>NC_139583.1:18420392-18582892 GCF_946808225.1 Silurus aristotelis
AGATTTTGGGGAACAACCTCCTTCCCTCAGTTAGAGCATTGAAGATGGGTCGAGGCTGGGTCTTCCAACATGACAATGACCCGAAGCACACAGCCAGGATAACCAAGGAGTGGCTCTGTAAGAAGCATATCAAGGTTCTGGCGTGGCCTAGCCAGTCTCCAGACCTAAACCCAATAGAGAATCTTTGGAGGGAGCTCAAACTTCGTGTTTCTCAGCAACAGGCCAGAAACCTGACTGATATAAAGAAGATCTGTGTGGAGGAGTGGGCCAAAATCCCTCCTGCAGTGTGTGCAAACCTGGTGAAAAACTACAGGAAACGTTTGACCTCTGTAATTGCAAACAAAGACAACTGTACCAAATATTTACATTGACTTTCTCAAGTGTTCAAATACTTATTTGCAGGTGTATCATACAAATAAATAGTTAAAAAATCATACACTGTGATTTCTGGATTTTTTTTTTTAGATTATGTCTCTCACAGTGGACATGCACCTACGATGACAATTTAGACCCCTCTATGATTTCTAAGTGGGAGAACTTGCAAAATAGCAGGGTGTTCAAATACTTATTTTCCGCACTGTATATATATATATATATATATATATATATATATATATATATATATATATATATATATATATACACACACACACACACACACACACACACACACACACACACACACACAGTCATGGCCAACAATTTTTTAATGGCTCCCAATACAAACCCCACTCCACACCAACAGAGGGAGCCATCTCTCGAGTTCAGAACACTTCCAGGCGAAGAAATACTTCCTGTATTCACAAATCATAAGCCATGCTAATGGTACACTACAGTGCGAAGTGTTGTGTTTTCCAAGCGCATACCGAGACATTTTCACTGTTTATGTTCATTGCCTTATTGCACACCAGCCTTGCTTTTATTTATGACAATTTATGACTTTGTCATTCATCTGATTTGTTTGCCTCGCTGATTGCCTTCTTTGTGTACCAGACTATTGCTAATGTGACTATGTTCTAGATGTACGTGTGGCTTATCTGTGCTGTTTCTTTAATAAACTGCATCTGGATTCTATACAGCCTGGGTCAAACTTACAGAATATTTCACCACAAGATTATCCAGTAGAACAACTATAGAATGTTCTGCTACCACGCAGAAATGATATCGGCATACCCGCAGCAACTCAAGATGCACTAGATGGCTAACACTCACCTCACGCAAGCTCTGCAAGCTATGCCGGCCAGCTGTCCCAAACCGACCAAAATGGCGGCGGACCATTATGATAGCTCTGCCGACCATTGCTGCAGCAGAGTATGCTTTAATATTTGGGACACTGGCTGCTCAAAGTAGTTGGAATGATATGGCCCTTCAAGCCATGTTCCAAAAAGGTCTGCATCACAGTCTACAGGCTGAGATGGCCTGCAATGATAAAAAAAACTCCCGTTGTCAAAGTACATTACACTAGCTATCCGCCTATAACATAATTCACTGCCGATTACCTAATTCGGAGCCAGCACCCAATGCAACGTCCCCGTCCATCCTGAACCTCTGCCCACGTGAGTTTGAATCTTTGTTCACACAGTCTTCTATTGCCTGTGCAGCTTTATTCTATTAATGAACATCGTACCTTCTCATCGCCTTTAGATTCAGGGTCAGCCGTCATTCTTATCAACCAGCTGCTGGTTGAAGACCTCACGCTCCTAATGATTCCATGTGTCACACCAGTCACAATCACTGAGATGGATATCAGTCCAATAGGTGACTGTTTCATAACCCATTAAACCACTTCAGTCCCACTATGAGTGGGTTAATTTCATGTGGATAAGCTTAATTTGTTCATCATCTCCTCCCCAGACAATCCTATCATTCTAGGGTTTCCATGGCTGTTTTCCATGTTTATTACATGACCCTGTAATATTATGGAAGCACAAAGAACTGCTACATTGGTCATCCAACTGCCTTAAACACTGTCCCCAGCATTAGCAGGATTCTTTTTTGTGGAGACGAATGATGGGGGATTAAGGCCCTGCATAGACTACCATGGCCTAAATGCCATCACGGTGTGGTACCCGTACCCACTCCCGCTAGTATCATCAACCCTTGAACAGCTACGGGAGACTATCTACTTAACCCGATTAGATTTCCGCAGTGCATATAACCTGATCCAGCTCAGCGAGAGGGGTAAAAGGAAAACCACCTTTCATACAACAAGGGGGCACTATGAGTACCAGGTAACGCCATATGGCCTGACGAACACACCAGCTGTATTTCAAGCCTTCATGAATAAAATTATTCGGGACCTACTAAACTCTTGTATCATCATGTATATTGACGACATTTAAGTATACTCTAAAACCTATGACCTCCACATCCATCAAGTACGCACAGTACTAGGGAGGCTGTTGCAGCACCAACTTATGGTAAATTCAGAAAGGTTTGAGGTTCACAAGAGTTCCACCACCTTCCTGGGATATGTCATCAGCCAGCAGGGGGTGGAGATGGACAAGAGTGAAGTGGAAGCAGTCACAGCATGGCCTCAACCCTCGAGTATCAAGGAACTTCAAAGGTTCCTAGGTCTTGCAAACTTTTATCCACCAGTCATCAGAAACAACAGCACCAGGCTTACTTTGTGGGGTGATTAACCTCTGCACCCAACTTGCAACACACAGACCATAGCATCCCCTTTAAAGTGGAGGTAGATGCCTCCAGATTGAGGTATTCGTGGCATACCGTCTCAAATAACATGTAAATTACCCCTGGCAGAGTTCAATTATGATGTGGGGAACGGGGAAATACTTTCCATTAAGGAGGCATTAAAGGAGTGGAGACATTGGTTAGATGGGGCCCACAACCAATTCCAAGTGATCACTGACCATCGTAACGTGAACTGTTATAGACACAAGGAACTTTATTTTGTGTGAGATATTAAGATAATCCACAATCCAAAAATTAATACATTTAAAGTGATATTTAACTCCTATAGCAAATAAATGTAATGCCCTATTAAGAAATCTCAGACTGATTGGAGAGACGTTTCACTCCAAATGGCAAGATTATACCCATTACTCACACCCACATTTAAAATACTCAAGAATGGAATTTATATATTATAAAAACAGACAAATTTTAACTGAATGTAGCATAGGAGTCAAGTCAAAAGTCAAGAAGCTTTTATTGTCATTTCAACCATATATTGCTGATGCAGTACACAGTGAAATTAGACAATGTTCCTCTAGAACCCTGATGCTACATAAAACAACCTAGAGCTACATAACAGAACACAGAGCTAAGGACTAAAGTAAGTTGTCCTCACCACATAAAGTGCATCATGTGCAACCTGGTGCAAACAGTACAAGACAAGACAGTGTAGGACAAATACACAAAACACAAATTAGCACCGAAAGTAAACCTACTGTATGTTATACAGTACAGTGTACATAAAAAAAGCTGTATACAGGAGTGTGCTTGTAAATAAACACAAAATGTAAACAAAACAGCAATAGCAGCAGTCAAATTGATGTGCAAAAACAGTGTGTAAACAGTTATGTAGTTATAATAAAATAATATATAATATGGGTGGTGCTAAAGACATGGATGTGTGAAATGAGAATGAGTGTGTGTTTAAGTTCAGATTTGTAGCAGCTCAGTGACACACAGTTGAGTGAGTGTGCGCATGTAAGATTCAGTTCCAGTTCAGTTGTTTGTGTTGAGGAGCCTGATGGCTTGAGCGAAAAACTGTTGCATAGTCTGGATGTGAGGGCCTGAATGCCTCCGAACTGCTTCCCTTATGGTAGGAGAGTGCAAAGTGTGTGTGGGGTCGTTCACAATGCTGTTGGATTTGCAGATGCAGGTGTAAATGTCTGTTATAGAGGGGAGAGTGACTCCTATGATCTTCTCAGCTTCTCTTCACTAGCCTCTCTAGGGTTTTGTAATCCAAGATGGTGCAGTTTCCAAACCAGACACTGATGCAGCTGCTCGGGATGCTCTCAATGGTCCCTCTGTAGAACATGGTCAGGATAGGAGGAGGGAAATGGCCTTTCCTCACCCTTGTCAGAAAGTAGAGACGCTGCTGAGCTTTCTTGGTGAAAGAGCTAGTGTTCAGTGACCTAGTGAAGTTCTTCGCCTGATGAACACCAAGAAATTTGGTGCTCTTGATCTCCACAGAGGAGCCATCGATGATCAGTGGAAAATGGCTGCTATGTGCTCTCCTAAAGTAAAAAACTATTGCTTTGGTTTTGTCAACGTTCAGAGAGAGGCTGTTGACTCTAAGCCAAGCTGTTTCTGTTGCACCTACTCTCTGTATGCTGATTCATCGTTCTTGCTGATGAGACCCAATATGGTCGTGTCATCAGCAAACTTGATGTGGTTCGAGCTATTCATTGCTACACAGTCAGCAGCAGAGTCAGCAGAGTGAACAGCAGTGGGCTGAGCACACAGTCCTGAGGGGCCCCAGTGTAAATGAATTCAAGATGGCGGCACGGCAGTAGCTCGCAGCGGCCTCTCCGGATCCAAAAATGGTGCTTTCAAATTGGTCCACAAAGACCAGGCCCCCAGCCCTCAGGGTCACCTGGTGCAGGTAGCCGGGAGAGAGGACGTCGGAAGCGATGCTCGAGGAAGCCGAAGCGCGGCAAGCGAGCGGGTGTCCGTGCTAGGCTAAATGCTTACCCTAGCCGGCCGGCTCTCGCTTCCATTTTTCTTTCTAACGTCTGCTTCCTGGACAATAAACTGCACTACATCCGACTCCAGCCAAACACACGGCGAGAGTTTAGAGACTGTTGCGTCTTTGTTTTCACGGAGACGTGGCTTAGCGACAGAGTTCCCGGAAGCCGCCATCCAGCTAGACGCAGTTCTGTGCGGTAAGAATCGCGGTGGTGGAGTGTGTGTTTATATCAACACGGAATGGTGTAAGAACTCTGTGCTTGTTTCACGCTACTGCTCATCGCTAGTGGAGTTTGTGACTGTTAGATGCAGACCTTTTTATTTACCACGGGAATTTACCACTGTTTTCATTGTCGGAGTGTACATTCCTCCCAGCGCTAATGCTAAGGAGGCACTGATTGAACTCTATTAGCGACCTGCAGAATGCTCACCCCGACAGAGTGTTTATTATCGCCGGAGATTTCAACCATGTGAATCTCAGGACTGTTTGCAACAAGAAGAGCGGACACGCTGGATCTTGTTTACACAAACATCCCCGGCGCGTATCGTGCGGAGCCCCGCCCCCATCTCGGTTACTCAGACCACTGCTCTGTTGTGTTAATTCCAGCATACAGACCACTCATCAGACGCTCTAAACCGGTTCAGAAACAGGTGAAAACCTGGCCAGAAGGAGCTACTTCTGCTCGTCAGGACTGTTTTGAGTGCACTGACTGGGCCATGGCTGCAACCAATGGCGATTCCATCAACTTGGAGGAGTACACATCATCAGTGACCAGCTACATCAGCAAATGTGTTGATGATGTGACCATCTCCATGACGATCACTACACGCTCCAACCAGAAGCCGTAGATGACTGCAAAAGTGCGTGTGCTGCTAAAACAAAGAGACTCTGCCTTCAGAACTGGGGACAAAGCGACCTTAAGAACAGAAAGGGCCAAACTGTCCCGTGCCATCAGAAAGGCGAAGGGCGCACACGTAAAGAAAATCCACGACCACTTCCAGGACAGCGGAGACACCCGGCGCATGTGGCAGGGCATCCAGGCGATCACAAAATACAAGACTACATTACCTGCTTGTGAACGTGACGCCTCCCTCCCAGATGCGCTGAATGACTTCTATGCCCGGTTTGAGGTACAGAACAACGTAAAGGCAAGGAAGACCACCCCTCCTCCCACTGACCAGGTGCTCTGTCTAACCACAGCTGAAGTGAGGAAAACGCTATGCAGAGTTAACCAACGGAAGTCTGCTGGACCTGACAACATTCCTGGCAGAGTGCTCAGCTCCCACCCTTACTGGACCCCATGCAGTTTGCGTATCGTCCAAACCGTTCCACTAACGATGCTATCTCCACAACCCTCCATTTGGCCCTTACCCACCTGGATAACAAGGACTCATGCACGAAGGCTGTTCATTGACTTCAGCTCAACATTCAACACAATCATTCTGTAGATGCTGTTCCTAATCCGGCCTGACTAAGGTCTCCCAGTCAGGAAGTCCAAGATCCAGTTGCAAAGGGAGGTGTTCAGGCCCAGTGAGCTCAGTTTCTCAATCAGGTGCAGAGGGATGATTGTGTTAAATGCTAAAATGAAGTCTATGAACAGCATTCGTACGTATGTGTCCTTATTGTCCAGGTAGGTGAGGGCCAAATGGAGGCTTGCAGAGATGGCATTAACTGTGGAACGGTTTGGATCATACGCAAAATGCATGGGGTCCAGTGAGGGTGGTGACTGGGTCTTAATGTGCCTCATGATGAGCCTCTCGAATGGGGGAGCCTCTTCATGATGGGTGTGAATGTGACGGGTCAATAGTCGTTGTCTTGAGGCACATAGGAATAACTGCGCTGCTCACAAAGATGAAGACATTCACAAATGTAGAACAAAAAATAGAAGAAAGTTACGCAACATGATCAGCATAAAACCAAATAGTTTAGCAATGCAGTTTACAAAAGAGTTGTTAAAGAGTCACTGGCAATAGAGACACACAGAGCCTGTGTGGGAAGTTCTGACTACAGAATGCTTCCCTGAGTGTTTCACCAAATCTCCTTAAATACCCAAACCATCACAAACACTCCCGTATTCAAAGTAAAAAAAGCTTTGCAAACCCTTTGTTGGGACAGGATGTTACCTAAAACCAAATAGACCCTGGGGTAAAAACCAACATCTTCTCTGGGACATTCCTCATTTCAGTAGGACAGAATATTTCCCAAACCCGATGTCTTTAATTTTGGCTCAAGGATGGGTGAGAGGGCAGCTGAACAAATGGCATTCTCTCCTCAGATTAAAGAGATCCTTTGCTCAGATTAAAAAGTTTATTGTTTTGTTGCATGGTAGTTCCAAGGGTCTGGCCTCATTAAGTTGCATGGCAGTTCTCAGGGTATGACCTCATTAAGAGCTCTGACCATCCTTACACAGTGCACAGACCTTAGCGCTCATCCATAGCTTCTGGTTAGAGCGTGTGGTAATGGTCTTAGAGATGGTCATGTCATCAATGAACTTGCTGATGTAGCTGGTCACTGATGATGTGTACTCCTTCAAGTTGATAAAATCGCTGTTGTTTGCAGCCTGTTTCACTTTCAAATTTCCCCTATTCCATCCGTCAGCTGCAAACGATGCTGAGGTCTGGAGGCCTGGTCCATGAAGCAAGCCGAGGTCGCATTGCTTCTCTCACAGATCATCATTAATTATGTTGTTAGAGTTGTTTCTGTGTTTCTGGAGTGTTTGGTACATGTATGGTACACAAGGACACCTGTTGCTCCAATATCCATAAGTTGCATAAGGTGAGCTACAAAATAAAAGTAGCACCAATTTGGATCCGGAGCGGCTGCTGCAAGCTATTGCCACACCACCATCTTGGATTATTATAATAGACAATGGACCTATCAAGCCATGCACCTGTATATGCCTAATGTGTTTGAATATAATTTGCATTAATACATTATAAAGACTGAATTCTAGCATTCTAAATAATGAGCAGATTATAGCACATATGAAAATGGAAATCAAACACTAAGAGAATGACAATGGAAAATATTTCAATCTGTACTGTGGGATGCCTATAAAGCTTGTGGAAAAATAAAATTGAAGAAACTACATTAAGTAAAATACTAAGCAGAAATTCCCTAAATTACAAAAAAAAAAAAAAAAAATTCTGAAAAAAATAATAAAATAAAAAATAAAAGAAAATTATGTGCAAATAAAACAATGCAATTATGAAGCTGGGAGTAGGCTGATAAAACTCATGCCATTTGGGCTTCAAAGAAGAACTTAACACAATCTAAAAATCCCTATAACAAAAATAATAATAATGATAAAAATGGGGAACAAATAACAAAACTCCTAGAAAACTTGAGGAAAAATCTTAACATTGCATGAGAACCAACAAAAATACTCAAAGATTAAACAGAATGGCTAAAAAAAAAAAAAAGCTAAGAACAAGGGATGAAGACACGGGAAAACAGACCACACAACTTTAACAAACAAGCAACTAGACTGACACAAAAGGGGAACTTGAATGTTATTGATTCTTTCTTACCAAATTATCTGTGAAAAACTGATTTGAAACAATTCCCATTGTTAAAAGCACTATACAAATAAAAATTAATTCAATTAAATTAAATACACAGAGACTAAGGAGACACAGGTGGAAGCACTGAGGTGGTGTGTGTATAAGATATCTTTCAAGAATTGTAGTAAAAAGGCATGTTAATGTCATATTAATTCTAATTTATCACTTGTTTAAATACTTTTAATAATTTACAGAAAATGTATCTGAATCAAAAATAGATATTTATTTGTAAGTTATTAAAAATTACCCAAGTTAACAGTGAAAGAAACACTAGTTTAATTTAACAAATCACAGGTATAGACAGACGGGTTTACAGGTGAATAGTATAAAAATATATCAATAAATAAAAATTTGTATCATGTGGAATTAGGCAATCATTCAATTCAATTCAATTTAATTTAACAAAGAACATTGTCTCAAAACAGCTTTACACAGATAATGTAGTGATAAAGAATTAATAAGATGTTGTTTTAAGTGTAAGTTTGTCCCTGATGACAAGCTGGTGGCAACTGTGGCAAGGAAAAACTCCCCGAGATAATCGGGAATGTGCATAAGGAAGAAACCTTAAGAGGAACCAGTCTCAAAAGGGGAACCCATCCTCATCTGGGTGGTAGCAAATGTCCATTTATTACAAATAAATGATGTTGAGGTTTGCAGTGATTGTAATCAGATGCAAACTGTAGTACTAAGTCAGTGTAGCAGACTGTTGACATTACCTACAGTCCAAGTTCAAATCCTTAGTGTTCCTGTTCTTACTCTGTAATTTCATGAATCCCCAGGGCATTGATGAGAAACCATCAACTGTTGTATGAAGGACTAGTAGTATGGACTCTGCATTCTGAACTAACTGAACCTGATTTATGCACTCTCTTGAACACTTGAGATAAACAGTGTAGGGTTTAAATCACTGTAATGTTAATGGAAGCAGGTCAGAGATCGTGGGCCCTTGTTTTTAATGATGAAGTCATTTGCAGATGGAAACAATCTGTTTTTGTGGCATGAGATTTTGGTTCTGATGGTCCATAGTCTCCTGCCAGAGGGGAGTGATTCAAAAAGTCTGGTGGAAGATTGTAGACAATCACCATCTCTGTAGACACACTGACACACAATGACACTCTGCAGTTTGTCTTTGTGTTAAGCAGAGGCAGCAGATAGTGATGTAGAAGGGAAGTATAGATTCAATGATGGGGTATAGAAGTGCACCATAATTTTCTTTGGTAAGTTGAACTTATTCAGCTGTTGCTGGGAATACAACCGCTGGTATGCATTTTTTTTTTTTTTTAATCAGAGAGTTGATATTCAGCTCCCACTTGGACAGGCACGAAATTGCCGGTCTGCGGTGGAACAAGCCCAACACTTTAATACAGCCGCTGGGTCCATTTTTGGCCAGACTATTCTGTCAGGAACTCACAGGACACGATGCACAGACAGATTATTCTGTCAGTAACTCACTTGACACAATGCACAGCCAGAGCACAGGTGACAAGGTGAGTGAGGACCCAAATGCAGGATGCCACAGGAGTAAGGTGAAAACAGGCTTTGATGGGGCAAAAACAAAGTCCAATAAACAGTCCAGGGTCAAAACACAGGCAAACAAGCAATGCAGGGAAGACAAAACCAAAGCTGAAAAAACAGTCCAAAACATCCAAAGCCGGCAAACAGAACAATATAGGCAGGGGAGAAACACAAACCAAAAACCGGTCCAGAGTTCAAAACCAGAGCATAGCAGAACAGGGAGCAGGAGCAGAAACAGGAACCAGAGCAGGCAGGGTGGCAAGAATATTCTCAGAGACTTTGTTTCTTTGGTGTCCTTAAATACCAGGAGGCGTGGAAAAAACGACAAGATGGCTGCTGACCCGAAAGTGTGTGCAGCGGAACCACTATGTGCCTGGAAGATCCTGACAGATTGTTCCCGGTCTCAATGCAGTATCTCTTGTGTCTGATGTGCTTTCTGGTTTCCCTCATTGTTGTTTGATGTGCTATTTCTGAATCCTCTGTACCTAGGATTCACCACCAGCCTCACTCTCTTGAAGATTCTCACTCAACCTGCTTTCAGTTCCTCACTGAGGCTCTTAAGCCTGTGAGCACAGTTTGAGGCCTGGCCTCAGCACTTTCCAGGTCTGCAGTGGTCACCTCCTAACCACCCCCAAATATATTTTTAATATTTTCCCTTCATGCCCACATGACCTCTGAACTCTCATGAACAAGACTTTGTTACCCTTAGTACAACACTGATTGATATCTATTAAAATAATCATGAGCCCAATACCTTCTTTTCAACAACTTGAAAAAAAAAATGCACAAATAAGGCTATGCATGTTGTGACACGTTAGAGTAAGGAGTAAGGAGTTTCTTTCATCATTTATTAATCTCACAATTTCATGCTTGCTGTTGAAATGATGCTGAACTGTATGTTTGTGCTAAGTAGATATCACCAAGTAGCAATAAAAAAAGAGCGCAAACTCACCCCTGATAAGTGACTTGTTGCATGCTTGAACAGTTTAGGGTTTTTTTTTCACTCAAATGAAGTAGACAAATGGCAGATTTTTTATTTGAGTGATTCTGAGAAACTCCACCATAATGTGGTATGGCAGCTCCCCTGTGTGTAAAAGCAAATCTATCACACTTTCCTATGAATCTAAATAAAGACTCTGTTCACTGCAGTTTGTATAAGATTCCCGCTTCTGGGTCCTCTTGTGTACACATCACAAGTTTAAGTTCATTAAAATATTTCATGAAAACACTGTTTAGAGTACCAGGAAGTTATTCTAGTCATTGGAAGTCATTGAGACATTCTGGTGAAATCTTTTTGGGCATAGACAATAGTGGAAGACTGTAATGAAAGGCTAACATTTTATTAGAGTAAATGAAAATTTAGTTTGTGGCCCAAGACCCTGTGAAGTCATGTTACTTTGTTGATGTTAGTTTTTCTCATAGTAGTGGTCACCTAAAGAGAATTTATGACAAGCACTTTCTCATTGTCTATAGGTAAGGGTGTGCTCCAACCCTGTTGTTTTGTTAATCAAAACCAAAACATGGGAAATAACCCCTGCTAATTTATGAGAAATAGATTTTTGTAGCAATGGCTTTTATTTTATTTTTCAATTCAATTTAAATTTTAGTTTTTCAATGCATTAATTACAACTGTCCCTAATGCACATTTTAATTCTCTCCTGGCATTGCTGTAAGGGGTAACACTGTAAGGTTTTATTGCAGAATCTATGTAGGTCAGAACTGATATACAGCATTCATACTGCATATCAGCTACCATTGAAAAAACATCCCAGTCTGTAAGCAAAACAATCTTGCAGTCATGTGGCCTTCCACTGGCTTTGCTATACTCATTAGAGGCTTATAGGATTGGATAAACACCTTTGCAAACTCCGAAATATCATATAATATAATATAAGTCTCCTGGGACAATCATTAAGAGTATTTTTATAGATGTAAAGTAAGCTGGTTGCTAATAGCATCATGTGACTTCTCCAGGACTATAGTGCTGGTTTGTGGAGATTGTGAGGTCAAGAATTGGCAAAGATGACTTGTGTGGATTATCAATTATCTGTACTCAGAGGCTTGCTCTCTATCCCCACTTTTTACTTCCTTTTAGTACATCGACCACATAACCTGTCAGCCTGGACAGGATGAACTTGTAATTTCTGAAACCATATTCCTATCATAGATCTATGGTATATTTTTGTAGATTACACAGCTTGCCACCATCTTGGCTTGATAACAGGTGAGACAAATAAAGGGAAAGATGACTGCATGCAGACAAGTAATTATCACCACCCCTGGCAATTAGGATGGGTAAAAGCGTAAAGTATAATTTCAGTACTCATGTACATAAAGGTCAAAAGATACATATGTACATCATTGAAGTGCTTTGTCGTTGTCATGATGTAGGGTGTCTTTTCATTTTTGTCATTCTTCATCCAGCCCTGGCCGAAGAACTCCCTAGAAATAAAAGCAAGATTGTTGCATTAAGAGCACTACAATAATAATAATAATAATAATAATAATAATAATAATAACAATTATAATAATAACAATTTTATTTATATATATATATATATATATATATATATATATATATATATATATATATACTGTATATATATATATATATATATATATATATATATATATATATATATATATATATATATATATATATATATACTGTATATATATATATATATATATATATATATATATATATATATATATATATATATATACTGTATATATATATATATATACTGTATATATATATATATATATATATATATATATATATATATATATATATATATATATAAAACAAGTTTTTAAAACAATGTATACTTTTCGCATTTGTGCCATTTTCTTGCACCATGATAATACTGCCTAACAATAAATATAAAATGGTTGTCTGTCTAATCCCTTAAAAAGAAGGTAATTTAAAAGAAACAGCAGGAAGAACTAACAATGCAAAAAGTTAAAAAAACAGAGTCAAGCCATTGAAAGGCTGGCCCTTTGGGTCCGATCCAACAGACGAGCTACTGAAGCTCAAATTGCTGAAGAAGTTAATGCTAAATGAATCAGGACTGTTTTGGCAGCAAAAGAGGGACCAGTGGTAATTATGTGTTAATCTTACAGTGGTGTAAAAAAGTGTTTGCCTGCTTCCTGATTTCTTATTGTTTTTGCATGTTCGTCACACTTTTTTATGTTTCAGATCATTAAATTAATTTGAATATAAGTAAAAGATAACAAGTAAACACAACATGCAGTTTTTAAATTAAGGTTTTTATTATTAAGGGAAAATAAAATCCAAAACTTCATAGCCGTGTGAAAAAGTGTTCCCCCCTGTTGAAACTGTGTTCCCCTCTCCGTACAGACAGACAACACAAAACAGTGTGGGACAAAACACATAAGATAGCACCGACCAGTAACCTACTGTATACTCTGAATATACAGTACTGTGCAAAGTGGACTATAAAGACCATAACCAGGAGTATATGTAAACAATCACAATGCAGTGCAAAAACAGCAGTAGTAGCAGTCGAGAGGGGCAAAGAACAGCATGTAAACGGCATAATATGGTTAATAATATAATAATAAATAGATGGTAGTGGAATGGATTGAGATGAGTAATGAGTGTGTGTTGAGTTCAGGTTGTACAGTTCAGTAACACAGTTGAGTGTGTGTGTGTGTGTGTGTGTGTGTGTGTGTGTGTGTGTGTGTGTGTGTGTGTGTGCGTGCGTGTGTGTGTGCGTGTGTAAGTTTCAGTTTAGTTCTGTGTTTTGAGGCTGATACACAGTCTGGATGTGATGGCCCGTATGCTTCGGAACCGCTTTCTGGATGGCAGGAGGGGGGAAGAGTGTGTGTGACGGGTGTGTGGTCGTCCACAATGCTGTTGGCTTTTCAGATGCCACGTGTGGTGTAAATGCCGATGATAGAGGGGAGAAAGACTTAGACGATCTTCTCAGCTGTCCTCACTTTCCTCTGTAGGGTCTTGTGATCTGAGACGGTGCAGTTCCCAAACCAGGCATTGATGCAGCTGCTCAGGATGCTCTCAATGGTCCCTCTGTAGGTCATGGTCAGGATGGGGGAAGGGAGATGGGCTTTCCTTAGCCTCCTCAGGAAGTAGAGATGCTGCTGGGCTTCCTTTAAAATGGAGCTGGTGTTGAGTGACCAGTTGAGGTTATCTGCCAGATGAACACCAAGGAATTTGGTGCATCTTGACCTCCACTGAGGATCCATCAATAATCAATGGAAAATGGCTTTTCTGTGCTCTCCTGAAGTCCACAACCATCTCTTTGGTTTTGTCAACATTCAGAGACAGGTTGTTAGCTACACATCAGGCTGTTAACTGTTCCACCTCCTCTCTGTATGCTGACTCACCATTCTTGCTGATGAAACCCACCACGGTCGTGTCATCGGCGAACTTGAAGATGTGGTTTAAGCTATGCATTGCTACACAGTCTTGAGTCAGCAGAGTGAACATCAGTGGGCTGAGCACACAGCCCTGAGGGGCCCCAGTGCTCAGTGTGGTGGTGCTGGAAATGCTGTTTACAATCCGGACTGACTGAGGTCTCCCAGTCAGGAAGTTCAGGATCCAGGTGCAGATGGAGGTGTTTAGGTCCAGTAGGCCTAGCTTATCAATCAGATACTAAAGGGATGATTGTGTTAAATGCTGAGCTGAAGTCTATGAACAGCATTCGTACGTACGTGTTGTCCTTGTTGTCGAGGTGGGTGAGGGCCAAATAGAGGGTTGTGGAGATAGCATATTATCGTGGAACGGTTTGGATGATACGCAAACTGCACGGGGTCCAGTGAGAGTGGAAGCTGGGTCTTGATGTGCCTCATGACAAGCCTCGATAGGCATGAGTAGATTTCTTCGGCACAGGGACGATGGTTGTTGTCTTGAGGCACGTAGGAACAACGTTTGCTCAGGAAGATGTTAAAGATGTCGGTGAAGACATCCGCTAGCTGTTGTGCACATTCCCTGAGCACTCTCCCAGGAATGTTCTCTGGTCCAGCAGACTTTCATGGGTTAACTCTGCATAGAGTTTTACTTAGTGGGCACGATTTGCACCAGGGATGTTTGTGTAAACAAGATCCATCGTGTTCGCTCCTCTCGTTGCAAAGTTCACATGCTGTTGGAGTTTAGGGAGCACAGTCCTGAAATTCAATTCACTAGCAATGAGCAGTAGCATGAGACAAGCACAGAGTTCTCGTACCATTCCATGTTGATATGAACACACATGCCACCACCGTGAGTCTTACCACACAGAACTGCATTTCTGTCTACACGAAACACGGTTAGCCCTTCTAGCTGGATGGCTTCTTCCGGAACTCTGTCGTGAGCCACGTCTCTGTGAAAACAAAGACGCAGCAGTCTCTGGACCTTCGCCGCATGGTCCGCTGGAGTCGGATGTAATCCAGTTTATTGTCCAGGGAGCAGAAGTTTGAAAGAACAATGCCAGCCGGCCGGCTAGGGTTAGCATTTAGCCTAGAATAGACACCCACCCACTTGCCACGCTTCCGGCATCCCCTCTCCCGGCCACCGGTAGCAGATGACACAGAGGGCTGGGGGGCCTGGTCACAGCTGTCTCTGGTGTCCATGTATTGTGAAATGTCTGGGGCTGTTTTGCTGCCTCAGGACCTGGAAGACGTGCTGTGCTAAATGGAACGATAAATTCTGCTGAAGGAGAATGTCCGCCCATCTGTTTGTGACCTCAAGCTGAAGCTAACTTGGATTCTGCAGCAGGACAAGACCTTGGAGTGGCCTAGTCAAAGTCCTGACCTGAATCCTATTGAGTTGCTGTGGCATCAATCAATCAATCAATCAAGCTTTATTTGTATAGCGCCTTACAGCAACCAAAAGGAGCACAAGGCACTTTCCAGTAAAAACAACACAATCAATAAAAATATAAGAAATATAAAAATGTAAAAATATAAGAACACAAAATATAAGTAAAATAGCAGTGAAGCAGGGCTACGTGTTAAAAGCTTGTATGAATAAATAAGTTTTCAACTGTAATTTAAAAACACTGTGCACAGTGATGAATCGGATGTGAGCTGGGAGTGCATTCCACAGCTTTGGTCCCTGGACGGAAAATGACCGACCACTAAACTTTTTATATCGGAATTTAGGAATGACCAGAGAGGTAAGTCCAGAGGAACGGAGAGTTCTGGCTGGTTGGTAAACTGTTATTAATTCGGTGAGGTAGGCCGGGGCAAGACCATTGATGGCCTTGAAAACGAACAACAAAACGTTATACTCCACCCTATACCGCACCGGAAGCCAGTGGAGCGAGCGGAGGACCGGGGTGATGTGTAATTGTTTTGAGGTGTTGGTAAGAAGACGTGCTGCCGCGTTTTGCACCATTTGGAGCCGACTGAGAGGAGAATGATTGAGTCCAATGTAGAGAGCGTTGCAGTGGATCATGCCATCCTCATCTCTCATCTGCAGCATGTTGTTGGTCTGCAGGGTGCGGTGCTTAGTTGGTTTTCATCATACCTCACTAACAGAACTTTCTCAGTTGTGCTAAATGATCATTCTTCATCGGTTGCTCCTCTGTCATCTGGTGTGCCTCAGGGATCTATTCTTGGTCCCATTCTGTTTTCCCTCTATATGCTGCCACTTGGTCAACTCATTTCCAAAAACGAAGTTAAATTTTTATGCTGACGACCTCCAGATTTATCTTCCTGTGATTCTGAGTGATAATTCTGCATTGTACCCTCTTCATAACTGCCTTCAGGATGTTAATCAATGGCTTTCCCAGAACTTCCTTCATCTGAACGAAGCAAAAACTGAATATATCCTGTTTAGCCCGGACTCACCCAGCAGTTCTCTGAGTTTTGGTCCTCTAACACCTCAGTTTGCGCCTACCGTGCGCAACCTGGGTGTTATTTTTGACCAAAGTATGTTATTCGAGAAACAGACCTTAAAAAGGCATTTCCTGCTCAAAAACCCTCCAATGTGGCTGAATTACAACAATTCTGCATAGATAAGTGGACCAAAATTCCTCCACAGCGCTGTAACAGACTCATTGCAAGTTATCGCAAACACTTGATTGCAGTTGTTGCTGCTAAGGGTGGCCCAACCACTTATTAGGTTTAGGGGGCAAACCCTTTTTTTTTTTAGTTTGATGATCTGAAACATTAAAGTGTGACAAACATGCAAAAAAAGAAGAAATCAGGAAGGTGGCCAACACTTTTTCACATCATTCCATGTGTGTGTGTGTGTATATACGTATATATGTATATACGTATATATATATATATATATATATATATATATATATATATATATATATATATATATATATATATATATATATATATATATATGTGGGTGGGTGGGTGGCTATAGCAGTGAAAAATGTGCTGACACTGTTTTAAGGTACAACAAGTAGAAGGGTTTAAGGCTATGGCAAGGAAAATAAAATTACAAAAAGCTAAATAATCAAGTACACTAAATATATGTACGTTTGTAAATTGTAGGCAGGATGTACAGTATGTAAGGTGTGTGTGAATATAAAGATACACAATACAGGATATACAGTATGTAAGGTGTATACAGATACACACAAATAAAATGACATATATTTATATATAAATATGAGTGGGACAGCCAGAGCCCTGATTTGAACCCTACTGAACATCACTGGAGAGACCTGAAAGTTGCTTTCCACTGACATTCCACATCCAAGCTGGGTCAAGGGTCCGAATGCTTCTGTACTAAAAAAATGTGGAAGGAAGGGTCTAACCTCTTACTGAATGCACTGTATGTATGTATGTATATGTATGTATGTACTGACAGCGTGGTCTGCCACCAACAACCTAACCTTTAACGCCATAAAAACAAAAGAGTTCATTGTAGACTTTCAGAACTTTAATAGACACTCCCCAGTCTACATCAATGTTAAGTTCTTGAAAGTTTACATGTCTAAAGATCTGTCCTGGCACCAGAACACTTCAGCTCTGGTTAGGTAGGCACAAGAGTGCTTGTACTTCTTGAGGTGTCTTGAGAAATCTTATCTAGTCAAGTCAAGTTTATTTCCCAATTATTTTTTTAAACAGACATTGTCTCAAAGCAGCTTTACAGAAATCAACAGTCAAGGTGAATGGTGTGCATTTATCCCTGATGAGCAAGCCGTGGCGACTGTGGCATGGATAAACTTCCTTAGATGATATGAGGAAGAAACCTTTAGAGGAACCAGACTCAAAAGGGGAACCCATCCTCATTTGGGTGACATCAAGAATGTGATCTGTCCTCAGCGATTCTATGGATGGTTTTTACCGCTGCATTATTGATAGCATCCTGGCCAAGTCAATCACTGTACGGTATGTAGGCTCCACTATGTGTGAATTTAAAGCCCTGCAAAGGGTAATCAAAACCACCCAATGCATCACTAGCACTCAACTACCTGCCAATGAGCACCTTCACCACAGCATGTCTGCACAGAGCTTACATCATTAAGGACTCCTCAAATCCCAGTCATACTGTATATATATATGTGTGTGTATCTGTATACACCTTACATACTGTATATACTGTATTGTGTATCTATATATATACACACCTTACCAAACATGTACATCCTACCTACTATTTTACAAACATGTACATATATTTAGTGTACTTGATTATTTATCTTTTTGTAATTTTTTTTCCATGCCATAGCCTTATAACCTTCTACTTGTTGTACCTTAAAACAATGTCTGCACATTTTTCACTGCTATAGCCTTTATATTTATTCACTTTACATAGATGTTGGTAACAACTCATGCAATTCAAAGAAATCAAACCATACATATCCATACATTATGTGTAATAATGTGAAATGCAAAGGAAAAAAGTATTAAAGACAAGGTATATTCTGCTCGTTCAGGTAAGCGCTTTGTGTGTGTTATCTGCAGAATTCCTGCTTTCCCCGCTTCATTTTGGGGGGAAGACACGCACCCGATGTGTTGTTTGCTAAGCTTAGGAGCGTGCTTAGTCGGCTCTCGAGGGTATTGGTTGTTAGCATTTTAGCCGTGTTTCTCGCTGTGCGCAAATGTTATTGGGACTAAGTAGCGCGGCTACGGGACGATGCCGCTTGTGGTAGGGACGCTAACTAGCTTTCTCTCCTTTCTGAGTGCCACGGTGACCCCTCCTGGCCTGACCTGGTTACGCTGTAGGTAAGGGCGATTGCTGGCGGGTCCAGGAGACTGCGGTGGCCTTTCAGTGGTACTTCCTCGCCGCTCCAATGGGGCTGCTCGGCGGCAGCCTCGCCCTGGTACATCCAGGCACACCGAAATAGCCCGGAAAGAGAGCGTCTCTAGAGACACTCTAAGCCCGAGGAGGGGCTGGACGACTTGAGGTTCATCCTCGCCTCTAGTGAACGGGCTGTGGTGCGTAAGCCTGACAGCTTGCATCTTGCTATGGTGCCCGTCCCTGCCCGGCACCACCAGGAGGCCGGTCTGTCGGCCCTGCCACAGGGTGTTTAGGACGCTGCCTCCCTCCAGCAGTTACCTCTCTTATTCCACCCGAAAGTTCGTTGCGGATGGGGGTCATCCGCCACCTCTCAGGGGGCTTCAGGGGGCTTCAGGCGGCCCGTACTTCATTGTTCCGAAAGAAGGACGGCGGGTTGCATCCCATTCTGGATCTGCACTCCTTGAATCACTCACTTATGAGACTCGGGTTCAGGATACTCGCTCAGAGAGGTCGTGTCTCAGATCAAGTCCGAAGACTGATTTGTCAAACGTTAGATCTAGAGGTCACATGCTCCCACGTCGCCGTCCTTCCCACACACGAGAGGTTCCTGAAGTTGCTTTAGGGGCGAAGCTTACCAATATCGGTCTTCCTGTTCGGCCTAGCACTCTCACCCCGTACCTTCACAAAGTGCGTGAATGCAGCGCTGACCCTGCTGCGGCTTTAGGGCGTCCGCATTTTGTATTATATCAACAATTGGTTGATATTGGCTCGTTCAGAGCACCAGGCAGTTCGGCATCGAGATGTCATTCTCATCTGCATGAAGGAACTGGGGTTCAGACTGAAACGCCGGGATAGAGTGTACTTTCTCCAGCACAGAGAACCAATTTTCTCTGCGTGGTGTGGGATTCAGCCAGGTTGCGGGCACGGTTGTCTCCCGCCCGGATCGAAGTCATCCTCACCGCAGTCGGGAGGGTAGGGGCAGGCCAGCCACCCACTGTGAGGCAGTTCCAGAGGCTGCTTTGTCTCATGGTGGCAGCGTCCAGTGTAATCCACTCAGCCTCCTCCACATGAGGCCCCTCCATTGGTGGCTCCGGGGCAGAAGGGTTCTCCCCTAAAGGTAGTCCATATCATACCATCAAGGTCTCGAGGCGTGCCCTTTCGACCCTTGGATGCATGGAAGGACCAACATTTCTGTCCCGAGGCCCTGTTTTAGGGATTTCTTATCGTCGCATAACGCTAATGACGGACGCTTCCCTCACGGGGTGGGGGAGCGGTCATGAGTGGCCACTCCACCCAGGGTCTGTGAAGCGGCCCACGTCTCTCGTAGCACGTAAATTGCCTGGAGATGTTGGCAGTGTTTTGGGGTTGAAACACTTCCTCCCAGGCCTAAGGGACCACCATGTGTTGGTCCGCATGGACAATACTGCGGTGGTCTCGTACATCTACCACCAGGGGGGCCTCCGGTCTCGCCCCTTGCAAACAACTGGCGCGGGAGGTCCTCTTCTGGTCCCAGGACAAACTCCTCTCATTGATAGCCGTTTACATCCCGGGACGGTTGGATGTCAGAGCAGATGCCCTGTCGAGACAGTGGCTGCCATGGTATGGTCATGGCTGAGGCTACGCCTGTACAAGTTCTGGAAAGAGTTCGCTGGGAGGGAGTTTGTCTCCTCCTGGTAGCACCTCATTGTCAAGTCAAGTCAAGTCAAGTCAAGTCAAGTTTATTTGTATAGCGCTTTTCACAACAGACATTGTCTCAAAGCAGCTTTACAGAAAACAACAGTGAAGGTGAATGGTGTGCGTTTGTCCCTGATGAGCAAGCCGTGGCGACAGTGGCAAGGAAAAACTCCCTTAGATGATATGAGGAAGAAACCTTGAGAGGAACCAGACTCAAAGGGGAACCCATCCTCATATGGGTGACATCAAAAGTTTGGTCATAAATCTTTCAACAATACAGAACAATTTGTGATCATCATAAATCCAGCATCAGCTTCTCCATGCCAGGGCCTTTAAACACTCGGCATCTACTTCTCCATGATCATCCATAGGTCCATAATCTTCACGAGGTGGGACGTGACTGGAGCTGGCCAAACCTCAGGATGCCTCGGGATGGGGAGAGAAAGAGAAGCAGTGGAGAGGAATTAGCGTAGCTGCTGTTCATGATATTAACAGCACAAGTTGATAATGTGCATGTGATCAGATGTTCTGGAGCACAAGGTTATGATGTGATGTGTGTGATGTGTGTTATGTGTAGGCTTTGCTAAAAAGATATGTTTTTAATCTGCACTTAAACTGGGAGAGTGTATCTGAACCCCGAACACTGTCAGGAAGACTATTCCAGAGTTTAGGAGCTAAATGTGAAAATGCTCTACCGCCTTTAGTGGACTTTGCTATTCTAGGAACTACTAGAAGCCCAGAGTTTTGAGATCTCAGGGAGCGTGACGGATTGTAGCGTGTTAAGAGACTGGATAGATACATGGGAGCCAAACCATTTAGTGCTTTATAAGTGAGTAGCAGTAGTTTGTAGTCTATTCGAAACTTAATAGGAAGCCAATGTAGGGACGATAAGATTGGGGTTATATGATCGTATTTTCTTGACCTAGTAAGAACTCTTGCTGCGGCATTCTGAACTAACTGAAGCTTGTTTATTAATGATGCAGGACATCCACCTAGTAATGCATTACAGTAGTCTATTCTAGAGGTCATAAACGCATGGACGAGCTTCTCTGCATCAGATATAGATAACATATTTCTTAGCTTAGAAATATTTCTAAGGTGAAAGAAGGCTGTTTTTGTAACTTGATTGATGTGATTTTTGAAAGATAAGTTGCTGTCTAAAATAACTCCCAGGTCTTTTACCGTTGAACTAGTAGTTACAGAACAACCATCTAAATGCAGGCTGAGATGCTGGAGCTTCTGTGTACTATTTTTTTGGCCGATGAGCAAAATCTCCGTTTTATCAGAATTTAATAGCAGAAAGTTATGGGTCATCCAATCTCTTATTTCTTCAACACACTCAGTTATGCGAGCTAATTGAGCTGTATCGCCTGGTTTGGATGAAATATATAGCTGGGTATCATCAGCATAACAATGGAAGCTAATTCCATGCCTTCTAATAATATTTCCTAATGGAAGCATGTATATTGTAAAAAGCAGGGGTCCCAGAACTGACCCTTGTGGCACGCCATAATTTACTAGCATTATCCTGGATAGCTCTCCATTTAAATCTACGAAATGGTAACGATTGGACAGGTAGGATTTAAACCAGCTTAATGCCTGTCCCTGAATACCGATGTAATTCTGTAAGCGATCGAGGAGAAGATCATGATCTATAGTGTCGAACGCAGCACTAAGATCTAGTAAAACTAATAGGGAGATGTAGCCTTGGTCTGAAGCTAAAAACAGGTCGTTAGTGATTTTAACTAGAGCAGTTTCTGTGCTATGATGGGGCCTAAAACCTGACTGAAACTCTTCAAAGATATTGTTCTCCTGCAAGTGGTTACATAGCTGGGCAGCGACAATCTTTTCTAAAATCTTAGACATAAATGGGAGATTTGAAATTGGTCTGTAATTCGATAGCGTGCTTGGATCCAGATTAGGTTTTTTAATGAGGGGCTTAATAACTGCTAACTTGAGGGATTTAGGGACATGACCTAACGATAGTGAGGAGTTAATAATATTTAAAAGAGGCTCACCAGCTGTATATAACACTACCTTCAGTAGTTTAGTGGGAATTGGATCTAACTGACATGTTGTTGATTTAGCTTTCATAATAGCATCATACAGCTCTTCCTGTCCTATACATGTAAAACAGTGTAGTTGTGGGGTTGTAAGTATGATTGTGTCGGGAGATGCTGTCAGAGGTTGAACTGCCACAATTGTTTTTCGAATGTTATCTATTTTTTCAGTGAAGAAATTCATAAAGTCTTCACTACTAAACTGTGATGGAACACATTTTTCAGATCCCTGATTTGTTGTTAATTTAGCGACTGTACTGAAAAGGAACCTGGGGTTGTTTTTGTTATTTTCTATGAGTTTGCTCAGGTGTTTAGCTCTAGCAGCTTTTAGCGCCTGTCTGTAGCTAAGCATACTGTCTTTATACGCAATTCTAAATACCTCCAATTTAGTTTTCCTCCATTTTCTCTCCAGATTACGTGTTGTTCTCTTTAGGGCATGCGTATGACTATTATACCAAGGTGCAGGTGCTTGTTCTCGAACCTTTTTTAACCGGATGGGGGCAACAGTGTCTAAAGTGCTAGTGAGGATAAGGTCTATGTTGTTCGCCATCTCATCAAGATGATCAGCAGTTATGGGTTTAATGTGAAACTGAGATAAATCAGGCAGGTTATTTATGAATCTGTCCTTAGTGGTTGGAACAATAGTCCTACCAAGTCGATACCCTGGTGAAACACGGTTAATCTGCTCTACCGGTAGTGTGTACAGTAGGAGATAATGGTCTGTGATGTCATCACTCTGGGGTAAAATATCTATATCAGTGACGTCTGCTCCGTGGGATATTATTAAGTCTAGTGTGTGGTTAAAACGGTGGGTTGGTCTGGTGACGTTTTGTTTAACTCCAAAAGAGTTTAGTAAATCGACAAATGATAATCCTAGGGCATCGTTTTCATCATCTACATGAATATTAAAATCTCATACAAGCAGCACTTTATCAAAGCTGATCAAGAGGTCTGAGAGAAAACAAGCAAACTCATGAAAAACTCATGCAAACTCATTGTCCGGGCAACCCATGCTTTGCGGACCTGGTATCCCTACTCGAGGGCCCTTCGTGGGAAATTCCTCCCAGGAGGGATCTCCTCTCGCAGGCAGGCAGAACCCTGGTTCACCCTTGCCCGGAGTTGTGAAAGCTGTGGCTGTGGCCCCTGAAAGGGCACAGTTCGTAGCAGCTGGTCTCTCTACCGAGGTAGTAGAGACCCTTCTCCACTCCAGAGCTCCCCCCACGAGGCATACATGCATTCTGCCCTCCTCCATTTATAGCCCCTGACCAGGGGTTACAGACCCAACTCCTTGTCTCCACAGGACGAGTCCATGGAGGCGGTCGGTGCAGCTGTTCGTCTGCTGTGGCCCTAATAGGAAAGATTTCCTAGCCGATCGTAAGACAAACAGGTGGGTTGTGGATGCCATCCTTTCAGCTACAAGTCCTGGCCACTCCGGGCTCCTCTGTCCATGCAGGTGCCAAGGCCTTCACACACTGGGCAGGGTCTGGTCAGTGTGGCGTGATTGGACACCCAAAGCATTTCGACACAGCTCGAGTCCCTGAAGGGGAACGTCTCTAGGGAACGAACATAAACCTAGTTCCCCGAGGGAATGAGACGCTGCGTCTCCGTGCCACACTCCCCGCATCATTGTCCACCCTCGATTCATCTTCATCAACCTGGTAGATGGCAGCAGATTTTTTTTTTTATCAATAATGTCTTGGTTCATTCTTCCTTAAATTATATAAAGTTTGCCAGTACTGTATGCTAAACAAACAGCCCCACACCATGGTTTTCCCACCTCCAAACTTCACTGTTGGTATCGTGTTTTTGGGGTGATGTGCAGTGCCATTTGTCCTCCAAAAATGATGTGTATTATGGCATCCGAAGAGTTCAAATTTGGTATCATCGGGAAGTTTCTTCTGAAGCTGCCGTCCAAGAGCATGAACCCGTGGTCTGATAAACTTGTTTGTCTCACATATTGTCCAACATGTGTGGTGATGCCCTGGTGAGGAGTACCAAGAAAATTGTGTCTTTGTGGTGGTAGCATCATGGTCTGGGGCTGCATGAGTGCTGCTGGCACTGGGGAGCTGTGGTTTATTGAGGGAGGCATGGATTCATGGATTCACATGTACTATGACATTCTGAAGCAGAACCTGATGCCCTCCCTTCTGAAAATGGGCTGAATTGCAGCAACATATTATTGACCCAAAACACACAACCAAGATGACAACTGCCTAGGCTAAAGGAGTAGGTAATTTAGTGGCCAAGTATGTCTCCAGACCTGAACCTTATTGAGCACCTGTGGGGCATCCTCAAGCAGAAAGTGGAGAAGCACCATGTGTTTAAAAGCCAGCAGCTCTGTGATGTCAATATGGAGGATTAATGCAGGAGGATTAATGCAGTGCTAGATATCAATGGTGTTCAAACAATAATAACTGTATGTTCAGTTATTTTTAGAGGACAGGAAATCTATACTGCACATTGACTGTAAAATATATTAAATTTCCATTTTTATACTATTGTCACCAGAGAAGATATAATAAAATGGTTGCTGAAATGTGAGTGGTGTACTCACTTTTGTGAGATACTGTGTATATATATATATATATATATATATATATATATATATATATATATATATATATATATATATATATATATATATATACACACAGTGGAACCCGGTTATCTCGCCCTCGCATTTTTTACCGGTTATGTCGATATATATATATATCTCGAGCACAAGGGGGGAAAAATTTGCCATTTAACGTCAGTTATCTCGGTGCAGCCGCAGAAGAACTCGCGGAAGTGGCGGAAAAATCAAGCCTTACAGATGCTACAGGTGTTGCATTGTATACTGGTGAATCTCTGCTGTTAGTTAGTGCACATATGCCTTTTGTTGTTAAATGTTATGCGATGAACGGGAGGCGAAAGTAGAAGCAAGGCGCTAAACAGCACAACGTGGGATGACCAGCAAAAGCATAGAATGAACACCGGCAGAATCGGGGGGAATCCGCGGTGCGCTTTGGGAAGAAAAGCGCAGCCGTTGAGAGAGTGCCGGTGGGAAGGCACGTACCAGGATACGCATGAGCGATAACAACGACCGCCGTGAACCAACATATACCAACAATAACGGACAGTGAGAGTATGGAAGTTTAAATAGGAGCTGGTGATGATGCTAAACGAGCACCATATGTGCGCGATTGAAGCCGGGAGCTTCAGAGAAAGGGGCCATGGCAGGTGGATTCCTGCCAGATAAACATGTACTGTATCTATTTTTATAGCATGCCTTTATCAAACAAATCGCGGCAACGCTGTTGTGTAAAAAAACCCTTCAAAAACACGTGCATGCATATTCTCATTTATTAACGCACATCATGTACATAAAGAAATTTTAAGCACGTTAATATATTGCCGCCATTTTGATTTTCGTTTATCTCGATCATCGGTTACCTCGATGCTTTTTGGCGACCCCCTAGGACATCGACATAACCGGGTTCCACTGTATGTATATACAGTGAGGAAAATAAGTATTTGAACACCCTGCTATTTTGCAAGTTCTCCCACTTAGAAATCATGGAGGGGTCTGAAATTGTCATCGTAGGTGTATGTCCACTGTGAGAGACATAATCTAAAAAAAAAAAAAAATCTAGAAATCACAATGTATGATTTTTAAACTATTTATTTGTATGATACAGCTGCAAATAAGTATTTGAGCACCTGTCTATCAGCTAGAATTCTGACCCTCAAAGACCTGTTAGTCTGCCTTTAAAATGTCCACCTCCACTACATTTATTATCCTAAATTAGATGCACCTGTTTAAGGTTGTTAACTGCATAAAGACACCTGTCCACCCCATACAATCAGTAAGAATACAACTACTAACATGGCCAAGACCAAAGAGCGGTCCAAAGACACTAGAGACAAAATTGTACACCTCCACAAGGCTGGAAAGTGCTACGGGGAAATTGCCAAGCAGCTTGGTAAAAAAAGGTCCACTTTTGGAGCAATCATTAGAAAATGGAACAAGCTAAACATGACTGTCAATCTCCCTCGGACTGGGGCTCCATTAAAGATCTCACCTTGTGGGGTCTCAATGATCCTAAGGAAGGCGAGAAATCAGCCTAAAACTACACGGGAGGAGCTGGTCAATGACCTGAAAAGAGCTGGGACCACCGTTTCCAAGGTTACTGTTGGTAATACACTAAGACATCATGGTTTGAAATCATGCATGGCACGGAAGGTTCCCCTGCTTAAACCAGCACATGTCCAGGCACGTCTTAAGTTTGCCAATGACCATTTGGATGATCCAGAGGAGTCATGGGAGAAAGTCATGTGGTCAGATGAGACCAAAATACAACTTTTGGGTCATAATTCCACTAAACGTGTTTGGAGGAAGAAGAATGATGAGTACCATCCCAAGAACACCATCCCTACTGTGAAGCATGGGGGTGGTAGCATCATGCTTTGGGGGTGTTTTTCTGCACATGGGACAGGGCGACTGCACTGTATTAAGGAGAGGATGACCGGGGCCATGTATTGCGAGATTTTGGGGAACAACCTCCTTCCCTCAGTTAGAGCATTGAAGATGGGTCAAGGCTGGGTCTTCCAACATGACAATGACCCGAAGCACACAGCCAGGATAACCAAGGAGTGGCTCTGTAAGAAGCATATCAAGGTTCTGGCATGGCCTAGCCAGTCTCCAGACCTAAACCCAATAAAGAATCTTTGGAGGGAGCTCAAACTCTGTGTTTCTCAGCGACAAGCCAGAAACCTGACTGATATAGAGAAGATTTGTGTGGAGGAGTGGGCCAAAATCCCTCCTGCAGTGTGTGAAACCTGGTGAAAAACTACAGGAAACGTTTGACCTCTGTAATTGCAAACAAAGGCTACTGTACCAAATATTAACATTGACTTTCTCAGGTGTTCAAATACTTATTTGCAGCTGTATCATACAAATAAATAGTTAAAAAATCATACATTGTGATATCTGGATTTTTTTTTTTTAGATTATGTCTCTCACAGTGGACATGCACCTACGATGACAATTTCAGACCCCTCCATGATTTCTAAGTGGGAGAACTTGCAAAATAGCAGGGTGTTCAAATACTTATTTTCCTTACTGTGTATATATATATATATATATATATATATATATATATATATATATATATATATATATATATATATATATATATATATATATAATGTCACATGTTAGTGGGTGGGACAAGGTTTTCAAACTCTTATTTGAACTGCCTGAATGCTTAAAATACCAAAAATATACTTACTCATATGGGATGACTTTGAAAACCAGATGGTCCAGCAGGGTGAGCTGCTCTGCAATCTCCAAAGCTGAATGGTTTTCAAAGGGTTCTGCTTTCCCATCCTCAGCCTCTCAAGCACACAGATAAATAAACACATGTCCAGGAATTGCATTTTATATAATTAAAATTAGAAATAAAACCATCTCACCATCTGTAGCACATCTTCCAGGGTGATCTGATTGTCACCAGGGTCCTCCTGTGTAAGTGTCCTATCAGATAAATGATTAAACACTATTTATACAATATAATAAAAAAAAAAAAAGTTATTTTATAAGTAAATAGTCTATAAGTAAAATACTATTGAAAGACTTGTAGAAAAAGATGTACACAAAAGGGATAATGAGATGTTATTAAAATATAGCATATTGAAGGTTACTTAAATATAAACAAGATTTTAAAAAAATTTTTTATTAGAATCCATTTTAAAACTTATGTTTACAAAAAAGAATTAAAGGGAACACAATTGTGTTACATCTGATATGTAGTGTGGAGTATTCTGAATATCTGGGTGTTCTGTAATGTTAGTCTACCTTATGATGTTGGCTGCTGCTTTTCTTTCCTGAGTGAGCAGCTCAGGATCATGCATTACTTCCTCCAGGAAGCAGATCACATTCATTTTTAATTGTGTGTTGGTCTCAAAGTCCTAGCCATGCATGGTGGTAGGAGGATGGAGAAGTGAGACCACAGTTGTCAACAGCAGCGAGTACTACGTAATTACTGTGTGTTCATTTTATGTAAGTTATTTTCCCAATTGCAAACATTGTGTGGATAGATAAAGTATGGATTAATTTCCTTTTCAAAAACATGAAAATATGTTATCATTAAAACCAAAAAAGAATTATGCTTTTAAATGTGCAAAAGTGATTGTTTAAGGGTTGTTTGTCAAATTTACCCAGCTCAGCTGATTTTTGAGATAACAGTAAATGTACTAGTATAAAATGATAGAAGATTGGCTGGTCAATCGGACACCTACTGCTAAATAGTAG
Organism: Silurus aristotelis; assembly: GCF_946808225.1. Lineage (NCBI taxonomy): Eukaryota > Metazoa > Chordata > Actinopteri > Siluriformes > Siluridae > Silurus > Silurus aristotelis. The sequence continues at coordinate 18,449,332 of NC_139583.1, forward strand.
AAACAAGCTTAAACAAAAGAGTGCCATATGACCTTTTACCTGGGAATGTTTGGATACCCAGTGCCTCAGCACATTAAGTACTCGGTTAGTTGCTGCGCGGCGAATTACAAACTCCTTATCTCCATTCCTCTGGTCTGTGGGGAATCCTGGTAACAAATAAAAAAACTTAATGGCTGTTTGCCTAGCAACTAATACCTGCCTTTAATCTTGTTATTGCATATCACTCTTGCAGTTGAAACAAAACAGTGATACCTGTGCTAGCCAGGGACATGCGCCGGTATTTCTCCTTGGTTGGTGTGCCCTCATTGGCACCCGCTGTGGCAATAGCAAAAGCAGATGCTGCTGAAAGTGCACTGCGGTTGTTCTCTATTTCTCGGCCAGATGACATCATCATAGCATTGTTGTATGAAAACAGTGAAAAATCTACACAAAGTTAGAAAATAATCTCTTATTGATGCTGAAAGTTATTACAGGAGACCAAACATTTTCTATACTAGATACAGAACATATATATTAATTAATTTAGTGTTAGAATATCACATATATGTATAATCATTCAGAGGTTTCTTGTTTGGTAAGATGTAAGTTGGGGTTGTGCAACAAGTGCTATTGAGGGTTTAATGTAATTCAATAAAGTATTCAATATGCAGAACAAAAATACCATTTGCTCACAAACTAGTCTGTTTAAATGATTAAGTAAATTCCATTTAATTATTTTATTAGCGACATGATGGATAAAATATGTGACAAACACAAGCACCTATAACCAGTGTTGGGGGTAACGCGTTACAAGTAACGTGTGTTATGTAATATTATTACTTTTTTGGAGTAACGAGTAAAGTAGTGCGTTACTTTATAAATTTACACATTAATATCTGAGTTACTTTTTAAAAAAAGGAATGCGAGTTACTTTTCAGTTAAATTGAAATGAACGTAGTCACGTAGAATCGGAGATCCTTGGAAATGGAGACAGAAATATAGAAAACTTTTGCCGACTTTCCACCACTGCAGATCTATTGACTGCTCAAAATAAAAGTTTTCCGTGGGAGACACACATACGAGGCCATCGCAGCGGAGAGAGAGAGCAAATTCACAGCTCATTTGCTCTTTGTGGGAAGATAAACTGCCACGGTCACTGATAATAGCGCGAACTTTGTAAAAGCATTCAGAATGTTTCAAGCTGATGATGAAGCAGAGAATGACGAGGACGAGGTCATATTTACATGACAGCGAAAAGTATGTTCTCCCTCCACATAACCGGTGTGCAGCCCACATTCTTAACCTTATATACACGAACGATAGTTACATTCCTGACGGCGAAGGCAGATTGCAAAGCAGTGTACAGATGTGCGACTGGAAAGTGTTCAGCCTTGTGGTCAAAATTTAGTCGATCATCTTATTGTTCTCTAAGAAGTTATTAAGCATTTTAAATGTTTAAGACATGTCTTTTGCCCTGATATAACTTATTTCCTAATGGCAATTATTTATATTACACCTGTAAGGCGTGAAAGAGATACAAGTAACGCAAAAGTATTGCAAAAGTAATATAACGCATTACTTTCCATAAAAAGTAACTAGGTAACGTTATTAGTTACTTTTTTGGGGAGTAACTCAATATTGTAATGCATTACTTTTAAAAGTAACGTTGCCCAACACTGCCTATAGCCTTACATTTTAAATGGAAGAACTTCTTATTCAAAACCTAAGTGCTGTCACATTGTCTCAGTAGCACCAGTAGAGCACTGGACTACAGGACCACAAACCATTCACCAAGGAACCACTTGCTGCTGCTGAGAATAGACCCATATTGACAACCTAAAGATACAGTATATGTGATTACTGAAGATTGTAGCACTTCTGCAATAGATAAATAAAATAAAGATTATTTCCCTTTTGAGTATTGTTCCTATCAAGGCTTCTTCCCACTATGCACCTCAGGAATACAGCTTATCGTGATACATTTATTAATTTTATATCCTGAATACAAATTATATCCTGAATCTATCTATTTATTTTAAAAACTGCTTTAGGATATATAATTGAGGATATATGTATATACACTCGGCCCACACTTTATTAGGTACACCTGTCCAACTGTCCGTTAACGCAAATTTCTAATCAGCCAATCACATGCCAGCAACTCAAAGAATTTAGGCATGTAGACATGGTCAAGACGATCTGCTGCAGTTCAATCCGAGCATCAGAATAGGAAAGAAAGGTGATTTAAGTGACTTTGAACGTGGCATGGTTGTTGGTGCCAGACAGGCTGGTCTGAGTATTTCAGAAACTGCTGATCAACTGGGATTTTCATGCACAACCATCTCTAGGGTTTACAGAGAATGTTTCGAAAAAGAGAAAATATCCAGTGAGCGGTAGTTCTGTGGGCGCAAATGCTATCTCTGAACGCACAACACGTCGAACCTTGAAGCGGATGGGCTACAGCAGCAGAAGACCTCACCGGGTGCCACTCCTGACAGCTAAGAACAGGAAACTGAGGCTAAAATTCGCACAGGCTCATCAAAATTGGACAATAGAAGATTGGAAAAACGTTGGCTGGTCTGATGAGTCTCGATTTCTGCTGCGACACTCGGATGGGAGGGTCAGAATTTGGCGTCAACAACATGAAAGCATAGATCCATCCTGCCTTGTATCAACGGTTCAGGCTGGTGGTGGTGGTGTAATGGTGTGGGGAATATTTTCTTGGCACACTTTGGGCCTATTAGAACCAATTGAGCATCGTGTCAACGCCACAGCCTACCTGAGTATTGTTGCTGACCATGTCCATCCCTTTATGACCACAGTGTACCCATCTTCTGATGTCTACTTCCAGCAGGATAACGCGCCATGTCATATAACACAAATTATCTCAGACTGGTTTCTTGAACATGACAATGAGTTCACTGTACTCAAATGGCCTCCACAGTCAGCAGATCTCAATCCAATAGAGCACCTTTGGGATGTGGTGGAACGGGAGATTCGCATCATGGATGTGCAGCCAACAAATCTGCAGCAACTGCGTGATGCTATCATGTCAATATGGACCAAGATCTCTGAGGAATGTTTCCAGTACCTTGTTGAATCTATGCCACAAAGGATTAAGGCAGTTCTGAAGGCAAAAGGGGGTCCAACCCGGTACTAGTAAGGTGTACCTAATAAAGTGGCCAGTAAATGTATAATGAGAGAGCAAGAGAGAGAGAGAGAGAGAGTCACTACACCCTAACATTTCAGTATTTTAGCATATCTTCTCAAGGGACAATATTTTAGAAATTAAACTTAGATATATTTTAGAGTAATCAAACATGTTCATCATGTTCATGTTTTTGCCTGCTTGACCAGACCATACAAATGTATGTATGTTTTATAGAAGAAGTTAAAATGTGGTGATTTTTGTACAATTCTCTCATATTGACCAATGGATGTTCAACATTGCACCTCATGGCAAAGAACTCCCAGAGGATTTGAGAATTTGAATTGTTGCTCTCCACAAAGATTGCCTAGACTAAAAGATGATCAGAAACACCCTGAAACTAAATTACAGTACAGTGACCAGGGTTATACAGATTTTTCAAGACAGTTTTCAATCGAAGCAGGCCTTGCAAGGGTCAATCAAAGAAGTTTATTATATAGGAGAGAAAAGGAACAGTCACACTGGTTGCTTCAGTGTGCTGGAAGTGTACAGGCCCTGTAGAGGTTGATGATTACAGCCAATCACCTTCTCAGCAGAGTACATTACATGGTGGCTTAGTCTGATGGTTCCTAGGAAGCGGAAAGGAGTCGAGTGTCGACAGTGGAGTCACACAATATAATGGGGAAATTAATTAAATTAATGGAAATCCCCTTATGGTCTAGTGGTTAAGATGCAGCGCTCCCACCGCTGCGACCCGGGTTTGATTCCCGGTCAGGGAACCATCCCCAGCCACTCTTAGTGCCGGTCCCAAGCCCGGATAAATTGGGGAGGGTTGCGTTAGGAAGGGCATCCAGCGTAAAACATGTGCCAAATCAAACGTGCGGAGGATCCGCTGTGGCGACCCCTAACGGGAGAAGCCGAAAAGAAAGAAAGTTTTTTAATTAAATTAATGGAAATATAATAGAAATGTAACTAATAATTCCCACCTGTAGGCAGACTTTCTTGAGAGATGAGCCCAATGAGGGTGGTGTCATCTGCAAACTTATAGCTTTACAAACTGGTGACCAGAGATGCAGCTGTTGATATACCTATAAAATCCCATGACTCTTGACAGCCATACCCGTAAACAGCCCTCTATGCGGGGCTCAGCTGCGGAGCCACAACCTACACACGGGGCTTGAAAGCAGAGCCATGCCCTTTTTGTGAGGCATGGCGGTGTAGCCAAGCTATACACCCAGAGCGGCATTCTCAGGGTGGTAGGAAAGGCTGGGTGGCATTCTTGGATTGCAAGCAGGCTGGGCGGCACCCCCAGCAAAGATCCTAGGCTAAGTGACGTCCTCAGTGGGGACCAGAGGCTAGAGGACGCCCTCAAAGGGGATCTAAAACTGAATGGGCAGCTCCCTCAGTAGCTCATCTTTAATCTGTTGGTAAACCATTGATTCTGCATTATGTGCTTTGAAGTGCAGCTTTGCACTGGTCCCTGCTGTTGTGGGGTTTGCAAACATACAGCCAATGTCATTAAGAACTATCTTCAGTGTGGAGAATAGCAAGAAGTTCTGTAAGTAATAGTTTTGGCCCTCACATAGCCTGTCTGCACTGGATTACATAAAGAGGCAGAAGTACTTGAGGCAGCCTACATTCACGAATGATTAAGGCAGTTCTAAAGGCAAAAGGGGGTCCAACCCAGTACTTGTAAGGTGTACCTAATAATGTGGCCAGTGAGTGTGTGTGTGTGTGTGTGTGTGTGTGTGTGTATATATATATATATATATATATATAAATATATATATATATATATATATATATATATATATATATATATATATATATATATATATATATATATATATATAAATGCTTTTAGAAAGAATAAAATTTTTGATGCTGACAAAACTTCTTTTTAGAACAAATTAAATTTATAACCAATATTTCAAGAAAATATGTACATACTTAAAGCAATTTTTGTATATTTGAAGCAAATGGCATTAAATGGGTGTAATTTTTTATTTATTTATTTATTTTTTTAAATACCCTTCCACTTCGTTAACAAATAAACATTCCCAGGTGAGCTCTTGGTAAATGCACCAATGAAGCCTACTCCCAAAATCTCTCATTGTTGCATTTGATGCCATTTGCTTCAAATATAAAAAAAATTCTAACTGCTTAAGTATGTACATATTTTCATATGTATTTTCCTGAAATATTCATTATAAATGTAATTTGTTCTTAAAAGATGTTTTGTACAAAGTCAGACAAAAAGCTATTTTAGGTATTAAATGCACCTTTCCTTAATATGGCATATTCAACAACCACAAAAATGTGGGACCATCCAGTCATACTTGTCAGGATCTGCTGAGCTTTCAGTGAGAATTTCTGGTTTTGCGATGCACAATTCCAGGGTGGCAACCATCTTGTCTCTTTTCCCACACTACCGGGTATTTAAGGCCACACACTCCTTGCCAGATTATCTCACTTATTTAAGATTTTTTCACCATAACCTTGTATACAACCTGATTTTGGTCCTACCAGAACCCTATTGACAGATTAATCTGGCAGATTAATCTCTCACTGGCAGAATAATTTGGCCAGTAATAGACCCAGCAGATGCCCCAGACCTGCGATCTTGCCTGACCTCATGAGCAACAGCTGAAGCATCCCCTGGATCAACCACCAGCTCCTGCCACTGCTGTTGCCCTGATCAAAACCCCAAGCAAAATACTGCTGGAGCCCCAGTGCTTTTCCAGGGACCCGGACCTCTGCAACCTGTTCCTTCAACAGTGTGAGCTCTCTCTTGCCAAACACCCTCACCAGTTCTCCATTGATAAGAACAGGATTGCTAATGTTTCTCCAGCTTTCTCCAGTTATCCAGCTTTGTGATTCAGCACCAGTATATTGTCATCGCAAAAATCGAATCATCGCAAATCAAGTCCTCTCCCCAGGTCAATCCAACACTGATCTTCATAGAGGGCATCGCTCTGCCACTGATTTACACAATTGGTTTTGTGTAAGGATTGTGTAGGGATTTACACCACTAATCTCCACAGAGTGCATCGCTCTGCCTCAAACCTTCGCAGAGGGTGTCGCTCCGCATCTGCAGAGGAACATGCGTCTTCCCCTGTCGAGATCATGAGCTTTGCTGGCAATGTTGCTCCACTCACAAGCTTAGCTGATAATGTCGCTCCACCCCAGGCAATGCTGAGGTCTTTGTTCTGCTCCCGCCCCCAGGCTTTGTTGACAACATCGCTCTGCCACTGAACTCCGCAGAAGACATAGCTCCGCCACTGCTCTCCACAGGGGGCATCGCTCTGCCTCAGCTCCAGAGTCCCACTGGGGAAGGCCGCTCAGCTCCCTTGATCTGTCCAGATGATCACTCTGCCAGGACTGCTGAGCTCTTTGTTTTGCTGATGTTGTGGCTCAACCCCAGGCTTTGCTGATGACATCGCTTCTACACTGATCTCCATAGTGCATGTCGCTCTGCCTCAGGGCCTCTCAGAGGGTGTCACTCTGTCTCAGAGACCCACAGAGGGAGTCGGTCTGCTTCAAATCTCCACATCAGATGGCACTATGCCCCAGACCGCCACTGAGGGTGTCGCTGCACCACAGAGACCCGCAAACATTCAACCCCCTCCACCTGCTTGGGTCAGGTTGTGAGGCCACTGCTTTTTACACCCTTGACAGCAGGTAAACTTTTACTCTCTTTTCTGCCTGCTTTCTCATTAGAGGGGGAGTGGTAGCTCAGTAGTTAAGGTGCTGGGTTACTGATCAGAAGGTCAGGGGTTCAAGTTCTGGCATCGCCAAACTGACACTCTTGGGCCCTTGTGCAAGGCCCTTAACCCTCTGTGCTCCAGAGGATAGAGAACAACACACACAACAACTCTTTCAGGGTTCTTTCCCTAAGCCACTGGAGGGTATCTGGAGCATTTCTAATATTAAAGGCAGTTTTGTCTTGCCAGTCTTTCAATTTACACTTGCTGAAGTGAAAATCACATGATAGTAAAGGGATATGTGTCAGATTAAAAGGCTAAGTTTACCTTCCACAAATAATTGGAATTTAATAATACATTCCACCAATGTAAATACAGTGTTCCCATAAAAAAAACACTAAGAGCAATGCAAGTGTCTGTGGAGTGGCATAGAGATGATGAGCTACTGATTATAGGAAATGTGGAGCTAGTTTTGCACAGCTTTAGACAGGTGACTTGCATGAGTCAAAAAGATCTGATTAACTGGTTGGAACTAACTACTACAGGAAAAGGACAGCCTACCAGAAGAGGTTTTGCATTTGACACTTTTTGGCGTTGAAGGTGATTTGGTAGGTGAAGCCTCTGCTTCTGCCTCATCATTCTGAGGTGGCTCGCTGTCCCTTTCCTCCCTCACTGAAATATCTGCAGAAAAAAAGTGAATGATAAATTTATGGATTGTGGTATAATTGCCTTCAGTGATAAATTAATCTGTGTATGATCTAAAAAACATGTGCTGTCTTCCTTGTGTGACATCCTGCCAAGGAGCAAATTAATTCAAGATGTTTCTTATTACTATATTGTTTAGACCCTTTTTGGTTGCATAACATTGGCAGTGCATATTAATATATTTGACTATACTGAATAAGATCAGGTGTATTGAGTTTGGTGCGTAACATCATGGAAGCTGCCATACAGTGACATGTCAATAATCAATGCAATTTTTTGAAAAAGAAAGTACGTCATTGTTTCAATTCCATTTTTATCAGGACTTAAATAACAATTGCGTTGTACTTACTTTTTTAACTTGTTTAACCAAATTTGTTAACATTTATTTATAAAAATAAAGAAACATGTGAAAACCAAATGAGAAAAATAAGCACCTACTTATAAGCTTTCCTAATTATACATTCATTATACACAAGTTTAGTCAATCACCAAAAAGTCTGACTATCTCAATACAGTCAACCCCCGATAATTCATGGCTCGGAAAATTTGCGGGTTCTAATTTGGAAACTAACTATCAGCAAGTTGCGGATTATTTTAAAACTCACAGGAATCCACAGTGGGACCAAGTGTTCAGAAATGTTAAGAATAACATTTTACACTGTTTTCACTAACAAATTACATAAAATTTGTATTATTGTATTAAAGTGATATAATGTCTAGATGAATTCACTAAGAACGTAACCCTCGTGAGTTCCGGGGGATTACTGTATAAGACAATTACATGTTTGTCATTCTGGAGCACACAAATGTGTCTGCATCATGCCAAGTAAAGACATCAACCATGACCTTAAAGAAACCATTGTTATTTTTCAGCAATTTAAGAAGGGTTACTGTATAAGACTTTAAACAATTTACATTGAAAAATACTTTGTACAAATCTTTGCAGAAGAAGCATCCCAGCAAATTCAGAATAAGGTCAGAATAATTAATTCACACTTATAAATAAAAAAAAAAAAAAACAAGAACTACATCATGACTTTCAGGCCTCTGTAAGCACATTTATGTTTATGTTTTCTGCAGCACAATCCAATTTATGCAAGTATAGTTTTTATGAAAGGCTGGCTAGGAAAAGCTACTTGTCTCCTTAATAAATATGGCAGCACAAAATATATAAGAAAAAATTATCTTAACAAACCAAATCAGTGATCAATGTGAAGAGTGAGATGGGAACGAGAGCTTTAATGGGAAATCGGTAACGAGAGACACCTGTAATGCCGGGAGCGGCAGAGCAAGGCAGCGCGACAGCTACCGAGGGGGCGTGGCAGGGGGATCCCCCCGAAGGGGGCGTGGCAGGGGGATCCCTGACAGCTACCGAGGGGGGCGTGGCAGGGGGATCCCTGACACCTGCACAGTGTCCTTAACTTTTATACAACAATAAGGATACTTAATAATCTATATCTTTCTCTCCCTGTTACCCCTGGTATCAGTGACCAGTGTTCTTGCCCCTTTCCTTTCCCTGGATCTGTCCACTTTATCCCTGCAATATCTAATGTTAAAAGCGCTATACAAATAAAATTTTATTGAATAAAATTTTTAATTAAATTTTTACTTTTAATTTTCGCAATCAGACACCACCAATGGGCGTCTACTCTCTATTTCCTATTCCTACACCTCACTTCTTACTTCCTAATCTGCTCTTTATTTTTCTGCAATGCAACTCATTAGCTCTGTATGTATTTAAAATCCCCCTTTGTGTTTTTGTTGGCCAATTTAATTTGGTGTGTTTCAGATTTTATGGGTTTGTTTTGAGGTGATGTAACATTGATTTATCTAGTTACTAAATCCTAAGAGACTTTGTTCAAGTATTTTTCCCTTTAGATCCTCTGTGGATTATATTTAGCTGTTTCCACTTTTTGTTGTACTTTTGCATTATAATTTTTGGGAGTTATATTTTCCATTGTTTGGTTCTTCCACCTCCTGGTTTGAGTGTCAGGAGCTGGGTGTTACTGCAGTGGCCTTTCAGGTTTTGGGAGCTGCCAGTAGGCCCCAACTCTCTATTCCTTACTTCCTACTCCCTAATCTAATTAATGTTTCCACCTGCACCTTGTTAGCTCTGTATGTACTTAAGCTCTCCCTTTAACATTAGATTTATTTGGTTTTTTAATTTTCATCTTGTTTTTGAGATTTGATGTGTTTGTTTAGAGGTGATGTGAGTTATTGGTTCAGAGTTTGTGTGTCTCGTGTCTCCCGCTCTGTCCCTGAGTTTCCCTGAAGTTTGCTGTTTGTTTTCCCAAGTCTTCTCTCTAGTTTAGCTTCTAGTTTACATGGCATCTCTAACTGGTTTTAATAAACAAGACAGTTCAGTGTTTTTTGGTGGACTTACCAGTCACCACAGCTAAATCTAAGAGAACACCTTTGGGATGTGATAAAATAGGAGAGTCAAAGCATGTAAAATGTGCAGGAATTGCTTGATGCAACCAAGTCAACATTGATCATAATCTTAAAGGAATGTTGCCATGAAAAATTCTAAGAGGGCGACAGTATATAGTATTAGTATTATGTTTCTGCTGAAGTTCTCAAAACTGAGTGACTTCAGTATATAGCAAAAACAGAAGAACTAGCTTTGTCATTGCAATACTGTAGATATACTTTAAGCTATAACATTCAAACACCTCAGATGAAGTAACCATATTGAATGTTAATAATCTGGAAAAAATTTATATAAAGCCTTCTCTGCTGGCCTAAACACTATCAGAAGCACTGACCTACATTTACAACCTAAATTCTCATATTTGTTTCATGATATTTTATTAATTTATTCCCAACTGTCTATTCTTTTCATTTTGTAGTGTTGTGCTGCCATGTCCATCTAATCAATCTGAACTGCTCCAGATGATGTAGGTGGCACTGTTGCGGTTGTAGTGTAGAGGTTTAGCGCTTGCTTTAGTAAAATAGAATTCACCCTCCCTTTCTCTGTAATCCTATGTATTATACTGCGGTTTTTTTATAGTATTGATGATTTCTATAATTGCGACATAATAGTGGTAGTATTAAGAGGGTAAGTCCCTACTGAAGGGAGTCCCTCGGGAGTGGTAGCTCAGTGGTTAAGGTGCTGGGTTACTGAACGGAAGATTGAGGGTTTAAGCCCCGGTATCGCCAAGCTGCCACTCTTGGACCCTTGAGCAAGGCTCTTAAGCCTCTATGCTCCAGGGGCACCGTATCATGGCTGACCCTGCGCACTGACCCCAGCTGCTGAGCAAGCTGGGATATGTGAAGAACGAATTTCACTGTGCTGTAATCTATATGTGACAAATAAAGGCAATTCTATACTTCTAAAGGCCCAGGTACCAAATGCACAGCCCCCCACCGCCTGTCAGAGGGTAATAATAATTTACTCAAAGAGCACTATTAACCTAAACCACTGATTATCGCAGAGTGATTTTGATTTCCCAAAAGAAATACCAAAGATGGTGACTCCATTTCTCAATTTGTAGCAGTGTTGAAACAATTATCTGAATACTGAGTTTGGCCAGCCATAACTCATACAGCTGACAAACACTACTAGACATTGGTCACAACTACAGAGAGAGACTTTCAATGAACTATAAACTTCCTCTGGGAAATCACTTGAACCGTGGACCACTAATCCAGCTCGGCCGGCGCCAAGACCATAAAGGAGGGAGAAGCAAGGTGGCATCCTTGCTAAATTATGGTCTCTTGTGAACAAAATGGATGAACTGCTGCTCCGGATAACTTCACATTAGCGGATTAAGGAATAAAATGTATTGATTTTTATGAAAACATGGCTCAACGACAACATTCCCAGCAGCTCCATTGAGCTTGGGGGTCGCACTGTTTTCCCCAGGCAGACAGGACAACAGTGGACTCTGGTAAGCGCAGGGGTGCAGGTCTGTGCATTTATGTTAACAAATCATGGTGCACGGACTCTACTGTTACTGAAAGTCATTGCTCTGCTCATTTAGAGTATTTTATGATTAAGTGCAGGCCCTTTTATTTACAGAGAGAATACTCAGCCATTGTTGTAAATGCAGTATACACTCCTCCAGATGCTAACGCTAAACTAGCTATGGAGGAACTGCATGCAGCTATCAACAAACAACAGTCTGCACATCCCGAAGGAGCTATTAACCTGAGATCTGTACTACTAAAATTTTAACATAATGTCTCCTGCTCCACCAGAGGGGCAACACACTGGATCAGGTATACACAAACATACCTGGGGCATACACGGCCATTCCCCTCCACTATTTGGGTCAGTCTGATCACCTCTCTTTGTTCCTGCTACCCAAAAACACACCACTGATCAAACAGGTGAAACCAGCAAATGTAGAAAGGCATCCAATTCAATTTAATTCATTTTTATTTGTATAGTGCTTTTAACAATGACATTGTCTCAAAGCAGCTTTACACAGATAATGTGGTGATAAAAATTATTAAGATGTTCTTTATAAGTATAAGTTTGTCCCTGATGCGCAAGCCGGTGGCGACTGTGGCAAGGAAAAACTCCCAGAGATGGCATAAGGAAGAAAACTTGAGAGGAACCAGAGGCAAGATTGAACCCATCTTCATCTGGTTTGCACCGAATGTCCATTTATTACAGATAAACAATGTTGCGGGGTGCAGTGATGGTGATCAGACTGTTGACATTAACTACGGTCCAAATCCATCCTCAACGCTCCTGTTCTTATTTTATTATTTCATGGAACCCCAGGGCATTGATGAGAAACCAGACGATCCAGACCATCACAGACTACAATACGAACTCAATCACTTTTTTGCTTGCTTCGATCAAGGCATAGGACATTTCACCCCAGCTGCCAAATACCTGAATGATTTTTGCCCAGTTGCACTCAACCCTATTTTTATGAAGTGCTTTGAGAAACTGGTTCTGAATCACCTCACTGAGGGCCTACAACCTACACTGGACCCACACCTTTACCCACCTGGATAAAAACAAAAAATCTGAATGCTGTTCATTGACTTTAATTCTGCATTCAATACAGCAGATAATGAATGGACTTCCAATTGAATGGACTACTGAAGGTCTAAAATTTACATTCCATTACAACGCAGATAATGTACTGTAGCTCCCCATAAAAACATTAGAGAAAATTTTTTACGGTATAATGATGTCAGGGGACCCTTGGCCATGCCTTCCCTCAGCACCCAGCACGCTCGCAGCGCCTCGCCCACTTACTAACCACCTTCACCTGTTTCCCATCATCTCTCCAACTACTTAAAGCCCCCGTTCACACTCACTCACCATCCGTTCTACAGTTCACTCTGGAGCTCATTCCTGGACTACCCGTACAACCTACCCTACCTCGTTTTCCGGTACTACTAAGTACTATACCCATTTTCCAGTACTGTTACTTCCTGGCTTGTGTTTGTTCTCTGAAAGACTATTGAACCTCGTTTATGGTTCTTTGGTTTCCGTCCCTTGATCACCAGGTGACAAATGATTATACACGCACCTTAAAACAGGCCACTCGAAACGTATTACAATTATTGTAATTATACTATATATTGTATTATAGTATTGTAATTACAAAGTTTTACTCCTATTCATGTGAACAAATTTAATTTATTTCTGCATTAAAATCAATCATCATCCTGCGCTCTTTAACCTTTACCTACATGTTTCCTCAAACAGATAATTCCAGAAGTATTTTAACCTATACTAAATATAATAAGCTGTTCCATCAGCACTGGTTATGTATCTTAATTTTTTAAAATAGCAGTTAACAACTTTTAAATCAAAATGACAATTTTGCATTTTTCATTCAAACCACATGACTATCGACATCAAGGTTTGGCTTTCGAATTTTCTGATCGGGTGGCATTTTGTTTTGCCGTGGTGTGGAAACGCGAGTGGTGAGTACTCATAAATTATGCTTATAAGGATTTATTGTAGTTAATATACATTAATAAAACATTAAAGTAGTTTTAAATGCATTGGTGCATGTGTTTGTCTAGTATTCATTTTATTTTGTAATGATATTGACGTCATAGCTTAAGTGTATTAGTAGAGCCTAAACGACGGGTAGTCTGTAGTCATTCATATAATCAGTTTTATCAATAGATAATTGCGGCATATCATTCTTATATAGTTGGCAAAACGATAGCGATGTTAATTGGTTTACTTTTCTTTTTATATACAGTGGACCCCCGGAATTTGGCGAATTTAGAAAGTCCTCAAATTTTTGACACACCACTGCAGCCCCCTATGGTACCTTAGTGAATTCATCTAGACATTGTCATTTTATAAATGCAAAATTGTGCAGTATTCAACCAAATACGTAGTTTAAAATGTTATTCCTGACATTCCTGAACATTTGGTCCTGCTGCAGATTCCCGTGAATTTTAAGATTTACGGGAATTAGGTTAGGTTCCAAATGAGAACCCACAAATATTTTTTCGAGCCACGAATTAACTGGAATTGACTTTACATAGACATGCAAATGTATTTGTGCAGCTATCCCAGTATCTGCAGGGTTACTGTCATGTTAGATTAATGCAAGTATTATTGGACAAGACTTCTATTAATAAGACAATTATAGGCAAAATGTGCTTTATACTTTAAAACTTAAGATGCTAAGTGTGTTGATTTTCTTCCAACCACTTGTTTTTGTATTTTGTATTTGCAGGTTGACGTCAACATACATTTTTTGATTGACTGTCTGGCGACCTCGTAGTGGAGCAGTCATTATGTGCAATAAAAATACATTAACAATAAAAAGTATAAAAATACATTATTCAGCCAAGATGTCGATTTATGGAAGTATTCAAGTGAAGACATTTGTTTCTCTCTAAAGGTTATGTAAAGACATCTTTATTTTTTTTTTATGACTTTTGAAAAAAAATTTTGGCAGAAGAAGAAAAAAAACAAGAATAATGTATAGTCTTTGTTTATACTAATAAAATAACTTTTTAATATGTAGTATATCTTTTAGGCCTCTCTGAAAAGAAGGAATTTTATTTTTTTTCTTTAAATAAGTTGGTAATTGGTGACATTATCTGTTGTTTTTAGGATAAAGATACTGAAAGACAACAGTTTGGAAACATCGTCACCTAGTCACAACATAACTAAGTTATCTATATTTGATAAAACTAAGTAGATGTAAATGGTTGAATTTATCACTCTTCTGAATGTCGGTCTTAGATTTAGTATTTGGTTTTATACATTATATTGCTAATTAAATAGATTTATATAGAAACTTCTTTTTTTTTTTTATTAAGATCTAAAATGTGGACATGCAAAGACTGTGGTGTCACTAAACCAAAAAGATCTAAACTTCTCAATTATTTTAGGCTCGATCATAGACATTTTGGACATACATTTCTTACCTTTGCACTTATTCAAGCTGCCCCTGTTGTTTTAAAAGCTGGAATGACAAGAGGCCCTTAAGAGGCATTTGTCAAGAACTCAATTGCGTGGACACAAACACCTTATCATTGAAAGATTTTCTTCATCACATTGGGCATCATCTGAAAAATCACGAAACTGTTGTGCACATACAAGACCAATATTTAGTTCTATATAGATCATCCAGGTCACACAATTCAAGAAAACACAAGTCTTTCTTTTTAAGGAACTTAAAGCCTGGCATTGTTGATGATCAAAGATCAGATGTTGAAGACTCCATAGATGACACTGAATTATATGACAGTGTTTTAGTTGATGAGACAACTACTTATTTCTATGAAACAAAAAGTACAGAGGATTTGGGAAAAGTTATTAAACGTAAAATATCCTCTTTGGTGCTAAAGCTAGAGCATGTGTACCTTGTACCTGGTGTGGCCATCAGTGGCCTTCTGCAGGAATTGCAGTATTTAATTGGTAAGGTGTCTGTCGCAGTTGTCAATCAAACAATAATCCAGCTACTGCAAGAACATTATTTGCAGATTGATGAAGTTCTTTTGCAGGAGTTAGCTTCTGTTATCTGCCAGTCACATCCAATTCATACAGCGATTGGAGAGCAAGGTCCCCTTTCTACTACATTGAAAAGAAAGGCAAACTATAAAGCTAATTTTTCAGTTGTAGAACCTATAGAATAATTTCTTGACCAAAAAGGTGGAAGAACATTTCAGTATGTTCCTATATTTAAATAATTGCAACAGATTCTAAATTGCCAACCAATACTTAATAATACATTACATTTAAAATGTGTTTACAGAAGTGATGCATCTAAATATGCATGCTTTTTTGATTCTGTTAACTTCCAACAAAATGCCCTGCTTTTAGACACTGCTATTTCATTGATTATTTTACGTTGATGATTTTGAAGTATGTAACCCAATTGGTACGTCAAAAAAAACCATTCTGATTGTCAGTTGGCTCTGGCTGCTATACATTTAGCTGCATTGTGTAATAGCACTGATGTTAAGCAATATGGATATAACAAAGTGTTAGAACCATTGATAGATGACCTCATCACATTGGAGCAACATGGACTTTTTTAATTGCAAATCTGGGAAAGACAATAAGGGGCACAGTTCATTGTGTTGTTGCTGACAACCTAAGTGCTCATGGCCTTGCAGGGTTTGTGTAAAATCTTTCAGGAACATATGTGTGCAGATTTCTTACAGCAAAGAAAGAAAAATTTCAAACTACAGAAGGAACATTCGGTCAGAGAACTGAAAAAATTCATGCTGCTAATCTTGGCTGTCCTATGGAAAGCTCATCATTGTGGTGTGAAACATAGTTGTGTTTTCAGAGAATTTATTGCACTTTAAGATTACAACAGGTTTCCCTCCTGATATTGTTCATGACCTCTTTGAAGCCATTGTCTTGAGTTAGGATTGTGCTATATTTGTATCTTCCTCTTCTTTTTTTAACTGCTCCTATTAGGTGTATTCACAATGGATCATCCGTCTCCATACTACTCTGTCCTCTACATCTGCCTCTTTCAAACCAACTACCTCCATGTCTTCCCTCACCACATCCATAAACCTCCACACCCATGTATACTAGAGCCTGTTGAAATTTTTGTCTCTTTTGATTGGAGACAAAGTTACCAGCAATTAAACTGCCTGGCAAGTTCTAAATGACTTGAAAGACATTGTAGACCTTGATGTTTATCCTTCCCAGACCAAGTAAATTAATTTCTTATCTGTTCAGTAAGATATAAGAACATAGGGTAAGATTTCAGGAGGTTTTTTATAATGCCAGATTTTTGCCCAAACACCATTTTTTGGGGCATTTATTCTCAGCTCATTCCGCAGTTTGGTCCTCTAGTTGCTCTCTGGACTATACATTTTGAGGCAAAGCATAGTTTTTGTGGGTTGTGCGCCATTCAAAATGCTTAAAATATGTGCTGCAGTCATTTTCACAAAGGCATCAGTTAAATATGACATATCATCTATATATTTGCAATTCCCTCACATCTAAATTGGAAGTGTCACATATTTCCCATCTTCCGTTGATGTCCTTAATGATGAAATATCAAGTAAGGCAAGACCACCCAAACTTAGATTTTTTTGCATGATCCACAAAGTGACCTATGAAAGCTACACATACAGGGAAAGCATGGTCTTTGCCTATGGGGAGCTTTCAAGTCTTCCAGAGTTTTGTGAGATTATTCAGATTATTGTTCTTTAAGACAAACCACTGTTTATTTTCAAAAGACTGGAACACTGAAGATTTTTGAGGCCTTGATCCCGTCATTTACCAAGAAAATTTAACTTCTTGAGCATCATAATCTTTTAGATGCATACTCACTGATTTCATACACAATTGGAAAGAGATGCATAGTGATTTAAAAGTGGTACATACATGTGTGAGGTTTTGTTTTTGTGTTTTTTTTAAATATATTAAGTGCATTATATGAATTAGTAAAATTATTAAAAAATTGTATAAATCGTGAAAATTTGTAATTGTAAATTGTATTGTATAAATACTAATCAGTTCTGTTACTCCTTAGAATTTTAATAAACTACGGCAGGAAAAGTTAGGAAGGTTAAAGATGGCGCCAGTGAGGTCGGCTGCTGTCACGACTGCTCCGGCTACGTTTTCTCTTTTTTTGTTTATTTTATACTTTTATTTAACTAATTTTAGTTCCATCTACACAAGATGGACATCATTAGATATGACAGAGACACTCTCATATCTATTTGTGTACAATGCACTCACCTTTCGCAGCTTTTAAACCCGGACCCATGCTGGCCGAGCGAGATCCTGAAGGAGGCACGCGCACACCACGCTCCCTTACCTAGAATCCTGTTAGCCAACGTCCAGTCACTGGAGAACAAGCTCGACGACCTCAGGGCAAGGGTCAAGTTCTAGAGGGACATTCGGGACTGCAACCTTCTCTGCTTCACCGAGACATGGCTGAACCCAGCGGTACCGGACCACGCCATCCAGCCGGCCGAGTTTTTCTCGGTTTACCGCATGGATAGAACACTGGAGTCGGGGAAGTCAAAAGGAGGCCGAGTGTGTCTGATGGTGAACAACCACTGGTGCGACAACGCGAGCATCATTCCTCTTTCACGCTCCTGCACACCAAACCTGGCCCTTCTATCTACCTCGGGAATTCAGCTTGGTCATAGTCAGTGCCATTTATATTCCACCTTAAGTTGACACGGACACTGCAGTATGGGATTTACATGAGACAGCTCTGATGACGTCAACATGTTTACGGAAGTGGTTGTGGGATTCATCGGGAAACAAGCGGATGATACGGTGCAAAAAAACACTATCAGAACGTTTTTCAACCAGAAACAGTGGGTGAATAAAACCATCCGTGGCACTCTGAGATCCTTCTCCAATGCCTACAACACGGGGCTCGACACCGGGGACATAGACGAGTACAAGGCTGCTTCTTACAGTGTTCGCAGAGCGGTGAAGGATGCAAAGTGGAGCTACGGGAGGAAACTAGAGTCACAGTTCCAACATGGTGGCTCTGGGAGACTGTGGCAGGGACTAAAAACAATCAAGGACTATAGAACACTATCTTCTATAATGGTGAATGCGGACGCTTCTCTGGCAGACGAGGTAAACACCTTTTACGCTCGTTTCGAGGCTGCAGCTAACCACGCTAACAGCGTTAGCGGCACAACCAACGTGCACGCCTGGAGAGCTGGAGAGGTAAACACGTTCACCATCTTGGAGCATGACGTGAGAAGGGCATTCAAGAGAGTGAATACCAGAAAGGCAGCAGGACCAGATGGCATCACAGGTCGGGTTCTGAAAGCCTGCACTGAACAGCTAGCACCAGTGTTTACTGAGCTATTCAACCTCTCATTGGAACAGTCTGTTGTCCCCTTAAGTTTCAAACAGTCCACCATTGTTCCTGTCCCGAAGAAACCCCAGCCCGCCTGCCTTAACGATTATCGCCCTGTAGCCTTGACCTCAGTAGTGATGAAGTGTTTTGAGAGACTGGTCAGAGACTTTATCACTTCATCACTACCAGACACACTGGACCCATTACCGTTTCCGTCAGAACCGTTCTACTGAGGACGCTATTGCTCATCTCCTCCACACCACAATGAGCCACGTGGACCAAAGAAATAGGAATTATATAAAGATGCTGTTTGTTGACTACAGTTCAGCATTTAACACCATAATTCCCTCCACACTCACCTCTAAGTTGGAGGTCCTGGGACTCAGCCAGCCGCTGTGTCAATGGATCTCTAACTTCCTGACTGACAGACCACAAGCCGTACGGGTGGGAAAACACAATTTATTCACCCTAACCCTCAGTACTGGAGCTCCCCAGGGTTGTGTTCTGAGCCCCCTGCTGTACTCACTGTACACGTATGACTGTGTGGCCACTTCCAACTCCACCACGATCATCAAGTTTGCTGACGACACTGTTGTCGTAGGTCTGATCTCCAACAACGATGAGACGGCCTAGATACAGGAGGGTAAAAACCTGAAGAGATGGTGCCAGGAGATCAAGCTTCTCCTGAACATCAGCAAGACTAAGGAGTTGATCGTGGACAGGAGCGGTCATACCAACCGCTAAACATTAGCGGGACTCCAGTGTAGAGAGTGGACAGTTTCCGGTACCTAGGTGTTCACATCACACAGGACCTTTCTTGGTCCTGTTATACCAACACCCTGGTGAAGAAGGCCCAGCAGCGTCTCTACCATCTTAGACGCTTAAGGGACTTTAAACTACCCTCTTAGGTGCTAAAGACTTTCTACACCTGCACCATTAAGAGCGTCCTGATGGGTAACATCACTTCCTGGTTCGGAAACAGCACCATGCAGGACAGGCGAGCCCTCCAGAGGGTGGTGTGTTCAGCTGAACGTACCATCCACACCGAGCTCCCTAACCTGCAGGACATCTACAGCACATGGTGCCGGACCAGAGGTAGGAAGATTATGAAGAACCTTAGCCATCCCAACAATGAACTCTTTTCTTTGTTGCGTTCAGGGAAACGCTTTTGCTCCCTGAAAGTGAACACAGAGTAAATGAGGAGGAGCTTCTTCCCGCAGGCCATTCGGAGTTTAAACCAGGAAACACCCAGGATCTAAAAGCTGGATCTAAAACCTGGTCACTCTCTCCATCATCACACTTCTGCAAATATTTTTATTTTTATTTCTTTCCGCCCTACAACACTTTAAACCCTGGACAGTCACTTTAACTGTGGACTTGCACGGCACAGTGCACTTTATACCACACCATACCGCACACGTTCACTTTAAGGACAATCACATCAACCACCTTATGTGATTATTGTTTACTGTACATAAGCATAAACTGTATCCATAAACATACCCTGTATATACAATTTTTCCTATATATATCTTTATCTTTAGATATTTTTTATATTTTACATAGTTTATTGTTTTTATTTATCTGCCTTCTTTTTTTCCCTTGTTTTATTTTTTTCCCAATCCTATTCCCTCATGCCGGACAATCGTACAAAGCATTTCACTGCATGTTGTACTCTGTATGTATGTGTATGTGACAAATAAAATTTGATTTGATTTGATTTGAAAAGCATCTGCTAAGCTGTTAGTAATTTTGAGTACAGATAATTCAAGAAAATTGTTGCTGCCTAATGGGATCATAGAATCAGTTAAGGAGCTCATTGTTGATGTAAAGAAAACTTGTGGATTAAATGGTAAATTCAGACTCCAGTATCAGGACAAAGACTTTGGTGATGTATTTGTAAATTTTAAACAAACTGGAAAGCTGGAAAATCTTGGGACTCTGAAGGTAATACCTTTGACAGATGAAGAACCATTCACAAAAGTCTAGTTACACCTAATGATAATACTGCGCCCATTGGCCCAGGTGACACAGATACTGCAGTATGATTCTCCTCATCTTCCTCAGAGACAGTTTCCTCACATACTCAACAATGGCCAAAATAATTTAATATTTAACAAAATTAAATGACATTTTACAGAAGGTGTGTGATGAGCTAGATAAGTTTAAATCTTATCCCAGCATTGCAGACTTCTGCCAAGTTTCAAAGACACTAGTCCAAAGGCAGCCCTGCTTGGCAGAAAAGGGATAATTTAATGTGTGCTATGGCTGGACTCAATTCTCTCAAAAACAAAACTACAAGTGACCTGTTTCCAGCAAAAGAAAATGTATACAGCCTTAACATGCCAAACAGAGAAAGAATAGCTAGGACATTTGTCTTATGAAGGCAAAAAGTTGGAGAAACAGCCAAGTGTTGAGGACAATGGCCAACACTGTTCTGTATAGATGTGGTATAAGCTAAAGCTAATACGAAATGTTTAACAGTAGTGTATGTTTATACAGTACATACATATATCACCCATACAGTAATTGCTATAAGAGGTTTTTAAATATTACAGCAACTACATTACATTACATGCACATAACATTTAAGTAATTCATATTTAGGAAACATATGTTAATCAAAATACTGCTGTGTATTTGTGAAATTGCTTGTCTCAGAAATTTAACTGCTTTTGATGTTCTTTAGTTTGCACCTCTTACAAAGATAAATGCCGAATTCTTGCACATGACAACTATGCCATTACAAGCAGGATTTTTGGCTGCATTGGATAGGCTGTGTACTCCATAATGGATGCATTTGAACTGTGGTTCTCAGTCTGTAGTCTGCTTTCTATATTGTGTCCCTAGATTACTGAGCAAGGGCACTTCTGAAATAGTTATAAAGTAAGCAATGTAAGTATTGTTTTGTTGCAGTGACAACTTTAAAGCTTATGCTGTGCAGAGTCTAGATGCAGATCTCAGGAGAGAGTGCATCTTGAAGTGCCTTGTCATGCACCCGGTGAAGATGTGTCCGGCAGATCAAAGAATACCCGCTAAAAAATGTTAATTTTTTAAATAATTAAATCAATGTTGATGTTGAAATTGATGTTAATAAATCTATATATATAAAGCTCAAATACCACTGACTGACTCACTCACATCACAAAATCTCAAAAACCACTGAACGGATTGCAATGAAATTTGGAACATACCTTTCTCTTGGGTCTTAGGTGCTCACTAAGAAAGGGTTTTGAAAAATTCGCCCTGGATTGTGGCTAACTCGCGAAAAACGCGATTTCTCACGCATTGTAAATTCTTCGAAATAACATTACAGATCCTAATGAAACTCAGTACATTGTTTCTTACTACATGTTAGATGCACGATAAAAATTAATTTTAAAGTAGTTTGCCCTGTATCGGTACTACAAAAGGGGTAGTACGTTATTTGTTGACGTTACGTTCTGATCTCTGATCATCCAGTCCTGCTCAGTGCTTACTGCTTATTGCCATATTGCTTAGCGTTCTGCCTTCTGTAGCGAAGCACGGGTACTTTCAGCTAGTATGATAATATATGATCAAATCTTAATGTTATAAACGATTTGTATTTATTTGTATTTTTAATTTTTAAAGATGTAAAAAAAAATTAAGTTCATCCAAATAAATCTTCAATTATATTTTGTGCATCAGTAAGATGGTAAAAACCTATTTGGTTAAATGTGTATTTTTTTTTTTTTTTTTTTTTTATATTGATTGATTTGTATGAACTGATTTTTATTTAGTTGAAGTAAATTGATTGCTTGTAACAAGTTGAGGTATTTTTTTTTGTTTACTTTAATCCAACAGCACATTTTCTTCAGTGTATACTTATGCCCCTGCAACTCAAGAACTTTGAGGATTGTTTTAAACTGTAATTAATATCAACAGTCTACTACAATGGCACAGGACCACAGGCTGCATGAATAATTCAGCATTTATGCACCTATTACTGCACACCTCAACAGTGGGTTTGCAATAAATGGACTTTCAGTGACACCCAGATGAGGATGGGTTCCCTTTTGAGTCTGGCTCCTTCCTCATACTACCTCAGTGAGTTTTGTCCCTTGCCACAGTCACCACTGGCTTGCTCACCAGAGATAAACAATTCAAAGGAACCTCCTACTATGCAATACATGTACACAGTCCTTTATAATGTTATTACTGCTTTAACTGTGTAAAGCTGCTTTTAGACTATGCCCATTGTAAATTGCGCTATACAACTAAAATTTTATTGAATTAAATTTAACTTTGCAGCAGTTGAAAGACCATGTGTTTTTAGTTCTTCTTGATACCCATAGTAAATTGCCAGAGTTTGAGGTAATGAAAAGCACTTCATCAGTAGCCTGTACCTGGAGACAAAGTGCTAGCTTGTAACAATGGAAAGGGTGTCAAATGGCTACTGGTAGTTGTGGGACAGTGTCTTGCACTCTTGAACTCAGTGATGGTCATTTCACCTGGAAGAAGCATGTAGACCGGTTACTAGTGATTCTTACCTAGAAATTGCTCCAGATTACCACCAACTGTCTGAGCATTTTTCTCCAAGTACAAGCCAGTCAGGGCCTTTCTCAAAGCAAACTCCTGTGACTATAAGTGTACCAACAGGTCGAGCATATCGTCAGGGAGTACGTCAAATTCCTGATAGACTGAAATGGGTGATTTGCCACACCCCTCATGGAATCAGACATCACCAAAGAGGTGGGGCTGCGAGGATTAAAGCGAGGTCGCAAAGGAAGGAAAAGTGAGAGCAGAAACCCGAAATTTTGCTCTAAACTTAACACAAACCCTGTCTGTAGTTCACCCCTCTGGTGAAGTGATAACTTCTCTTTTGTATGTACCTTTACACTTAACCTTACATCAAACCCGGTAACCTGCAGTTACTGCAGATTTTGTTCACACCGTATTATCAGGTAGTTTAGGCAAGCCTCTACATACACCCACGTAGAAGTTTTCTGTTTACACACACTAGGGTTAGAGGCTAGTGCCACCCGCCGTATTTATTTCTTTTTGGCAGGTTAAGCTGTAAGGTAAAGAAGTTGTTTTGTTTTCTTCTTTATTTTGGCACAATTACTGAGTTCATCTCTGCAAATCACGACTGCACTGTTTGAAGCTCATCACTCCTGGCTGTTTGTTTCTCATTTTGTTGTATATAGTCCTGTTTCTAACTCATGTAAATTTGTATAATACACAGGAAAGTAAAGTAAACCAAAGACTAGAAATGTGCTTTATGTCCTTTCTTCCAACTACCATCACAAAAACACCATATGTTACTCACCTACCCTAGACCTAAACAGAGGAAAATAACACTGAAAACTCACAGCATTAGGGCAGAATAATCTCCAGGGTTATGTCCAGAAATAAAAGTAGTCTATCCTCTTTCCATAGTAAATTAGTTCAACAAGAAAAACAAAAAGTGGGTTGTTATATTGTATCTTGTTATAATGCATGTTCATTTGAATGCTACTGTTGAAAAAGGTTTTTTCTTTTGAAGAAATATTTGTTACTGCTTCAATTTAGAAGGGAGGAACTATGTCATGTATATAAAAATTGTCTCTTTTGTGTTTCTATACACTCTCCTATGTCACATGATCTAGCACTGGAGCATTGTAGGTTTTATAATTAAATATGGCAACAGTAAGTTCACTCTGGTTTCATTTGTACTTCTTACAATATAAGTAAAATATATAACCAAAACATTGATAATTCATAAGTTTGCATACAAGGACAGCCAACTCTGGAATAAATAACTAGAAGCTCTATTAATAGGGTTTCCCAGGCCTCTATAGGGTTTTTTCCCATTTAAATGATACTACAGGCAGAAGCCCTATGGTTGTTGAAATCTGAATTTCCTCACATAAAACACTACATAACACCATATAAACGTGTTTTTGTGGTTTCAGCATCCATCAATATTGTTTATCTAAACTTATAGAGTTTAAGGACAAATCAGGGGATATACTAGACGTTAGGGAGTAGTCCCACAGTGTACTAAACAGGCCCCTAAGATAGATTTGAAATGTGATTTCAATCATTCAACTTCATTTGGGTTAGGTAGGCTAGACATATACATATTGGAAAGAATGACACATTTTACTGTGTTGTTGATTATTATGTGATACTGTATGTACTTTGCTTAAGTTCAATGGTAATTGGCAGGTGTTTTGAGTAGAACTTTGAAGGGGCTCTGCTGTTCAAAGCCAGGTTAATTGTATAGTTTAAGCAAATGGCTTAAGCATAGACAATAAAATAAATTTAACTGCTTTTTCAAAATGAATTTTTTCAGAACAATCCAGATCTATTTTTAGAGCTTTCTAGAGCATTCCAATACAATTAAAGCCATGTATTTAGTTTTGTTCAAACTGTCTTAAGGGGAATCATTTTAGCATCAACATTCTAAATGGGTCTCCAAAGAGATTTTACAGAGCTTTCTTGCTATCTGGGTCATTGGGAGAGCAGGGTACACCAAAACACACTACCAAAGACAATGCAAGGGAAAAACAATGGTAAATAAGCCACTGATGGACCTATGGGAACTGCTGATGCCACCACTGTACATCAAATTTTTCATTAAAACAATTAATCAAAGTTTAGTTAACAGCTTTCAAGTACTTTCATGACTTCTTTCCTAATCTGTATTAAGCAAAATTCAAAGCCAGATTTTGTCAGACCACAGATATAGAAGAGCAAGGAATTCCCAAAAAAAAGTTAACTAGAAAAGAGAAAACAACTTGAAAATTTTTGTCGGAGTGGTTCTGACATCTGCTCATTTAAAAAGCTGAGAACTATGTAGAGCCGGTCGAGACACTGGTGACACAATGAACTGCAGGATGTCTCTAAATGCCAATATTATTAATGGCCATCTAGATGAATTCAAGAAAAACTCAGAGGTACTCAGAGGAACAAGGGAAATGCTTCCACTAAGATAGCTTGGACTTTTTATTGTCTGCTACAAACAATATAAGGAGTATGATGGGAGACTATATTTGGGTGCTGCTCAGGAAAACTATTCACTTTTGAACCTGTGGTAATTTTTGCACAACTTTATCATAAATACATGTTAATTTTAAATTATAAATGGATATGTGGATATGACATTTTTCAGCATGAAATATGTCAATTTTAAGATCTTGATCACAAAAGTAAAGGTAGAAGGTATTAATAGCCATTTTCTATATTTTGTGGCATAAGAAATAAGAAAATAATATTTGCTAAACTGGAACAATTTTGTTGTCTGCGATTTTTACCAATCGACATTTCAGCTTTGCAGAAAGAGATTAAGAGCAGGTTTACAGAAATAAATCCATTTATTTATTCAACTTTACATTAGTTTAAAAAAAAGTTATGATTTGTTTTTTTATAGATTGTATAATGTATTCATAAAAATGTATTCAAGATATTTTGTATAAAGTGGGAGTATACATTTTTAAGCACATGCAATAATCACGTGAAGACATTTTGTTGATGCATATCTGATTTGTAAGATCAATTTGCAATAAATACACAATACATAATAGGTAACTTATCTGTAAGTAAAGAGCTAGAGATATTTTGCCCGGTCACACACACTTACCCTGTTTAGCAAAATAGGGTTCTTCTGTTCGCTCAGATTTGCCTTCTGCCTCATCATTGATCTTACTGGTGATAGGGCTGGACACATAGAGCTTGTTAATATCCAATGTGGTTTTGCTGAAAGGTGTAATGGCTGAGTACATGCTGGCGTATCCATTGGAAGAACAAGTAAGTGCAGCAAGGTCCAGTGCCTTGCCACCTGTGATGATGGGGATGTTGAGTGAGAGCTTGCGGCGCCTATTTGGAGAAGACGTCTTGCCAAGTGCCAGTGGAGGCGGTGAGGAGAACTTACGGCTTGCACGAGGTGACTTGGGTGGTTCACCATAGAGTAGCTTAGTGTTCTGGCTGCTGGCAAAGAACAGCTCTAAAGAGCTGTGTAATCAAAAAGAAAGAGAAAGTGAGACAAAGTGAGAGACAATGGCAGACAAAAATGGGGTGGGGGTGTTTGAATTATAAAATTATTCATCAATGTTTACTGAATATTTTAAGTGCCAAGCATGCAGCAAACAAGTGTAGTGTGGAGATGGTGTGCAGTTCTAACTGAAATCAATTTGTATTGAGCACAAGCCCTTATCAAATGTATGGGTGACAAATTAAAGGAAAAAACACCGTTAACTGGTCAGTAAGAAATTGGGCCACCATTAGCTTCAGTGTTCTGAAAATTTACTGGAGCGATGCACCTCCAAAAGACAGTCCCTGAATTTTTTATTTTTTTTTTATGTCAAGTGACTTTATTGTCATTTTAACCAGTACATTACACACATGAAAGAAAACAATGTTAGACAACATAGAATTACAAAACACCACACAGAACTAAGACATAAGCAGACCTACACACAGGACTACATAAGTGCACATTTGCAAACATTTATGTAAAAAACACAACACAGTACAATAAGAACAAGATAACTGTAAATTACAGTGCAATGCTTACTGGTAAATACAGCTAATGTGGATCAGGAATAAAGTGCAAAGGCATTGTCCAAATAATAATAAATATTGTTTATGTAAACATTTTTGTGACCTTAGAAGCAGTTTCTAGTGCAAAGTTGGAAAGCAGTTGTTTCTCTGTGTGTGTTAGGTTATAAACTTCATTATCTATCAGCCACTGCACATCATGAAACCATGTCACATGTATATGTATATGTACATGTTTTGTATATAAATGTGTGCACTCTTTATTTAAATCTTTTGGTGCTTGTGCCCACTTCCTAATTATAACATGACAGAACAACAGACCAATTAACATTTATGCAGAATGAGAATGAAATGCCTGAGCCATAGGAGCTGCTCCAAAAGCAGCACATGACTGCACAGTGCCACCAAGGTTATAAAACAATCCTGTTATCCACTGAGAATTTCCTCATCCAATAATTCTATTGCCACTGCCCTGCAGTGCCTTCTTAATTTTCAGGATGATTGTGAATACTCTAATTTTGAGCCACTACAGGTTGATTTTACAAACATGCCTGCAATAGGAAAGTTGAAAGTTCTTCTAGTAGTAGTGGATAGATTTTCTAAATGGGTAGAAGCTTTTCCATGTTCTAAGAAAAATGGCAAAACAGTAGTGAAAATTCTAAATAAGGAAATAATTCCTATATTTGGCATTTCACTGTCAAAAGCACTCCATTTACTTCCAAGGTCACCAAAAAAAAACTACCAAACTTCCCTACTTTGAGGTGATCTGTAGCGGGTAAGCACAACCATACCTAAAGGGGGTACATCTATAGGAAGTTCAACACATCAATCATTCTCTATAGAAGAGCATAACCAAGACTCTAAAACAGCTCCTCCACCTGTCCTTCACACTTTTACACATACACATACAGTACTCTATGTAGTAGCCTAGCTGATACTAGATGATTTCTTGGGTATCTTGGTGTCAGTGAAGACCACAAAATTGCATTGTTGTTTGGTTTGAAACTTGTTCTTCTCAACCTGATTTCTGAACTGTTTTGCAAACTGTCTGCAAAGAATCTGCCTAATGGCAAGGGTTAAAATTGTACAGGTTCGACATAACAGAATCATGTTGGCATGGTCAGTTCTCTTTGCACAATTAATCCTCCTCCTCTCCTTCCTGAACTTAAGCTTGACAATTGTAATATTTCTCTAGCTCTCAATGAAATGGGCATGATGTCTAAACAAATAAATAAGGATGAACAGACATGAGGTTGGCTGTGGGGATAGTTTAGCTGGTTTACACCATACATACTGTAGTCATGATTGTCCCTGTTACTTTTATCCTGGTACTCTGTTGCTTTTGTGGGCCCTGTATTTGTACTTGTATTCAACATTGTTTTGTCTCAATGCAACCGCTTACTCAAAATGCATTATCGGCATGCTATTTCCTAACTGCATAATTATAATCCTGCATACTATCCTGATCCTCTAAAACCTGACTCTTATTACGCTTTATTATTCTTATAGGGGTAATATTCCAAATCATTTATTCAGTTTTTCTACCCAGAGTAATTTACCTAGTTTTTATGGCAGCATCTTATTATCTTTCCTCACATATTTATGCTGTGACTGTCATATCTTTATGATAGATGTACCACAAACATAATTGTGTTAATAGGCAATAGTCTTACAGTGTTAACAGAGGTCTGTATATGCATTATTAAACTGTGGATATCTTTCATACACATCTTGGTGTCTGTGTGGCAGATATTCCCAGATCTGTATTTGAGAGACTACAAGAACAAGTGGAATGAGACTCACTGAGTCGCAGCTTGCTCAGAGACAAACCTAATGCAAACCAAAACTGACAGTAAATCAGTAAACTGAAAACCATTAAAAATGTAACCAGCAAAAGAAAGGCAATCAAAAAACTTCTCCCTAAATATTTTGGCTGGCCAAAAAACACAGATAAAACCCAACAGCCAAAGCAACCGGCCAGCCAAGCCTTATAGCTAAAGGCAAATGCTTCTTTCTATACCATGCTGTAATAATTTGGTACGTCCCCGGATCAGCATATGATAGTATACTATATACTATATACAGTATAAATTATACTCTGAAAGTAATTTAAATAAAGTTAAAGAATTTAACTTCACCACCAGAGTTCGTCATGACCACCACAATTGGGTCCTTTCGGTCTGCAGTTCCCAATTATTTGCTGACTCCTTCAAGTTCCCAGCAGAAAGATACAATCACTCAGTCATGGCTGTGTATTAACATACTAACAGGTTGTTTGTCTCGTTTATGCCGACATTTCCATGTTTTTATGTTCTAGTGTCTTCACGTTTGACCTCGGACTGTTTACTTCATTTATGATTGTTTGCTGCCCAGCCTCAACCATTGGCTGTTTTTTGGATTACCCTTTTATCTATCCTTGGATATTACCATTTGTTGTCCACCCTGCCTTTTAACCACTCCCTTGATAAAGCCTGAATTTGGATCCTCTACTCTGTCATTATGCCAAGTTAACCCGGTTATACCTTGTTGCTGCCTGACAGCTGCCTGACAACTAAATTTCATTGTATTGTGTATTTAATGAACATAAAAATTTCTAAATGGCAATTTTCTTACTAAGGCTTGACAATGCAATAATCTCACATATGTTTAGAAGGCTTGCTTAAACTGGAATCAATTGGAGCAAAACAGGCAGAATCACCTTATTGGGCTTGCTAGTGACCTGACTTATATGGCAGGTGCAACAGTAGTGAGCCCCGTCATGGTAGCAATGCAGCAGTTGTTGTGGAATGTGGCAATTGTTGGCAGAGAGGCCAAATTTCCCATTTTTAAAAGGCCATGCAGCTCCCAAAAAATGCAATGAGACAGGCAGTCAGACTGTATCATTCCTGTCAGACTGTATCAGTCAGAATGTTAGACCAAGATGGCGGTGCGTGCGCAAAGCGAGGCCCAGCGTCTCTCCAGATTTTGCGATTTTGAAGCAATTTTTCCATCAACAGCAAGTTTATTCATTCAGAACAGGCTTGCACACATCTTATACAGCTGACAAGCATTATTAGATATCGGCCACAATTACAGATATGGGCTTTTAACGGACTTTGAACTCCCTCGGGAAATCGCCCGAACACCGCGGACCGCTAATCCAGCTTTGGCCGACAGCGAGACCACAGCGGCGGTGCCGAGAACATAAACAAAGGAGGGGTAAAAGCGAGGCGGCATCAGGGCCAGGCTAAGGCTAAACCCGCATCAACCATCAATTCCAAGCATCTTCCTTGCTAATGTACGGTCTCTCGCAAATAAAATGCATGAGCTGCTGCTCCGGATAACATCACACAAACGGATTAAGGATTGTAATGTCATGATTTTTACGAAACATGGCTCAACGACATTCCCAGCAGCACCATTGAACTCAGGGGTCGCAGTGTTTTTCAGGCGGACAGGACGGCAGAGGACTCTGGTAAGCGCAGAGGTGGAGGTCTGTGCATTTATGTTAACAACTCTTGGTGCACGGACTCTATTGTTACTGAAAGTCATTGCTCTGTTCATTTAGAGTATTTGATGATTAAATGCAGACCCTTTTATTTACCAAGA
The DNA here is from genome assembly GCF_946808225.1 of Silurus aristotelis. Lineage (NCBI taxonomy): Eukaryota > Metazoa > Chordata > Actinopteri > Siluriformes > Siluridae > Silurus > Silurus aristotelis. Next base: position 18,480,201 of record NC_139583.1, read on the forward strand.
GAATTCTTAGCCATTGTTGTGACTGCGGTGTACATTCCGCCGGATGCTAATGCTTAACTAGCTATGAAGGAACTGCACCCAGCTATCAGCAAACAGCAGTCTGCACATCCCGAAGGAGCTATTGTCGTTGCTGAAGATTTCAACCACTCCAAAATATAATCTGTTTTTCTAAAATTTTACCGCAATGTCTCCTGCTCTACCAGAGGGGACAAAACACTGGACCAGGTATACACAAACATACCTGGGGCATACACAGCCATTACCCTCCCCCACTTGGGTCAGTCTAATCACCTCTCTTTGTTCATGCTACCCAAATACACACCACTGATCAAACGGGTGAAACAACTATGAGGACAGTAAAAGCATGGCCTGAGGGGGCCATTTCTTCTCTACAGCAACAGTTCCAGGATACTGACTGGAACATGTTTGCCTCACAGGCCACTCTAGACTCTCATACGAACATCGACATTTACACTTCATCTGTTTTGGACCATATCAACACGTGCATTGACAATGTCACTACCGTCAAACACGTGAAATGCTTCCCTAATCAGAAGCCGTGGATGAACTCTGAAGTCCGTCTCCTGTTGAAAGCAAAAGATGCTGCCTTTAAATCTGGCAATGTAGAGGACTACAACAGAGCCAGGGCCAACCTGAAAAGAGGCATCAGGAAAGCAAAACTCACATTCAAACTCCAGATAGAAGAGCACGTCCACAACTCTGACCCCAGACGCATGTGGAAAGGCATTCAGACCATCACAGACTACAAATGCACAGCTCAACCAACCAGCAGTGCCTTCCAACCAGACGAACTAAATCGATTTTTGCTCGTTTCGACCAGGGCACAGGACATTTGACCTCAACCACAGACTCTTCTACAGCTTACAGCCCACTTTTACTCTCAACCATGGATGTATATTCAGCTTTTAGCAGAGTGGATGCACGCAATGCAGCTGGCCCGGATGGCATACCGGGACGTGTTCTCAGAGCATGCGCTGGACAACTGGCACAGGTTTTCACTGACATTTTCAACCTGGCATTGGCCACGGTTTCTACATGCCTGAAGACCACTACCATCATACCTGTGTCTAAGCACTTAGCTGCCGAATACCTGAATGACTTTCGCCCAGTTGCACTCACCCCCATCGCTATGAAGTGCTTTGAGAAACTGGTCCTGAATCACCTCACTGCGAGCCTACCACCTACACTGGACCCACACCAGTTTGCCTATCACCCGAAGAGGTCAACAGGGGATGCAGTTTCCACAGCTCTTCATTCAGCACCCACCCACCTGGATAAACGCAACACCTACATCAGAATGATGTTAATTGACTTTAGCTCTGCAATCAATACAGTCCTCCCCACTGTACTGATCACTAAGCTCAGTGACCTGGGTATCTGCACCTTTACTTGCAGATGGATTCTAAACTTTCTCACCACCAAACCTCAATCTGTCAGGTTGGGCAAACAGGTATCCTCAACCCTCATTCTGAACACTGGCATCCCGCAGGGCTGTGTTCTGAGCCCACTACTCCACTCCCTGTTCACCCACGATTGTGCTCCTCTGTATAACTCCAACATCTTCATCAAGTATGCAGATGACACCACCGTGGTCTGCCAGATCGACAACAGCAAAGAATCGGCCTACAGGGAAGAGATCTGTAATCTGACAGCATGGTGTGCCAACAACAACCTGACCCTCAACGCCACAAATACCAAAGAGCTCATTGTGGACTTTCGGAAATCTAACAGCAGGAGACATCTACCAGTCAACATCAATGGAACTGAGATAGAGCGAGTCTCTAGCTTTTAGTTCCTGGGAGTTCACATCTCTGAGGATCTGTCATGGCAGCAGAACACTTCAGCCCTGGTTAAAAAACAACAACGCCTGTACTTCTTGAGAAGTCTCAAGAAATCTCATCTGTCCCCAGAGATTTTAACGAGTTTCTACCGCTGCATCATTGAGAGCATCCTGACCAACTCCATCACTGTATGGTACGGAGGCTTCACTGTGTGTGAACGCAAAGCCCTGCAAAGGGTGGTCAAAACTGCCCAATGCATCACTGGCACCCAACTACCTGCCATTGAACACCTTCACCAAAGCAGATGTCTGCGCAGAGCTTACAACATTATCAAGGACTCTTCACATCCCAGTCATAAACTGTTTAACCTCCTTCCATCAAGAAGGAGATACAGGAACTTACGCACCAGAACCAGCAGGTTCAGGGACAGGTTTTTTTCCATCCACCATCACACCACTGAACTCTACACTACACCGCTAGATCACTGTAAAACAAAACACTGTATATAACCTCTGTACTATACATGTACATATTAAAAAATTTTGTATTACTCATTACATCTGCACTATATTTATCTATGTATCTTTATATCCCTACTGTACATTCTGCCCAACATTTCATTAATTTGTGTATATAACGTGTGTGCGTGTGTATATATATATATATATATATATATATATATATATATATATATAGTAGACTGGTTATTTAGCTTGCTAATTCTTAAATGCCATAATCTTGTAACCTTCACATATTCCTTTTTCTTTAATTCTTAATGAGGTTCACACATCTCTGCACTGTTACTGCCTTTATATTTATTCACTGTACATACGTTTACATGTTTATCACTTTATCACTTGCTGTAAATATGCTACATATTTATCTGCACTTTTGCACGATAGCTACATTTTGCACTTCTGGTAGATGCCAAACTGCATTTCGTTGCTGTGTACCTGTACAATGCAATGACAATAAAGTTGTATCTATCTATCTATCTATCTATCTATCTATCTATCTATCTATCTATCTATCTATCTATCTATCTATCTATCTATCTATCTATCTATCTATCCATCCATCCATCCATCCATCCATCCATCCATCCATCCATCCATCCCCAGGTAAAAGGTGGTGAGGATGGGAGGGGGGTAGATTGTCTTACATAAACCTCTAAAGCAAATAGGGATTCAGTCATTGTCAGTCTTTAGTGTGGTGGTCCTGGAGGTGGAGTTGGCAAAACTGTCAGATTAGGGTCTCCCAGTCAAAGGTGCACAATACCTTTGCAGAGGAAGGTGGTCAGCCCTAGCTTGGTCGACAAATTTTGTGTGCTGTGTGATGATTTTGTATGCTGTACAAAATTCTATAAATATCGTCATTAAATAATTGGCATTTCTGTTAACCCTTTACTGCACAGCATTGCCCTTTTTTTTTTTTTTTTTGCAAAGAATGTTTTTCTCCACTTACTGCACCCTGCCTGCACTCTTCTGTTTACTTCTCTGACACACTCTCCATTACTTTGCACTGTTGATCCCAGATACTTAAACTCATCCACCTTCACCACCTTTTCTCCCTGCAACCGTACCACTCCACTGCCCTCCCTCTCATTCACACATATGTACTCTGTCTTACTCCAACTGACGGAAAAAAAAACTTTTTTTTTTTCTATCAAATATCCCCAAATGAACCAAGAAGTTATATTAAATTATTTGTATCATTAACCAGCTAAAATTGTGCTACATAAAACAAATAAACACAAGATAACACTTCTTTTTTCGGCTTCCAATGCCACTGTCTCTAAACCAAACAAAATAGCAGGTCTCACCACAGTCCTACAAACTTTCCCTTTCACTCTTGCAGATACCCTTCTATCACAACTCACTCCTGCCACTCTTCTCCACACACTCCACCCTGCCTGCCTGCACTTTCTACACTTCTCTAACACACTCTCCGTTACTTTGTACTGTTGACCCCAGGTACTTAAACTCATCGAAACACAGGGTCTTGCAATAATAAGCAAACATTGAAATAAGTGACATTGCAACACCGACCAATACAGTAGATGTTCGTTGTGCCATTCAGGGAGTTTTTCCCTTGCCACAGTCACCACCGGCTTGCTCATTAGGGACAAACTTACAGTTATAAAGAACATCTTATAAATTTTTTGTTAGGCATTTCATGTGTAAAGCTGCTTTAAGATTGTCCATTTTTAAAAGCACTATACACATAAAAATGTTGCTTAGAGATCTTAACTTTTATCCCACTCTTCTTTGCAAAAACGTTTAAGTTCCTTTAAATTGTGGGGGGAACTCCAGTGTACGGCTCTTTTTGGGTCATTCAATAGGTTTTCAATGGGATTAAGGCCTGGTCTCTGGCTGAGCCATTTTGATGTGTTTAAATATAACTCCTAGAATTACAGCCAAAAGGGTCAACCTTTGTCTCATCAGACCATAACACAATTTCCCACATGGTTTAGGGTGAATTAACAAATCTTTAGACATAAATCAGATGGGCCTGCATATTCTTTCTTGCCAGAAACTGTTTTTGTCTTTCTTTTTGCCTTTGTCTACCACACAGCCCAGACTTGTGCAGAATAAAGGAGATGGTAATCACATGCAAAGAGTGACCAGTGCCTGCAAGAAATTCCTGTAGTTCCTTCAATATTGCTGTTAAGATAGGTATACCTTTATCTGTCCCACAGTGGACAAAGATAAGAAATGTGCAAATATATAAATAGTAGAGACACAATACAAGTATATACATCACAGTGTATAAATACAAAAGAAAAAGAGACCACCAATAAACCTTTCAAACATATTGCACATAGGTAACATTGCACAAACATTGTTTAAATTAGTGTTATTGCACAGTTTTTGCACAAAAATTTGTTATTATTATTATTGCACAGTTAAAACAACAATAACAGTGTGTATTATGGTGACTGGTTCACTGGGAGCAGCTCTGTAACTTAGATTCATGGTGTTACCTTCTGTATTGCTCCTTTAGATACTTAGGATGAAACAGTCTGTCACTGAAGGAGCTGCTCAGAGAGGAAACTTTTATACAGGGGGTGAAAGTAATTCTCCAGCAATGATGATAGTTTAGTTACCATCCCTTCTTTCTCCCACCTCCTATACAGTGTCCAGGGGAATCCCCAGGACTTAGCTGGCCTCACGATCAGCTTGTCCAGTCTCTTCCTGTCTGCAGTAGAGATGATGCTGCACCAGCAGACCACACCACAGAAGATGGCTGAGGCCAACACAGTGTAAAAAAAATAGGTCTTTAGTAGCTCTGCCTGTAGTCCAAAAGACCTTAGTCTCCTCAGCAGAAAGTTTTAGCTCTGTCCTTTCTTGTAAAGTTCCTTCCTCAGTAATATCTGTCCAGTCCATTTTGTTATTCAGATCACCCACCTATTTTTAAGAGTCCACATTCCCTGCATGGCTCCACTGTTGCAGACAACCATGTGTGACTCTCAGTCACAAGTCCTCACATACTCTGGTCGGTCTGTTAAGTAATCCATTATCCAGGTAGACAGGTAGAAAATAGACAATCTCTATTTAGGAGGAAGATGGCAGCGTCTTCCACTCCAATGCCAGGCTGGTGGGAAAACTGAAGTAGATCCATCGATGGGCTCTCCAGAGGACGGAGATGAGTAAGCATCAGCCTTTCCAACGTCATCAGGTGCGAGGTCAGTGCTACTGGTCTGTATTCCCCAGTCTTTTGGGCATGACGTTTCTGGTACAGGTACCATGCAGGATGTCCTCCACAGCTGTACCACTTCCCCGAGCTTTAGGCTCAGACCAAACATGTACAACAATATGCCACACAGCTAGTCTGTACAGGTCTTAAGGAGCCTGGAGCTGATGCCACCTGGGCCCGCAGCCTTTCTCGCCTTGATCTTCCTGAGCTCTATTCTTACATGAGCTCTGTGAGGGGCAGTATGTAGTGGCTGGAGTGGGGGGCTAGGGGAATTTGGTAGGGAGGGGAATGGTTAGGTGTGTTCCACATACTGCTGACATTGTTCTGCTGCAGCTGATCCTCTGCTCCATGCTTTTCCTTCTCTGATCTATCTTAGTTCTCTCTGGACAGTTTTCAGCTCTTCCTTGTTACCTGATTTGAAAACCCTCTTCTTCTTTTTAAGGATAGTCTATATAGCAGTATTAATCCATGGCTTGTTTTTGGGAAAACACCGTACAGTCCTGGTGGGTACAGTATTCTGAACACAGTTTAGATAGTTGATATAGTCCATAATACAGTCTGTTAAATTGTCAATAACCTCCCCATGTGGATTGCACAATTTCTCTGTGCGGGAGACAGCTCGTTACGTGCATACAAGGGGTTTGTACACAGGTAGGAGATGAACCAGGTTGTGGTCCGATCTTTTTTCTAGGGTAGGGGTGCTGAACTATAAGCCTCCTTGGAGATGGCATTGAATAAGTCCAGTGTTTTATTGTCTCTGGTGTGGCATGAAACACACTGGGTGATTGTGGGAGGAGTGGAGGATGGAAAGGCATGATTACACTCTCCAGAGATGTAAAGATGTAGAGAAGGGCATTTGGGCTCTGTGTTAACAACAGAATGCAGGACATCGCATGCAGATTCACCGTCAGCAGAGTGGGGAATATGTGCAGCTATCGCGACAACATGCGAGAATTCCCTGGGCAGATAGTACAGCCTCATGCTAGTGACTAACAGCTCAATTTCCTTACAGCAGATTTGCTTTTTAAATTGTGATGTGACCAGGTTTACAACATCTATTATTTACAAAAACTGCCAGCCCTCCTCCCTTTCTCTTACTGCTCTCCATCATTCTAACTGGGTGTAGTAGTTAAAATCCATCCAGACCCACAATCGAATCAGGTGTTAGCTTGATTAGTGATGACTCCAAAAAACAGCATGATGCTACCCTCCTGGAATTCCCTCTGATTCTGGGTTAGCTCGTCCATATTGTTGGGTCGAGTTCTCACATTACCCTTCATGATGGATGGGAGAGTTGGTCTGTAATGTCTCTGTATCAGGTGAGTGAACTCGGGTGGATGCGAGAAAAGGTGGGCCAGATCGCGAGGAAATTTGGGCGGGTGCTAAGAGAGAAAGTGGCCCAATCCGCGAGTGAGACGAGCAGACGCTGAAGGAGACATGCCGATCCGGGAAGGACTGCCAGTGAACGTCAAAAAGGAAAAGCTTGCTGAACCGCGTGTGTGTGGGTGAGCCCTGGCATAAGTACTGAAAAGAAAAGCGCCAGGGTGAAAACGAAAGTGAATAAAGAAAGCTCTGCTTGGTATTCCCTGTCTATCTTTCTTACAGTGCGGTACCAGTGAATTTGTTACAGTCTCCTTTTGGTCCGACACAGAGCCCCAGCTCGGTTCCCCAGTCTTCTTCGTCTTCTCAGTTCTGCCCAGAGACATTTGACATGACATACATTTGACATATGACAATTCTGCAATGATTTGTTTAAGGTGGCACACGCACTTCAAGAGTGGAAGAACATTACTGGAAGATGATGAGGGATCAGGAAGAACATCCACAAGCTCAACACCTGGAAATGTCGAAATCATTCGGCAACTTGTCCATGATGATCGTCGGAGAAGAATCCACATGATATCACTTCCATACCCACCAGATTTTTCTCCTGCAGACTTCGCCCTCTTCCCGTAGCTGAAGATCAAGCTCTAAGGTCGCCATTTTTACACCATTGCAGAGATCCAGCACAAATCGTAAAAAGTGCTTAAAAAAAAAACACTTCCAGGACATATTCCAGAAGTGGCAGTAATGCTGGGACCACACTGTTGTGCAAAATAACTAATTTGAAGGTAAGGTACTTTCTTGTAAGCATAGCTAGTCGCAAAACTTTTTGATACCACCTTGTACAAGGTACATACAATGCATTCGATATTATTTTAAAAACAGTTAATCACTTTAATTGATGACAAGTGTATGCCATTTTCAGACAGGCCTAATATTTAATGTGACTGTTTAAATCTGAGGACAGTTAGTCCCCATTATGAAAGGGCATATGCAGAGATATGCAATCAGGATGTTGTAGGTTATTTTAATTAAAATGTTCCCAAACATTAAATTATTTTCTCTTGGTTGTTGAATATTAACAATAAAGTACAGTGAATAATAAGATAAATCACAGATTAAGATTTTAGACAGTGAGCACAGAGACTGAACACTTTTTGATTTAATGGCATTTTGCTTTTAGCAGGGTCTGCATTACTGGCATCTGTCTTGTCTGTCTCCGTATTTTTTCTTGTGAGTTTAGTGTGTGTTTGTTCTCCTGCCCATCAATCAATTGGTGCTGTCGTTACCATGGTGCAAATTTTTTTTTTCACCTTGCATTATTTTTTTATTATATTATTTAATATATTATATTATTTATTAATTTTTGTTAACTCAGGTATTATTTATTTGTATGATACAGCTGCAAATAAGTATTTGAACACCTGTCTATCAGCTAGAACTCTGACCCTCAAAGACCTGTTAGTCTGCCTTTAAAATGTCCACCTCAACTACATTTATTATCCTAAATTAGATGCACCTGTTTTAGGTCGTTAGCTGCATAAAGATACCTGTCCACCCCATACAATCAGTAGGAATCCAACTACTAACATGGCCAAGACCAAAGAGCTGTCCAAATACAGTAGAGACAAAATTGTACACCTCCACAAGGCTGGAAAGGGCTACAGGGAAATTGCCAACCAGCTTGGTGAAAAAAGGTCCACTGTTGGAGCAATCATTAGAAAATGGAAGAAGCTAAACATGACTGTCAATCTCCCTCGGACTGGGGCGCCATGCAAGATCTCACCTCGTGGGGTCTCAATGATCCTAAGGAAGGTGAGAAATCAGCCCAGAACTACATGGAAGGAGCTGGTCAATGACCTAAAAAGAGCTGGGACCACCGTTTCCAAGGTTACTGTTGGTAATACACTAAGACGTCATGGTTTGAAATCATGCATGGCACGGAAGGTTCCCCTGCTTAAACCAGCACATGTCCAGGCACGTCTTAAGTTTGCCAATGACCATTTGGATGATCCAGAGGAGTCATGGGAGAAAGTCATGTGGTCAGATGAGACCAAAATAGAACTTTTGGGTCATAATTCCACTAAATGGGTTTGGAGGAAGAAGAATGATGAGTACCATCCCAAGAACACCATCCCTACTGTGAAGCATGAGGGTGGTAGCATCATGCTTTGGGGGTGTTTTTCTGCACATAGGACAGGGCGACTTCACTGTATTAAGGAGAGGATGACCGGGGCCATGTATTGCGAGATTTTGGGGAACAACCTACTTCCCTCAGTTAGAGCATTGAAGATGGGTCGGGGCTGGGTCTTCCAACATGACAATGACCCGAAGCACACAGCCAGGATAACCAAGGAGTGGCTCTGTAAGAAGCATATCAAGGTTCTGGCATGGCCTAGCCAGTCTCCAGAGCTAAACTCAATAGAGAATTTTTGGAGGGAGCTCAAACTCCGTGTTTCTCAGCGACAGGCTAGAAACCTGATTGATCTAGAGAAGATCTGTGTGGAGGAGTGGGCCAAAATCCCTCCTGCAGTGTGTGCAAACCTGGTGAAAAACTACAGGAAACGTTTGACCTCTGTAATTGCAAACAAAGGCTACTGTACCAAATATGAACATTGACTTTCTCAGGTGTTCAAATACTTATTTGCAGCTGTATCATACAAATAAATAGTAAAAAAAATCATACATTGTGATTTCTGGATTTTTATTTTTTTAGAATATTTCTCTCACAGTGGCACCTACGATGACAATTTCAGACCCCTTCATGATTTCTAAGTGAGAGAACTTGCAAAATAGCAGGGTGTTCAAATACTTATTTTCCTCACTGTATTAACCTGCAGTGATCCGCTGTTTGTCACATGCTCAGGTTGCTTATGCATGGTTAAACAGCATCCATGTGCTAGTAGCACTCTCCAGTGGACATTGTAAGAATTGACATGCAGAATCCTTCAGTTTATGTCATAAATGTAGTTACTGTTTTCATTGGGTAACTGGTATATTATTGAGTGGGTGTTTGTGCTTGTGTAGCCTCTGTATGTATATAGTTCCTTACAGAACCCTAGTATAAATGTTCTCCTTAGTTGCAAGACATATATCCACTGTTGTTAAAAGGAGAGGGGATGCTACACAGAGGTAAACATGGCCCTGTCCCAACTTTTTAAAACATGTTTCAACCATCAAACATGCTATTAAAGGCTCTGGCATAGAGAAGCTGGTGTTGGATCTATGATGATCGCAAATGTTGAGTTGCTCAGTAGCTCCTGGTTCCATAATCTCAAATGACTCTATAAGACTGTAGAAAGGACATTACCCAATCACACATTCCAGTGCTCATGTTAGTTCTCACTCTCCAGTGTTCTGTATTGTTTAAAGATATATTATCACACTCTTGATATCACCCAAATGAGGATGCGTTCCCTTTTGAGTCTGGTTCCTCTCAAGGTTTCTTCCTCATGACATGTAAGAGAATTGTTTCTTGCTACAGTCGCCATGGCTGCTCATCAGGGATAAATTCACATCATTCACCTTAACTTTTAAATTCTGTAAAGCTGCTTTGAGACAATGTCTGTTGTGAAAATCATTATAGAAATAAACTTGACTTGACTATTGTATGATGATTGCGAGCTGCCATATTTTGATCTTGTTCTTTTGGCTTTCATATGCATGTTCTTAGATGATTGTAGCAACGTCTAATCTGAACATCTGAGTCCAGAGGTGCATAAGCAAAACTTGTGTTCATATAAAGGTATTGCTACTTTAAATTAATACTTACTCAAACAGTAGCAAAAAATAATAATAATTTGACTTCACTAAGAGTAAAAAAGTAAAAGTATCTATAAAAAAAATACTAACTAGAAAAAAAAAGAAGAAAAAACACAACGAAAAAAAAAAAAAAATGGGTAACTAGGCCATTACACTGGGAAGCAAACTATCTTATCAATCACACACTATTACATAATAAAATTAATTTATGCTCAGTGTTCATTATAAAACACTTTCCTATATATATATATATATATATATATATATATATATATATATATATATATATATATATATATATATATATATAATTTTAATTTACCATTTATATTATCTGATTACCAGTTACCTGCTTAGTTTGCTAGCATCTTCACACTCATTTCGCCAAAAGTAAACTTACCCCAATGTTTTCTCAAATTAAACACTAAAAAACTGTTTATTTAAATAAATGTATGTATAAGATTAAATGGAGTATGCAATTAACAACTTCTGAATTATCTGCTAACTAATTTCTTATGAATAATTTCATAAAGAAATTCCAGAATAATCCCAAGTTAAATGATAGAACTAATCCAGAAATAGCACTTCGTCACTCGTACATGGCCTCACATCACAGACTTCTCAGTACTAGTGACAAAGTGATAATCTTTTAGTTAGATTTTGTTAACATCTTTGCTGCATGTAATTTTTTTTTCAAATGGATTTCCTTTTATACATCTCATGGGAAAATGCTTAGGGCTCCATGCTCTATTATACAAATTACAACATGGTAACAAGATCCTCAGGTTTCCATTAATTATCAGTTATATCATCATGTTTTATGTGCCACATTATAGCATAAGCAAACCACATGCTAGACCCACCGAGCTGGGATGGCACTGATGGGCTTCTTGTAGATGGCAATGAGCTTGTCGAGTACAACGTCTGCGGTGGTAAAGACGCGATATGAATGCAAAAAAGTGTTGAGAAAGTCAATAGACAAGAAGCGCAGATCGGTCAGCCGCTCCAGTAACCGTTCCACACTGGCATAGCGGATCTGCAACACTTTGCATGAGTTCATCATCTTACTGAAGCGGATATCCACATCATCGCAGTAAAGACTGGCATCAGATCTAAACCCAGAATACACATGCAAATGTTTTTTGATAAAAATATATGTAACATTGTGTGCATAACATACATACATTCAAGTGTAAAGCCAGTAACAATGATAAGTGGTGACCTACAGAACCTTATCCTACTCAAATATTTTAATTTCCTACCATATGTAAACTTACAGGCTTTACCGACATTAAGGTCTAATTATGTTTTTTATTTGCATTTCAACCACAAGCAAAGCATTTTAAAAGTCAACTGACCCTAAGCTAGCTATCTTAAGCAGTGTAGCTTTCGACTGTAGAAAGGGCATCAATCATAATCAATAACTAATTTGCTCATGATATTTCTCACTCTCCAGTGTTTGTATTGTTTTTATTTTATAGTCACACTCCTGGTGTCATCCAAATGAGGAGGGGTCCTGTATTGAGTCTGGTTCACTTTTTTTTTTTTAAGGCTTCATACCATCAAAGTCTCCTAAGGCTTGCTCATCAAGGATACAGTAAATACACATAGTTCACTAATAATTACAGTTTTGTTTAAGAAATTTCACATTCTGTAAAGACATTAAAACAATGTATATTGTGAAAAGCACTGTGGAAATAAACTTGAATTGAATCAAAGGAACTTGCATTTAGTTAGCAGTGTTTTGGATGAGTTTAGTGGGAAGTTGAACAATAAACTTCCCAACATATAGAAGTTCAATTCTATCACATTGCTTCTTAAAATGTAGTTTGTTTTAGAGGGTTTGTTATTGAGTGTCACGGGTTATTCATAAAATTAAAATTAAATTTTAAAGTAATATAAAACCATTACAATTATTATCAATAAGCCTTGACTATTGAATGCTTCCAAGAATGTTTTACAGTGGATTCCTACTTGATCATCTGTGGTACAGTGACTTTTGAGTTGTCCTCAAAAGCGTTCATCATAAGTCCATTGCAACGAATATTGTCAATGCACTGTGGAAAAGAGGGGAGGAGGAGGTTGAAGGTTTTACCCTGCAGAAAATTTAAGGTGAGATTGTATTCTTAAGCTGTGTGAGCCAATTAACAGAAGTAAATGCAGGGAGACATACCTGGCTGATGTCACTAGTCCAGGCTGACTTCTCTTGCCTTGAAGAGGCAACTAGTATGATGGTGAAGGATTGGATATCTTTAGGCTCCACCACTATTTTAAAGTCCAAATGCTCCAGATCTTGGCTGTTCTTGTCTGATTTTGCTGTAAAAGAGACATTTGTAAGAAAACCAGAAAGCAACTTCAGTGTGCCATGGTATAAAAGTATCTGAAAACAAACTTGTAGAATTCATAGGAAAACTAAAAACTATGTGCTTGTGTGTTTGATCTCAAAACATAACTTGCATAATTTTTTTCTTTTATTATATATATATACACACACACACACACACACACACACACCATATTTTCTGGACTACAAGCCGCTACTTTTTTTCCACGCTTTGAACCCCGCTTTGGCTTAAACAATGAAGAGGCTAACTTATGGATTTTTCCTGGGTTTTTCCCGGTATTACAAGCTTCATGCCAAAAACCTGAGCCCCATAACATTAGACCAATGAAATTGCCAAAAGGGTTAAGGTGAACCAATTATACTCTTATATTAAATCGTGCGTGCTCCCAGTGAATCTGGCCGCACCACATCATAAATATGGATGAGGTTTCTCTGACGTTTGACCTGCCTCTCACGCACTTTACCTGTGTTCTGAGCTGCATGGCATCGGGGGAAAAGCTTCCACCGATGGTGATTTTTAAACGCACAGCGATGCCAAAAGAAAAACTCTCGAGAGAAATTGTTGTGAAAGGACAGAGGAAGACAGTGAACAATGACTTTCTTAGTAGGCTACTGTTTAGATACAAGCCGTGTAACAGGCACTGTCTTTCTTTAAAGCCTAAAGTTAATTAAATAAACAATGATGCAACAGCTTTTCTTTGTCTGAGTCATGAAAGAAATCTGATATATGCAACCAGTTTACAGATCAAATATTCACATACAGTATCTTACAAAAGTGAGTACATCCCTCACATTGCAGCAACTATTTTATTATGTGTTTTCAAGAGACAATACTTTAGAAATGAAAATTGGATATAATTAGAGTAGTCAATGTGCAGCTTGAATAACAGTACAGATTTACTGTCCTGAAAAACACTTAACATACAGCCATTATTGTCTAAATAACTGGCAACTAAAGTGAGCACACCCTAAGTGAACATGTCAAAACTGTGTCCAAAGTGTCAGTATTTTGTGTGAGCACAATTGTTATCTAGCATTGCCTTAACACTCCTGGGCATGGAATTTACCAGAGCTGCACAGGTTGTTGCTGGGATCCTCTTCCACTCCTCCATAATAACATCACGTTGTTTGATGTTAGACACGTGGCTGTTTGATGTTAGACACGTGGCGCTTTTCCACCTTCCGCTTGAGGATCCCCAAAGGTGCTCAGGTTTGGGGACATACTTGGCCACTCAATTATCTTCAGCTTCGTCAGCAAGGCATTGTCATCTTGGAAGTGTGTTTGAGGTCATTATAATTTTGGAAAACTGTTGTTTGACAGCAAACTGTTGTTTGCTTCATAATGATACAGTACATGCTGGAATCCATGCTTCCTCTCAATGAACTGCAGCTCCCCAGTACCAGCAGTTCTCATGTAGCCCCATACTATGAGGCTATCACCACCATGCTTGACAGTAGGCAAGATTCAATTTTCTCGATACGCCTCAACAGGACGTCACCACAAAGGCTGGACACTATCTGAGCCAAACAAGTTTATCTTACTCTCATTAGACCTTAGGACATGGTTCCAGCAATTCTTCAGCAAACTGTTTGCAGGCATTCTTGTGAGTCAGCTTCAGAAGCGGCTTCCTTCTTTGACAACGGCCATGTAAACCAACTTTTTGCAGTGTGCGGCGTACAGTCGGAGCACTGACAAGCAGACCTTCAGCTTCTGCATCCTCTAAGACAGGGGTGGCCAAGTCTTATTTTTAAGACTTCAATGATCTTGCCCCTACTGGGAAACTTTGCGGTATTTTCATCTCAAGCACATGCGCATTTGACGAAAATACCGTATTGAACTCAAGCGAAGCGAACACGCACATTAAAAAAAACACAAACTTCCATATGCAAATTGTTTACTTACATTTTAAGTAAACAGTTTGTGTCAAGTTCGCTCTCATGATTAAGATGAACACAGGACGTTTTAACAGAGTGGGAGAGAGTTTATATTTATTATGTTGAACGTAATGGCAAGTCATTCTCCCTTATGTCAGGTGTCATTAGCGCATTTCAAATCTTTAAATCTCAGCACCACTTCAGCTCACTTCATGCAAACATCAACCAGGAATTTCCAAAAGGGACTGAACTTCACAAGCACAAGTTGGTTGCTTTGAAAAGTCAGGCAGAAAAGCAGATACAGTTTTCCCAAAAATTTTGCTTTAAATTTGGCTTGGAAAATTAAATTTGGCTTGGAACATTGCACGGGCTAAAAAGCCATACAATGAAGGAGAGTTTGTTAAATAATGCATCAGTGACGTTCTTGAAATCTTGTCTTTTGGAAACGACAAAATAAAACGCATTGTATCAGACGTCCAACTGTCCTGCCACACTGTTGAACACAGTATATGGGACATTAACACGGCTATCGAATCACAGTTGCACTCTGACCTGGAATGGCAGAGTAAAAGAAAAACACTATTGTAAATTATTATATTTTTGATTGTGGACTTGGTTGAACTTAGAGTTTGTGTGTGTGAGACAGTGTGTGTGTGTGTGTGTGTGTGTGTGTGTGTGTGTGTGTGTGTGTAAGAAGAAGGGATGGGTGAAGTTCATGTGTGCCTATGTGTATGATGTGGCTCTTTGCGGTAACACAGTAAAAAATGTTCTTGGTCTCTGAATGGTTGGCCACCCCTGCTCTAAGCAATGCAAGCAGCACTTATTCTGTTTTTTGAAACCAACTTTTGTGAACTATATTAATTGATCCTGGATCAAGGTAATGCATATAATTATTACCATTTATTAGAGAACAGTACTTCAATATTAATTATTTGACTACATGTGGATTGTGCTTAAAACAGAGTGAACTATTTCAAGTGTAGAAAATAGAGACAAGAAAAGGACCTTGTCCTTACATACAGAGGCTAGAAATAAGAATTTACTGGGACTTAGTGGGAGTTACTGATCACCCTTCAGGAGCAACCACATGGTAAAAATTCTTTGTCTAAAAATACAAGACATGCATGGAATTTGGTGAACAGCTTCAGGAGGGTAAATATGAGTGCAAAACTGGATTCTGGAGTGGTGTTTGCAAACGTTATTCAATGTTGTTACTGCGTTAATAAAGTCTATCTGGACTCAAAACCTGCAAGACTTCAGGGCAAATTATTCTGAACTGAGCAAAGAAAATTTCACAACAGCTTTGAGTGACCCTTGCGAGGCCTGTCCAGAGTGGAAAACGTATTGGAAAACCTTTGTATGACCATGGCAACTATACGGTAACTGAGTTTCAGGTTTACCATTATTATAATAGCCCAGGCCTTCTTTATAGAGAACAACAATTCTAATTCGCAAATCCTCAGAGAGTTATTTGCCATGAGGTGCAATGTTGAACATCCAGTGGTCAGTATGAGAGAATTGTGCTCAAAGAACCAACTTTTAACTGCTTTAATACAAGATACACACATTTGTATGATTCTCTCAATCAGAAAAAATATGAGCATAATGAATAGGTTATGTTGCTTTGCATGGTTACAGGATATACAGCTGTTATCACTTAGAGTGTAATCACTATTGTTGTGAGCAATTTGGACAATAATGGCTGTATGTTGAGTTAGGATTGCTAAAAAAGCTGCACATTGACTACTCTAAAATATATCCAAGTTTCATTTCTATAGTAGTGTCTTATTCTAAAATGGTTGCTTAAATGTGAGGGGTGTACTTAATTTTGTAGAAATTAAGGAGAAGTCTATGAGAAGTCTAGGAGATTGAAGGTTAGGTTGGGCACTATGAATGTTGGCTGATATGATGTTGCGGAGAAAGGGAGACGTGTGTTCAGGAGACCAAGTGGAAAGGAAGTAAACCCATGGACATGGGAGGGGGGGTTAAAAAAAAAAGAGTGTACCTAGGAGAGAAATACTTTGTAGAAGGTGATGATGACGTGATGGGTAGGTATGGCCTTAAGAAGAAGAAGATGTGGAAGGGCAGATGGTGGTTGATTTTGCAAAAAGGATAGAAATGGCTGTGGTGAATATTTTAGGAAGAAGGAGAAGCATATGGTGTCATATAGGAGTAGAGGGAGGTGCACACAGGTGGACTACATTTAATGCAGAAGATGCAACATGAAAGAGATTAAAGACTATAAGGTGTTGGCGGGGGATATTGTAGCTAAACAGCATTGAATGTGGTCTGTAGGATGGCTTTGGAAGTGAAGGAGAGGAGGAGGAGAATGAGGACTGAAAAAATAATATGATGGTGGAAACTAAAGGAGGAAGACTGTAGTGAGAGATTTAGGGAAAAGGTCAGACAGGGGGCTAAATGGTGGTGAAGAGGTGCTGGATGAATAGGTAACTACTGCAGAAGTTATAAGCGAGACAGCTAGTGTGCTGGTACCGATTTTTTTTTTAAATGAAGGGGATGTACCTACAGGGGAATAAAGTTGATCAGTCACACCATGAAGTTATGGTAAAGAGTAGTGGAAGCTAGGGTGAGGTGAGGTGACAATCTGTGAGTAACAGTATGGTTTCATGCCGAGGAAGACAGGGTGACAGGGTGCCAAAAGAGATGTTGTGGCATTGCATGAGTCAGTCCAGTGTGGCACAGAAGTGTGAGGGTGGTGCAGGACTTTCATGAGGACAGTATGACAGCAGTGAGGTGTGCAGTAGGAACAACAGACTGGTTCAAGGTGCATGTGGAATTGCATCAAGAATCGGCTCTGAGCCCTTTCTCGTTTTCAGTGGTGATTGACAGTTTGACAGACAAGGTCAGACAGGAGTGTCCATGAAGGATTATATTTTCGAATGATATTGTGATTTGTGGTGAGAGTAGGGAGCAGGTTGAGATGAGCCTGTAGAGAAGGGGAATGAAAGTCCAGGTGAGAGGTGCTAGGTGCGATTGAGATGGTTTGGTTTGGTGTAAAGGTTTATGGATGTGGTGTGGGGAAACATGCAGGTAGTTGTATTGAAAGAGACAGATGTAGAGGACAGACTGGTATGAAGGCAAATTATCAGCTGTGGCTTTGTAGATAGAGGTAGAGGTTGAATCTTGGCAAACTTATTTTTCTTAATGCACAATTGTGTACAATTCATGTATTTAGTCCACAAACCCTCTCTATTGTACTCCTTGAAGTTTACTTTTAGTTGCCACTGTAAAATACATGGTTGACCTGGGCACATTATTATCTGCAAATGCAGTTTTAATAACATGCTTTATCATTTTGGTCTCATGGCAAAAGTTGGGTTGGCTAAAATAATATTTGGAAGAGATTCACTTCTATTCCACATTATTAATCTTTAGAGAGCATAATAATAATAATAAAAAATAATAATAATTTTATTAAGAAGGTGGTGAATTTGATGTGTGAGGGTGTGAAGGAAGACATAGGAAACAGGCAGAATCTTAAATATGTTCCAGATTTTTTGTTAGTTTTTTCCAGTGCACTTTTCAAAAACAAAACATCCACTAAAAAAGAAGCCATCACTATCTTGCCATGGTCACTCCATTTAAATTCAAACTTTGTCTATATTTGTGTGTTGCCTGAGCTCTGATCATAATTGCCCCCCTCTCTTTAAAAACGTTTTATTTATCTCTCCTGTTTAGATAGTTTTGACCAAGATTTGTACTCCTTTTTCATAAAACCAGCTGTCGTTGTCTGGGTCAGACTCTATGTTTCCGACTTGCTAGTGTTTTTCTTTTTTTCTCAATTCTAGTGTTTCCTATGTTTCCGTCTCCCACTTACTATGGTATGCATGTTCCAGATTTTTTGTTAGTTTTTTCCAGTGCACTTTTCAAAAACAAAACATCCACTAAAAAAGAAGCCATCACTATCTTGCCATGGTCACTCCATTTAAATTCAAACTTTGTCTATATTTGTGTGTTGCCTGAGCTCTGATCATAATTGCCCCCCTCTCTTTAAAAACGTTTTATTTATCTTTCCTGTTTAGATAGTTTTGACCAAGATTTGTACTCCTTTTTCATAAAACCAGCTGTCGTTGTCTGGGTCAGACTCTATGTTTCCGACTTGCTAGTGTTTTCTTTTTTTCTCAATTCTAGTGTTTCCTATGTTTCCGTCTCCCACTTACTATGGTATGCATGTGTTTGTGTACCTGTGTGTGCAGCTGATGTAATGTGTGTAATTCCTGATTGCAGTGGCAGGCAGGGCATTTTAAAACTAGGCCTTCAGAGCTGTTTTAACTGAGTCAATCCACCTCTTAATACCACGATTATGATGTCACTGCTAAAGAAATCAGCATATATATATACAGTGAGGAAAATAAGTATTTGAACACCCTGGTATTTTGCAAGTTCTCCCACTTAAAAATCGTGGAGGGGTCTGAAATTGTCATCGTAGGTGCATGTCCACTGTGAGAGACATAATCCATTCATTCATTCATCTTCTCCCGCTTATCCGTAATTCGGGTCCCGGGGGCAGCAGTCTAAGCAGATTCCCCGGACACTTCTCCGTGTCCAGGGATCGGGCTGTCAAGGCCCCCGCCTTCGACTGCTGCCCAATCCTCTCAGCACCGGTCCCTTACGGTCCCTCCTGCAGGTGGTGAGCCCATGGAAAGGCGGACCCACGTCGCTCCGACGTCACGGTCCTTGATTTATTTTTCTCGTAAGGGTCCCCTGGAGCATAGAGGGTTAAGGGCCTTGCCCCCAAAATCTCGCAATACATGGCCCCGGTCATCCTCTCCTTAATACAGTGCAGTCACCCTGTCTCATGTGCAGAAAAACACCCCCAAAGCATGATGCTACCACCCCCATGCTTCACAGTAGGGATGGTGTTCTTGGGATGGTACTCATCATTCTTCCTCCTCCAAACATGTTTAGTGGAATTATGACCCAAAAGTTCTATTTTCGTCTCATCTGACCCCATGACTTTCTCCCATGGCTCCTCTGGATCATCCAAATGGTCATTGGCAAACTTAAGACGTGCCAGGACATGTGCTGGTTTAAGCAGGGGAACCTTCCGTGCCATGCATGATTTCAAACCATGACGTCTTAGTGTATTATCAACAGTAACCTTGGAAACGGTGGTCCCAACTCTTTTCAGGTCATTGACCAGCTCCTCCCGTGTAGTTCTGGGCTGATTTCTCACCTTCCTTAGGATCATTGAGACCCCACCAGGTGAGATCTTGCATGGACCCCCAGTCTGAGGGAGATTGACAGTCATGTTTAGCTTCTTCCATTTTCTAATGATTGCTCCAACAGTGGACCTTTTTTCACCAATCTGCTTGGCAATTTCCCCATAGCCCTTTCCAGCCTTGTGGAGGTGTACAATTTTGTCTCTAGTGTCTTTGGACAGCTCTTTGGTCTTGGCCATGTTAGTAGTTGGATTCTAACTGATTGTATGGGGTGGACAGGTGTCTTTATGCAGCTAACGACCTCAAACAGGTGCATCTAATTTAGGATAATAAATGTAGTGGAGGTGGACATTTTAAAGGCAGACTAACAGGTCTTTGAGGGTCAGAATTCTAGCTGATAGACAGGTGTTCAAATACTTATTTGCAGCTGTATCATACAAATAAATAGTCTAAAAATCATATATTGTGATTTCTGGATTTTTTTTTTTTAGATTATGTCTCTCACAGTGGACATGCAGCTACGATGACAATTTCAGACCCCTTCATGATTTCTAAGTGGGAGAACTTGCAAAATAGCAGGGTGTACAAATACTTATTTTCCTCACTGTATACAGTGGGTACGGAAAGTATTCAGACCCCCTTAAATTTTTCACTCTTTGTTATATTGCAGCCATTTGCTAAAATCATTTAGGTTCATTCTTCTTCCTCATTAATGTACACATAGCACCCCATACTGACAGAAAAACACAGAATTGTTGACATTGTTGCAGATTTATTAAAAAAGAAAAACTGAAATATCACATGGTCCTAAGTATTCAGACCCTTTGCTCAGTATTTAGTAGAAGCCCCCTTTTGATCTAATACAGCCAGGAGTCTTTTTGGGAAAGATGCAACAAGTTTTTCACACCTGGATTCAGGGATCCTCTGCCATTCCTCCTTGCAGGTCCTCTCCAGTTCTGTCAGGTTGGATGGTAAACGTTGGTGGACAGCCATTTTTAGGTCTCTCCAGAGATGCTCAATTGGGTTTAAGTCAGGGCTCTGGCTGGGCCATTCAAGAACAGTCACGGAGTTGTTGTGAAGCCACTCCTTCGTTATTTTAGCTGTGTGCTTAGGGTCATTGTCTTGTTGGAGGGTAAACCTTCGGCCCAGTCTGAGGTCCAGAGCACTCTGGAGAAGGTTTTTGTCCAGGATATCCCTGTACTTGGCCGCATTCATCTTTCCCTCGATTGCAACCAGTCGTCCTGTCCCTGCAGCTGAAAAACACACCCACAGCATGATGCTGCCACCACCATGCTTCACTGTTGGGACTGTATTGGACAGGTGATGAGCAGTGCCTGGTTTTCTCCACACATACCGCTTAGAATTAAGGCCAAAAAGTTATATTTTGGTCTCATCAGACCAGAGAATCTTATTTCTCACCATCTTGGAGTCCTTCAGGTGTTTTTAAGCAAACTCCATGCGGGCTTTCATGTGTCCTACACTGAGGAGAGGCTTCCGTCGGGCCACTCTGCCATAAAGCTCCGACTGGTGGAGGGCTGCAGTGATGGTTGACTTTCTACAACTTTCTCCCATCTCCTGACTGCATCTCTGGAGCTCAGCCACAGTGATCTTTGGGTTCTTCTTTACCTCTCTCACCAAGGCTCTTCTCCCCCGATAGCTCAGTTTGGCCGGACGGCCAGCTCTAGGAAGGGTTTTGGTCGTCCCAAACGTCTTCCATTTGAGGATTACGGAGGCCACTGTGCTCTTAGGAACCTTAAGTGCAGCAGAAATCTTTTTGTAACCTTGGCCAGATCTGTGCCTTGCCACAATTCTGTCTCTGAGCTCTTCAGGCAGTTCCTTTGACCTCATGATTCTCATTTGCTCTGACATGCATTGTGATCTGGAAGGTCTTATATAGACAGGTGTGTGGCTTTCCTAATCAAGTCCAATCAGTATAATCAAACACAGCTGGACTCAAATGAAGGTGTGGAACCATCTCAAGGATGATCAGAAGAAATGGAAAGCACCTGAGTTAAATATATGAGTGTCACAGCAAAGGGTCTGAATACTTAGGACCATGTGATATTTCAGTTTTTCTTTTTTAATAAATCTGCAACAATGTCAACAATTCTGTGTTTTTCTGTCAATATGGGGAGCTGTGTGTACATTCATGAGGAAGAAGAATGAACTTAAATGATTTTAGCAAATGGCTGCAATATAACAAAGAGTGAAAAATTTAAGGGGGTCTAAATACTTTCCGTACCCACTGTATATATATATATATATATATATATATATATATATATATAGTCACCACTGGCTTGCTCATTAGCAATAAACTTACAATTACAGTGAAACCCCGTTGTACGAGCAACCTATAGTACGAGCGAACGGAGATACGAGCAAACTCGCTCGCAAAATTTTACCCTGTTTCACGAGCAAATTTCAAAGGCACGAGCAAACCCACGCTGCCTGTTCCCCGTTTTCGGCGGAGGGTCACATCAGTCGCTTAGTTGATGACGTATCACTCGGTCGCTCCAGTTGTTTAGTGCAGCAAAAACGTAACTGTGGCAGCGGGGGCGTGGCCAAGCGGCGGTTTGTGAATGGAGGGCGGGTCCGGGAGCAGATAGGCAGGGGATTGCCTCACCTGAACTTATTGTGACCTAATGATTGTTCTCTCTTTTAAAGTGATCGGAGGGTGCATTTAAGGAGGAGAGCATGTGTATGTGTGTGTGTGTGCGTGCCAGAGACATGCTGCGTGGGGCACTAAGTAGACCGACACAAAAAAAACCAAACAAAAGTGGCTCCCGTATTCATACGCTCTCCCACAGTAACTTTTTTAGTTTTATATTTTTATTTCACTAGAAATCTTGAAAAAAGTCTCCCAAGAAAATCAGTGATGGTGCTGTGAAAATGAAAGTAAATAGAATTACCATGAAAACCGAGGAGGTTACGAGCGTGGTGCGCGTCTCACCCTCGCAATCAACCACTATCACATGAGTAAGTGTTACAATCTCCTTCCCTCAGTTAGAGCATTTGAAGATGGGTCGAGGCTGGGTCTTCCAACTTGACAATGACCCGAAGCACACAGCCAGGATAACCAAGGAGTGGCTCTGTAAGAAGCATATCAAGGTTCTGTCGTGGCCTAGCCAGTCTCCAGACCTAAACCCAATAGAAAATCTTTGGAGGGAGCTCAAACTCCGTGCTTCTCAGCGACAGGCCAGAAACCTGACTGATCTAGAGAAGATCTGTGTGGAGGAGTGGGCCAAAATCCCTCCTGCAGTGTGTGCAAACCTGGTGAAAAACTACAGGAAACGTTTGACCTCTGTAATTGCAAACAAAGGCTACTGTACCAAATATTAACATTGACTTTCTCAGGTGTTCAAATACTTATTTGCAGCTGTATCATACAAATAAATAGTTAAAAAATCATACATTGTGATTTCTGGATTTTTTTTTTTTTTTAGATTATGTCTCTTACAGTGGACATGCACCTACGATGACAATTTCAGACCCCTCCATGATTTCTAAGTGGGAGAACTTGCAAAATAGCAGGGTGTTCAAATACTTATTTTCCTCACTGTGTGTGTGTGTGTGTATGTATATATATATATATATATATATATATATATATATATATATATATATATATATATATATATATATATATATATATATATATATAAATAAGACATTGTTGATATTATTGAAAATATTGACATTTCACCAAATCAATGGAGTAAAACTAAAGTAATGAGCCTGTTTTGAAAATGTAAGAAGTAGAAAGTAAAGATATTTGTGTAAAAATGTAATGAGTAAAAGTACTGATACCAAAAAAATCTACTTAAGTACAGTAACAAAGTATTTATACTTCGTTCCTTCCCACCTCTGCAATGGGAACGCTCAAGTCAAGAGGCTTTTATTGTAATTTCTACCATACACAGTGGCACACAGTACACAGTGAAAATGAGACAATGTTCCTCCAGAACCTTGGCGCTACACTAAACAACATAGAGCTACAACACACAACAGAGGGTATTAGTCAGTGGGAATTCTGGGCGATGATGTTCCCGGTCACAATGCATTCTTAAGAAGCTTCCCAGATCTTGGTTCACCTGCTCGACTTGGCTTGTGGCTGGTACCCCGAGGTCAAGCTGACTTGAATTCCCAGCAGGTCACAGAATGCTCTCTATACCAGAGACGTAAACTGAGCTCCCCAATTAATTGCAACTGTAAAAGTTGGCGAGGACCTTAGGAGTCATGCAAAACTTCCTCAGCCTCTTAAGAAAGTACAGCTGCTGCTGAGCCCTCTTAACTAGCTCTGTGGTGTTAGTGTCCAAGTGTAATAATGCGCCTGAGGTCCTATTTCCAATCCTGACAGACTAGGGCCTGCCAGTCAAAAAGTTTAAAAGCCAGTCACAGAGTGTAGGGTGCAGGCTAAGTGTAGACAGATTGTGGGTGAGTTTGTTGGGGATGACCATGTTAAAAGCAGAACTATGGTCCACAAAAAGCATCCTGATTTAAGGGTCCATGTGAGTGTATGTGAGCCTCCTATCTGTGCCAACGCTGGAGGTCTCCAAACATTCGTTAAAGATGTTAAAAACATCCAGCGGGCTGTCTGTGATGCTGATGGTGGTGGTGGAGGTGGTCCTATATTCTGTGATGTCCTGCAGGCTTTGCCACATCTTTCCAGAGTCAGCAGTTTAATAAAAGCCTTCCAGCTTCTCTCTGTACTGACTCTTTGCTGCTGTTATTGTTTTCTTCCCTCTTCATACTTTACTTTACTTTGTCGCATACCCTCTGGTGGGGGAACTTCCTTACTTGTATTGTGGTCACAATGTTATCAATACAGGCGCTAAAGTCAGATACTACCCAGTCACATACTCAGTATAGTCCTGTATGCTGACAGAAGAGTCCTCCAGAGTGGCTGCATCTTTAAACACATCCCAGTCTGTTTCAGCAAAACAGTCCTGCAGGGTGCTCTCAGTCTCTGAAATCTGTGTGGTAATAGGATTTGTTTGTTTCAGTCTTTGCCTGTAGACGGGATACAGGAACAAAGAAATGTGGTCCAAAGGGGGGCAGGGTGCAGCCCTGTATGCACCACGTATATTGCTGAAAACATGATCTAATGTGTTTTTATCACGGGTGGTTACACTTGGGTAAAGTCATGTGCGGTGATAAAACAGTGGAGTTTGCTCAGCGCTTACCTCGGAATTACCATGAGGGGGAATGTTAACAGCAGCTAAGAACACGGCCGTAAATTCCTTTAGTAGATAGTAAGGATGGGATTTTAGCAATAAAAACTTCACATCTGGTGAACAGTGCTTATTAACAGCCTGTATGTCTCTGCAACACGAGTTGTTTATAAGCACACACTCATCTTCCCCTTTAGCTTTACTGGACTGGAGTCCGGTCTCATCGGTGTAACAAATGAGTCTCTAACTGAAAGGCGCATTCTGGCACTTTGTCTGAAAGCTAGGTCTCCGTTAAAAAAAGGATTTCCCGCTGTGTTGTAATTCTGCCTTTTAGCTCGCTCAGTTTGTTTTCCAGAGAGCGCACGTTGGGCAGTAAGAGGCTAGGTAACAGTGGTTTTAGCCTAGCATGGAGCCCTCCCCTCTTTCCACGCTTGCAATGCATTCTCTGAAGCGTTCTCATACGGTCAGCTTGCTTACTCCAACTCGATGCTGCATGGCATTTCTGTGGGTGATGGCGGCTACTGGTGCAAATAGTAAGTTGTAGCTCAGGTGGTATAAAACCAGTGAATTCAAAATGACCGTGTGAGTTAGCAATGTCCAATAATTCCTGTCTGCTGTTAGCAGTGCATGGCAATGGTGCACTTTGAGAAAAAACTAATTATTTAGTTAGTTATTGAATGTGTTGGACGCTACGTACTGTGTGAATGGGTTGTTTGTTTTTGTGCTATGTTCAATGTCTTCCGTTCCATTCGGACTCGGGTCCCCACGCATCTCGGGTCAGCTAGCGCAACTCGGACTCTCTCAACCGTAGGACTGCCGTGTGCTTGTGCTTGTGTGTGTGCGCATGTGCGCGTCTGAGTGTGTGTGCTCGTGTGTCTCTCTCTCCCTCACACTTGTATTAAAACCCAAGCGAGCTGTACTCCGGCTTCCGCCTTCTGTTTTTGCTCGCACCCTGACACATGCATACAAGGCCAATCCATAATGTAAACAGCCACAGTCCTAGTAACCCTATAGTATGAGAAGAGCCAGAGTGGGCATGTCCACAATGCTAAATCAGCATAAACCTCTTTAAACTTACAGCATAAAATATAAAGCATATCTAAAATAAATAGAAATAAACTATTTATTTTAAAAGGTAAGAATTTATGAACTAGGTTCATAAAATTGTAAACATACAATAAATTAGTAAACATATATACAAGTGCATAAATACAAGTGATTTTAATCACATTTTGACACATATGCAAACAAGTCAATCATAACTATTAGGGTCTCCTGATTAAAGGCAGTAGAATCTCTACTGGAACTTTCTTCACTGCAAATATATTTTAACAGCCACTGCTAAGTAAAATGTACTATATTAATACATGCTATAGCTACCCATCTACAGCTATAACCTGCTGTCAGAAGTATTCTGTAATTTTAGTCGATTTACTTGTGTTTTACTTTAATGTAATCATTTTCTTTATTCTGGCATTTTTTCTCTGAAAAATTTTTTTTTGCTCTGTAAAAATAGTTATAAAGTTATAATGTTACCATAAATTTGTTGCATCACCAAACACAGGAAGCAACCAGGAATTTTTCATTTTTTCCCAATTAGCATTGGAATGACACATTTCCTAGTTAAACCTTCCATATAACAATAGTAACTGGATTAACAAATCATATCACAGCATACAGATTTAAAGCCTAGAGAAAACAACTGAAATCCATGACCGTTGTAGATGTAGCTGTGGCCTAAAACAAATAAACTGATGTGCATAGGAATATAGATGTCCGTACCAGGTGCATCATCTCCATGCAGCAAAGTTAACATCCTGTCTGCTATAGAAATATGAGCAATTTAAGATTAAATTAAACTGGCCTTATATAGAGTTAAAGATATAAATCTTTGTGTGCAAGGGAAAAAGGCAAAAATGCATTGTTGGATGTCCATGATCTTCAGGCCCTCAGCTGGCATGGCATTAAAAAGAGTAATTTTTTATTTACATACATTTACAATTTACACAACTTGTGTTAGGTGTTGTAGCTTCCATCTATTAAAAGATCAGGGATGGCATACATAGTTCAAGTCTTACTTCTAAAGAATTACACCATTGCACTTTTTCAGGAACATCTTTGGTAACCATTCCTAAACCATGATATGACTTAGTTTGCTAGATCCTTTCAAGCTTGTTCTCCAGCCAGAAACTTGTGAACTTCCACCAATGGCCTTTTAGAAATAAGGCCAATTAACCCTTTCCAATAATTTACAGACCTTAGTCACATATCACATAAAATCTGTTATTCAATAAAGCAGTGCAGGAGAACAGAAATTAATATTCCATGCCATAAACTGTGCAGGATGCAATTGCTTTTTGTGTCAAAAAGTGTTTTATACATTTGAATCATTTATGCAAAAAGCCCCTTAAGTGTGCATAAGAGCACACAAATAAGTACATTGTTTAATAGCAGATATTTTACTTTGAGAAGATGTACTGAAAATGGAGCATTTCTATTTTGCTTTGCCAACACAGCCTGTAAAGACAGATAAAATGTAGAGGTTTTAATACTTACGCTCATCATCTGTGCTTTCAAGGTCTTCAATCAATGTGCAATCAATAAGCGAAATCACTCCATTCTGTTGGCCACAGATACAGAGACGAATCAGCTGCTACCCTGGGAAATTCAGGCAAAGAAATCTTCTTGGTAATGACTGATTAGTGATTATTTGAAACATTATATGGCCAAAGTTTGTGGACATACTGTATGTGATTTGTAAACATTCTATTGCATATATACTTTGCAGGTTACTATTATATATCTTCTCAGAAAGCTTTTTAAAATCTGTGGAGTATTGCTGTGGAGATTTGCCAATTCAGCCACAAAGAATTAGAGAGGAGAGTCAATGGTTTTGGGCAATTAGTTGTGGGGCAGTTTGTGTAATGAGTGTGTAATGAGGTTTAAGTATGGGATTTTTGCAGGCCACTTAAGTTCTTCCACTTAAACTCCAAAAAAAAACATATCTTCATGAACATCACTTTCTGCAAGGTACACTGTAATTCTGGAACATATGTGAACTAGCGTGCAATTCCAGTGGAATGGCCATTTTAATGCTAGAGCCTAGAAAGATATCTTATACAATTGGTGTCCTTCATACTTCGTTCCAACAATTTGAGGGAGGCCTACATAAGTGTGAGGGTCAGATGTGCACAAACTTTGTACTATATAGTGTATCAAATATCAATTCAGATTATGCAGTCATAACCAAAAAAAATTCCTTTGCCTGAATTTCCAAAAAAGCAGCTGAAAAAAAAATTACTGAGTGTCATAATCTAAAAGTTAATATTACAGTTATTTCCCTTAGTACAAATATAGTAAAAAAAAAACTATTGTGGGTTAAAAAAAAAGGCTATTTAGCGATCAGTTCTATTTCTATTACACTTGGCAAAGTCAAAATATTATTCATAATCTGTTTTTAGCCTTTTTAAGAATGTAAAGAGGTGGAAATTGGATATAAACTAAATATATCTGATTTATGAAAGTTTTAATATTTTCGAAAAAAAATATATATATATATTGTAAAGTTTCACATTTGCCAGGATAAATATTATATGTGCCCATTTTATAGATACACATCGCTTATGCTTGTCTATAGCTACACTTATGGCCAAAACTATGTGGACACCTGAGCAACACAATCATATGGGCCAATTCAAAAACCATAAACAGTGACTTACCCTCCCCTCCACGTCACCCCTGCCACACCACATTCGTGTTACAACAGCTTCCACTTTTCTGGGAAGGCTTTCCACTAGATTTTAATATGGGAATCTTATTCAGCCACAAGACCAGATCATCTCAAAGGTGTTCAGCTGAGTTGAGGTCAGAGCTCAGGCCACAGATATTTTTCTAAATTATTTTTTTTCAAAGAAATCTATCATGGCCCTTTCATTTCACTGTACTGCTAAAATAGGTTTGGGCACTGTAGTTCCAGTGAAAGCTCATTTTAATGCTGTTGAATTGTAATTTATTTATAACAATGTATGCTTACAAACCTATGGCAACAGTTTGGGGAAGCCCTTGGTGTGATAGCCAGATGTCCACATACTTTTGGCCATACAGTATACAAGTATTTGTTTTAATTGTTATTATTTGTAATAAAACTGTTTTTAAACTCGTTACAAACAAATATAGTTTTACGATTTGTGCATGTTTACACTACACAAAATAGCTAGAAAGCTATGTAGCAAATTAAACTAAATGTTTTTTTATTCTATATATATAAATTCAAGCTTGAAATTGTCTCTCTAAATAAAGCAAACTTGTAACTCTTTATATATTAAGATAATTTTAAATAAACTTAATAAGTCTAAAAATAAGCATCACAATTTTAGAATTTGTTATGCAATGTATACACAAATACATACTTTTTTTTCTATATGTACTCTATATTTACTACTAACAGTTAAAATGCTGTTTTGAAGAAGTTCTAAAATACTAGGTTGTTTTGATTCATGCAAACCTAAATCTTACCTTGGTGAGGTGCAGCTTCCCACCAGAGCCCCTGGTACAGATGATGAGGTGTTTTGAGAAAAGAAAGCACTGTCTCTCACCCTCTTTCTTCAGAGACAAGGAGCCCAAACGACCACGGGTAATCTTCCCTTTCTCACTCATGGGCACCTGGATAAGTGATCCTTGGAATTAAAAAATACAAGAAAGAGCAAATAGAAAGATTTATTATGATTATTTTACTTGGTATCAGATAAAAATATTACAATAAAACACAACCCCTTCCTATTGCTGTTCTAAAACCTGTTAGATAGCATAGTACACATTTATTTCAACATAGAATGGTAGGATTAAAACAATTAGGTAAATTAATGTCTTTAGGAATATAAAAAAAACAAGTCCAGAAAAGGGACAAAAAGACTTGTAACAATGTGGGCAACAAAACAAGATAAGAAGAGCATCTTTGAAGTCCCTACTTAGATCTTTGTCTATGTATGTGTACTTGGGGTAGGAGTAGATTTACCTTGTCTAACAAAAGTCTGACTAGTATCCAGGAGAATCTCACAGCCCTCGACGATCATGCGCTCAATGGCCAGGTTTTTCCTGATGTTCTCTGTTTCACTTACTTCGTCGTGCATGATTCTTAAAATAAGTATACATTCAGCACATTGACATGATGATATAACAATATGGAATTCAAATTAAGATGTTTACATTACAACAGTCCTATATGCATTTAACAGTTGTGGGGCACATCTTAATG
Organism: Silurus aristotelis; assembly: GCF_946808225.1. Classification (NCBI taxonomy): domain Eukaryota; kingdom Metazoa; phylum Chordata; class Actinopteri; order Siluriformes; family Siluridae; genus Silurus; species Silurus aristotelis. The sequence continues at coordinate 18,510,614 of NC_139583.1, forward strand.
CCTGTTGATAAAATTAACAATCTACATTTCTACAATTCACAAGCATGCATTGTTAATTACAAAGTTAACCTACAATTTTCAAAACATTTTAGGGCATTCTGATAATAGGATATAGTATTCAGTGGTAAATACCTACCGCAAGAAGCACTACTGTCCTACAAATTGCAGAAAATGTAAATGCTGGCTAACATACTGTGGACCAGTCGGAATTCCCATGCTGACCACTTTCCAATAGCAAAACTGGCAACAATGGTCATGTGAGCATCAGAACTAATGCATGAACCAAAGTGAAAAATGTGGCATTGTTTAATGAACACATTTTTCTTTTACATTATATGGACAGGCTGGTGTATGTGCATGAGAAAGTGATGGCACCAGAATGCACTAATGAAAAAGGCAAGTCGCAAAGGGACAGAGTGATAATCTTCTGCTAAAACATTAGTCTTGGCTTTCATGTTGCCAAACAAGTACACTCCATTATGTCAATAGAATTCCATAATAGCAGCAGCCTCTTTTAGCAGGTTATGGCACCATGCTTCACTGCAAAAATGTTCAGGATAGTTTGAGAAACTTGACAAAGCATTACCGTGTTGACCTCCAAATTCTCCTGATCTCAATTTGATTGAGCATATGTGTGATGTGCTTAATATAGAATATAAAGGGTGTATTTGGACTGTACACTAGCTTTTGTCACTGAAACCCAGCCTTTATGAATTTTGTGCTGAAGCCTGTTCTTGTGCTGCCCTGATCAGAGCCTTTTTTCACTTAGGCCAGCTTTTCTAGCATCTAGTAGGATTTTTTGATGTCAGTAGGATTTCTCTGTATGCCAATGATACATACCATAAAGGGGCTTGATAGATCACTTTATTCATATACCAGCTGAAAATACACCATGAGGGAAATTGGTCTTCCACGATATTTTCTCTTCTTCTTCATTATACTTTATCTTGTGGAACCTGAGGCATTCTTTTAACTTTTATCTCAAGGGGCCATCCTCCTTATTTACACATACATTCTCCTTTTTCATTATGGATAGTGACACTGATTCTCGCTAATCTCAAACTCCCTCTTCATTGCTTATAGACAAATGTCTGTTGTGTAAAATGACTTTAATATGGTATAAGTTTCGAGTTGTCTGACTTCAGTAATACATTTCTTATATCCAATATTAGTTTGAGCTCACAAATCCTGAGAGCAGCTCAGTACTTTTCCTCAATTGTTTCTGCACCAAGCAGAATTTGCCCATTTAATTGTCTTGCCCATCAAATGTAATAAAAAAAAATGAATAATAAAAATGTAAGTCCAAGGGAACTGAAAAGATAATTAGAAAAATATGCATGGATACTGATCCAAAAATCAGTGACAACAGTAAAAAGGATAACCATTACATTTCTCATGAATAGCTAAAGTAAACAGGAATGTATCAGTCACATTCCCAAATCTGGACTTTAAAGTAGAAATAATACTAATATGTCTAATAAAACCAAAATATGTTGCAAATACTTATAAACGATAAGAAAGGTTAAAACGTAAAACAATTTTCCTGTATCTATTTGGAAATCCGAATCTGATACTACTAATCCTAATACTAGTTCTCGAGTATTTAAAGATGAAGTGTACATTTCTAGTGCTGAAATTGAATACAAGTATATCGGCAAAAACTAAACCCATTTACTAGCCATATTACATGAAAATACAAATACAGGTGCATTCAAAAAATCCCTCCTCAGGTATTTTTCAGGTGGTATTCTAGTCTCTGGAAAAACTGCACAAAATTTTCCACAAACTAAATTCATGTATTTATTGCCAGCTTTGATAACAGAGGGCATTTCTGAACGCACTGTATGTATATATATATATATATATATATATATATATATATATATATATATATATATATATATATATATATATATATATATATTATAGTGTCTTTACACTATAAGCTTATAATTGTACATCTGCCACTTAAAACAATAGTGCCATTGTGAATGTGAATTATATTGAACTGAATTGTGGGGAATGATTGACAGCAGTGTGTAAATATCATGTTTAGTTGCCAGTGAGTGGTAAGCATGCTTTGTACCTGGAAAGCTCCTCCAACTTGGACTTAGCATATTCCAAACTATTCCTTTCCACATGCTCATGAGGTGTGTGTGCCAACAGCTCATGGAGTGTTAAAATGTAGCGTGGTATCTGTGTTGAAAAAGCAACATAAAGTGGATTGGAGTAGATCTACTAGAAGAGACAGTAACTACCTATAACCCTGAAGCATTTTTTTTTTTGATAATTCCAAGACAACCACCAGAAATGAAAAGTGTTTCCAAAACATCACAGCAGTTAAGAAGGGCACTTTACGTTATCACATAGATTTAATGTTTAACTGTCATGAGACAATATGCAAATTATGCAACACGTTTTATATATACAGTGAGGAAAATAAGTATTTGAACACCCTGCTATTTTGCAAGTTCTCCCACTTAGAAATCATGGAGGGGTCTGAAATTGTCATCGTAGGTGCATGTCCACTGTGAGAGACATAATCTAAAAAAAAAAATCCAGAAATCACAATATATGATTTTTAAACTATTTATTTGTATGATACAGCTGCAAATAAGTATTTGAACACCTGTCTATCAGCTAGAATTCTGACCCTCAAAGACCTTTAGTCTGCCTTTAAAATGTCCACCTCCACTACATTTATTATCCTAAATTAGATGCACCTGTATGAGGTCGTTAGCTGCATAAAGACACCTGTCCACCCCATACAATCAGTAAGAATCCAACTACTAACATGGCCAAGACCAAAGAGCCGTCCAAAGACACTAGAGACAAAATTGTACACCTCCACAAAGGCTGGAAAGGGCTACGGGGAAATTGCCAAGCAGCTTGGTGAAAAAAGGTCCACTGTTGGAGCAATCATTAGAAAATGGAAGAAGCTAAACATGACTGTCAATCTCCCTCGGACTGGGGCTCCATGCAAGATCTCACCTCGTGGGGTCTCAATGATCCTAAGGAAGGTAAGAAATCAGCCCAGAACAACACGGGAGGAGCTGGTCAATGACCTGAAAAGAGCTGGACCCACCGTTTCCAAAGTTACTGTTGGTAATGCACTAAGACGTCATGGTTTGAAATCATGCATGACACGGAAGGTTCCCCTGCTTAAACCAGCACATGTCCAGACACGTCTTAAGTTTGCCAATGACCATTTGGATGATCCAGAGGAGTCATGGGAGAAAGTCATGTGGTCAGATGAGACTAAAATAGACGTTTTGGGTCATAATTCCACTAAACGCGTTTGGAGGAAGAAGAATGATGAGTACCATCCCAAGAACACCAACCCTACTGTGAAGCATGGGGGTGGTAGCATCATGCTTTGGGGGTGTTTTTCTGCACATGGGACAGGGCGACTGCACTGTATTAAGGAGAGGATGACCAGGGCCATGTATTGCAAGATTTTGGGGAAAAACCTCCTTCCCTCAGTTAGAGCATTGAAGATGGGTCGAGGCTGGGTCTTCCAACATGACAATGACCCGAAGCACACAGCCAGGATAACCAAGGAGTGGCTCTGTAAGAAGCATTTCAAGGTTCTGGCGTGGCCTAGCCAGTCTCCAGACCTAAACCCAATAGAGAATCTTTGGAGGGAGCTCAAACTCCGTGTTTCTCAGCGACAGGCCAGAAACCTGACTGATCTAGAGAAGATCTGTGTGGAGGAGTGGGCCAAAATCCCTCCTGCAGTGTGTGCAAACCTGGTGAAAAACTACAGGAAACGTTTGACCTCTGTAATTGCAAACAAAGGCTACTGTACCAAATATTAACATTGGCTTTCTCAAGTGTTCAAATACTTATTTGCAGCTGTATCATACAAATAAATAGTTAAAAAATCATACATTGTGATTTCTGGATATTTTTTTTTTTTAGATTATGTCTCTCTCAGTGGACATGCACCTACGATGACAATTATAGACCCCTCCATGATTTCTAAGTGGGAGAACTTGCAAAATAGCAGGGTGTTCAAATACTTATTTTCCTCACTGTGTGTATACATATATATATATATATATATATATATATATATATATATATATATATATATATATGTATACACACACACACACACACACACACACACACACACACACACACACACACACTCACCGGCCACTTTATTAGGTACAGCTGCTTGTTAACGCAAATTTCTAATCAGCCAATCACATAGCAGCAACTCAATGCATTTAGGCATGTAGATATGGTCAAGACTATCTGCTGCAGTTCAAACCGAGCGTCAGAATGGGGAAGAAAGGTGATTTAAGTGACTTTGAACGTGGCATGGTTGTTGGTGCCAGACTGGTCTGAGTATTTCAAAAACTGCTGATCTACTGGGATTTTCACGCACAACCATCTCTATGGTTTACAGAGAATGGTCAGAAAAAGAGAAAATATCCAGTAAGCGGCAGTTCTGTGGGCAGCGCAAATGCCTTGTTGATGCCAGAGGTCAGAGGAGAATCGCCAGACTGGTTCGAGCTGATAGGAAGGCAACAGTAACTCAAATAACCACTCGTTACAACCAAGGTATGCAGAAGAGCATCTCTGAACGCACAACACGTCAAACCTTGAGGCGGATGGGCTACAGTAGCAGAAGACCACACCCGGTGCCACTCCTGACAGCTAAGAACAGGAAACTGAGGCTACAATTCGCACAGGCTCACCAAAATTGGACAATAGAAGATTGGAAAAACGTTGCCTGATCTGATGAGTCTCGATTTCTGCTGTGACATTCAGATGGTAGGGTCAGAATTTGGCGTCAACAACATAAAAGCATGGATCCATCCTGCCTTGTATCAACGGTTCAAGCTGGTGGTGGTGGTGTAATGGTGTGGGGGATATTTTCTTCGCACACTTTGGGCCCATTAGTACCAATTGAGCATCGTGTCAACGCCACAGCCTACCTGTGTATTGCTGCTGACCATGTCCATCCCTTTATGTCCACAGTGTACCCATCTTTTGATGGCTACTTCCAGCAGGATAATGCGCCATGTCATAAAGCGCAAATCATCTCAGACTGGTTTCTTGAACATGACAATGAGTTCACTGTACTCAAATGGCCTCCACAGTAACCAAATCTCAATCCAATAGAGCACCTTTGGGATGTGGTGGAACGGGAGATTCGCATCATGGATGTGCAGCCGACAAATCTGCAGCAACTGTGTGATGCTATCATGTCAATATGGACCAAAATCTCTGAGGAAACTTTCCAGTACCTTGTTGATTCTTTGCCACGAAGGATTAGGGAGTTCTAAAGGCAAAAGAGGGGTCCAACCCGGTACTAGTAAGGTGTACCTAATAAAATGGCCGGTAAGTGTGTGTGTATGTATATATATATATATATATATATATATATATATATATATATATATATATATATATATATATATATATATATATATATATACACATATTCATATATAAAATATTTTCAAAAAATATATATTTCAAAAGAATTGCCAGTTTTGTTAAATGTAAACTCCTTGTAAAATTTTAGCCAAATTTGCAATAATATCAAGGGCAGATTTGAGCATTTTATGAAATTCTGATCTCCTGGGACTTTAAATCTCCATTCCCTGTGATTATATTCACAGCTTAATGAGTTCTCTTTTGACCTCCTTTATGTTTCCACTGACACTGTTTCCATTGTGTTTTTTGCATTATTCTGTGTAAACTCTAGAGATGTAAGTGTGCAAAAGTCCAACATGACAGGCAGGAGAATTTTAAACTGGACCATTTGCCATGGAGAAACATACCACTTTTAAAGTGGTATGTTTTCACAGTGATCACAAATTTTCTTTATTCTGATATTTGCTGTGAACATTATCTGAAGCTCTTGACCTGTATTTGCATTTGCAATTTTTTTTTTGCATTTTGCTACAACCACATGATTCACTGTTAACTGCATAAATGAGCAGGTATACAAGTTTCCATAAAGTGGAGCTGGTGGGTGCATTGCTTATGCAAGGAAAATGTATATACACCTTTACTATTGCTACTAATAATAATAATTATTAGTAGCAGTAGTGGTAAATTATTTATCTTTCTGGTTACAGCTTTCGTTGTTTTTGCAATAAAATATTATAGAAGAGTAATGAGACTGTTAAGAAAATAATGGTCACCTGGAACATGGGATAGGTGAGAAATGTTTCCAGAGTGCGCTCCTCACAGTCAGGCTTCGACTCATACTGCTTCAGCAACTTGTCAAAATCACGATTTTGTTTGCAATGTGCCAGGATCTGCAGGCTGTACTGGTGATTGCGAACAAACTCCTGGTAGATGTTCAGCATGGGCAGGAGTATGTCAAAGAGGTCAGCTGGTGGCCAAAAATGTTAATAAAAAAAAAGACATTTCCAGTCATATTGTAGAGAAACTTTCTACTATGACCACATTTTAAACAGTTGATTTACTGAAGATAGTATATTTAAAAAGCACTCACCCAGGACTAATGTTGGCCAGCTTGCTATCCGTGCTTTCAAGCCTTGATAAAATATCTGATGTAAAAACATGATGGTTTCACTGTAAAAACATACAAAAAAAAGTTGAATTAATTTTTGTCTTTGGTGGTATAGAGGTGGAACAGTAAATTGGAATACTTATAGGAAATATCAAAATGCTATTGTTATAATACTAATAATAATAGATATCCTTCTTTTGGGCACTGCTCAAAATGTATGCCTGTTACAGTAACTATTATTATTTACAGTCTCAGCTGGAATTATTGCAATAGCCATGTCAATTTTTTTTTTTCCCCTCATACAATGACGACATTTTTAAACTGAGATAAAAAAAATGGGTTAAAAATGACAATTTTAAATAAAAGATGAATTTTTTTGTTGAATTCTGAAGAACTACCTGGAGGAAAAAAATGTCATGAATTAGGTTAATTGGCAACATGTTAGTAACATGATTGGACATACAATGCAACCGAAAAGTATTCACAACAATTTATCCACATTTTGTTGTTACAGCCCTATTCCAAAATCGATTGAATTTATTATTTTTATCAATATTCTACAAACAATACAACATAATGACAATGTGAAAGACGTGTTTGAAAACTTTGCAAATTTATGCAAAAAATCATTTGTTCATAACTATAAGTGCACAGCCATTGCTCAATACTTTGTTGAAGCACCTTTGGCACCAATTACAGCCTAAACAAAAGTCTTTTGGAGTATGATGCTACAAGCTTGGCAAAACTATTTTTGGGCAGTTTTTCCCCCATTCTTCTTTGCAGAACCTCTCAAGCTCCATCAGGTTGGATGTAGCGCATCAGTGCACAGCTATTTTCAGATTTCTCCAGAGATATTTAATTGGTTTCAAGTCTGGGCTCTGGCTTGGCCACACTTGAGGACATCCACAGAGTTGTCCTGTAGCCACTCCTTTGTTATCTTGGCTGTGTGCTTAGGGTCCTGTTGGAAGATAAACTGTCGCCCCAGGTCCAGAGTGCTCTGGAGCAGGTTAAAAAATTAGGGATGTCTCTGTACATTGCTGCATTTATCTTTCCATAAATCCTGACTAGTCTCTAAAATTCCAGCTGCTAAAAAACATCCCCACAGCATGATGCTGCCACCACCATGCTTTACTGTAGGGATGGTATTGGCCAGGTAATTAGCGGTACTTGGTTTCTTCCAGATATGATGCTTGACATTCAGGCCAGAGAGTTCAATATTTGTTTCTCATAGTCTGAAAGTCCTTCAGGTGCCTCCAAGCAGGCAGTCATTATGCCAAACTTTTCACGTTGTCATTATAGGTAATTGTTTGTAGAATTTTGATGAAAATAATTAATTAAATCCATTTTGGAATAAGGCTGTAACAACAAAATGCATAAAAAAGTGCTGTGAACACTTTCTGGATGCACTGTAAAAACAGTACCTTAGAGAGGCACTGTCATTTTTTAGAACAACATCTATTACAGCAGCATGGCTTCATAGTAGTAGAGTCGGGTGATAAACTGGCCTGTATGTTGTCTGCAGTTCAGACCCTCTCCATTTGAAAACAGTATATAAAAAATAAAAAATATGAAAAAGAATAAGACCCAGGACTGTTGAGCTGCTACAATCCTTTATCAAACATAAATGGGACATGCTCTCCCAAAACAATCACCAAATAGTCTCCTCATTTCCCAGAGGTTTGTCGGCTGTTATTCAAAGAAGGGATGATGCTACACAGTCTTAAACATGTGGCCATCAAATTCGAGCAGCAATACTAAATTCTAATACTAGCAGCAAGAAAAGAAAATGCTACTGGACAAAGTGACAGTAACAGTTCCATGCTTACTAGGCAAGGCCTGGTTGGAAGAAATCCAGCTGCAGTGGTACGGAAAAAAAGCTGGTACAGTTTGAGATATTGCAACAGGTGCTATCTAAGCATGAGGAAGTGTTCGAAGAGGAACTGGGGACATTAAGGGGCAATGCGGCAACTCTTCATGTGCCATGTAATGCCACACCAAGGTTTTTCAGACGTAGATCTGTGCCTTTTGCCCTGAAAGCAAAGGTGGGGAAAAAACATATCACCAGGTAAGTAATCAGAATAGGCAGCTCCTATTCTTCCCATATTAAATCCAGATAGCCATATAAGATTATGCAGTGACTATAAACTCACAGTCAATAGGGTGTCCACAGTACCCTATTCCAAGAGTGAAAGATCCAAGAGTATACAGTACCCTATTCGAGTGGAATATATCTTCACCCTGTTGGGTGGAGTTAAACAGTTCATAAAATCATTCTGGATGAGAATTCCAAGAAATACCTGACAGTGAATATGAATAAGAATCAAATAAAGATTATTCACTTAAAATTGTCTGTCTTTTGGGGTTGCATCAACACCTGCTATTTTACCAAAAACAATGGAGGGATTGTTGTGAGGTATTTCTAGGGTAGTTGTTTATATGGATGACACATCAGTTATGGGAGTTAACTGAGAAAATCACTTGACACTGGATGAAGTGATATCAAGACTGAAAGAAGCCGGGCTACAGCTGAAGTGAAGTAAATGTGTGTTCATGGCAGATGAGGTGGAATATTTGGGCCATAAAAAAGATGCAGAAGGTCTACATCCTACAGGATCTAAGGTGAAAGCTTTTAAAGAAGCCCCAAAACCAAGAAACATTACAGAGCTTAAAGCATACCTGGGGTTGCTGAACTATTATAGCAAGCTCCTTCATAACCTGGCAACCTTGGGCTTATGTCAAGAACATAACCCCTGCTGAAAAAACTTTATTTACAGTTAGACAAAGAGGCTTGACTGTGATTGTCAGCAGACAAAGATTTCACAAGTATTTGTAGTTCAATTTTCGCAATAAAATGAAAGCAGTTCCCTAAATTGGTTAACCAAGAGTGCAACAGTGGGCTGTAATGCTGCAAGCATATCAATACAAGATTGTGTACAAGACAGGGAGGTACCACCAAAATGCGGATGTACTGACTATACTTCCAGAACCGGGTAAAGGGAGAACCCGATAACAATAATGATCAATTGCTGAAGATGGACTTAAGGGACTTTAAGTCTCACCTGTCTGTGGACAAAACATGGCATGACATGACTCCAAGGTACATGAGTACATATTAAAGGGCTGGCCGGATAAAATAGAGGCAGACCTGTAAGAATTTTACCAAAGGCGTGATGCTCTGAGTGTGAAGGAGGGTTGTGGTGCTTGGGGTGCTAAAATCATTATGCATTTACGAGGTCAAGCTGCGTTATTAAAACAGTTACATCAGACTAATTCCGGAATGTCCAGAATGAAGGGACTGGCCAAGTGTGGTGGCCAGGAATGGATCAAGATGTGCATAGAATGGTGAATGAATGTGAGATATGTCAAAGCTTCAAAAAAGGCACCTGCTCAAGGCCCCTTTGCAGCCCTGGGAATGGCCTAGCTCAGCCTGAACATGACTTCATATAGAGTATGCAGGACCTTTCTTAGGAAGAATTTTTCTAATTCTGGTGGATTCTCATTCAAAGTGGATGGAAGTTTATCCTGTCACGCATTCCACTTACCAAATTAACATTGAGAAACTGAGAATGTGTTTTAGCACACCCGGATTATCTAAAATCTAAAAAAAAATTTGTGTGAGGCAATGAAACATGCTTTACAACCGAGAAATATGAAACTTCAATAAAGAGAAATGGCATTCAACATGTTAAATCAGGTCCTAACCATCGATCTTCAAATGGTTTAACTGAATGTGCAGTTAAAACTTTCAAAAAGAGTATAAGAAGAATGAAGGGTGACACACTGGAGACAAAAATAGCAAGATTCTTGTTTAATTAGTTTTACACAAATAGCAGGAACAAAAGAAAGGGCATGACAAGAGTTGCAAACTTAAGTTTTGAAGTAGGAGATTCCATGAGGAACTAGAGCAGTGGACCCAAATTTAAGGAAATATCGGACCTGGAGTAAGGACACTTCAAAAATTGTCTGTTGCTGATAACTATGGACAATAAACTGTCCTTCTTTCCACATGTTGCTACAACCTCTGGCAAAAAGTATGGAATCACCCCTCTCAGAAGATGTTCATTCAAATATTTTATTGTGTAGAAAAAAAAACAGGCCCATATATGCCACAAAACAATTTTTACTCAACAATCCAAACTTCTGGCTGTATAAAACACTTAAAAAAAAAAAAAAAAAAAAAAAAAAAAAAAAAAGAAAGATAACTATAGTCAATTACAACTGTTTTTACAGATCGAACAGAGGAAAAAATGAACAAATAACATTAGACCAATGAAATTGCTGAACAGGATAAGGTGAACCAATGAAACTCTTTATATTAAATCAGATGTGCTCCCACTGAATCGGGCCACACCACATCATAAATATGGATGAGGTTCCGCTGACGTTTGACCAGCCTCTCACTCGAACTGTCAACAGGAAATGCGAATCATTCGTCACGTTGAAAACAACCGTGCATGAAAAAACGCACATCACCTGTGTTCTGAGCTGCACGGCATCAGGAGAAACACTTCACCAATGGTGATTTTCAAACGCATGACGATGGCAAAAAAAAAAATTTCGAAGAGAAATTGTTGTGAAAGGAAGGAGGAAGACAGTGAACAATGAATTTCTTGGTAGGCTACTGTTTAGATACAAGCCGTAGTATAGGCACTGCCTTTCGTTAAAGTCTGTGTAAAGGTCATTAGTTTCAATGTAGGCCCCTGTGGCTTATAGACAGGTGCGACTTATTTATGTTCAAAATAAAAATATTTGTAAAATTCAGTGGGTGCGGCTTATATTTGGGTGCGCTTAATATTCTGGAAATTATGGTAGTTAACCTACCAGTCTAAGGAAATCTAGGAACAAGAAAAAAAGACATTCTCCCGCTCGTTTGAAAGATTGTTGTTTTTAAATAGTTTGTTGATGGTTAGTATGTACTTTACATGTTGTGTTAATAGCTAAAGTAAGTGGAGATGTGATAGTCAATGTTAAACTCTAATGTGAGAATGAATGACGATATATGGTTAGCTTATGAAGGAGGGTATTAGGTTTCATTTAAGTTACACTTGTATTTTTGATTCAGGATGAAGTAGAGAATGCTCCATGCAGGAGGACAGTACTGTTAATGTCAGTTGTTACACTGAAGATATCCAAATAAAAGATGGGTATCTCCAGTTGGACACCATCTAAACCAAACAAGTTGATCTTAGTCTTATCAGTCCACAGGGCATGGTTCCAGTAATTCATGCTCTCTTAGACAAGTTGTCTTCTGCAAACCGTTTGTGGGCTTTCCTGTGAGCCAGTTTCATCAAGATCTTCCTTTTGGGACGACTTGTTGCAGTGTGTGGCATATGGTCTGAGCACTGACAAGCAGACCTTCTGCTTCTGCAACCTAAGAAGCAATGCTGGTAGCACTCATGCTTCTTTTTTTTGTAGCCAGCTTCTGCACCTGATGCACAACACAAGGACTCAACTTCTTTGATTGACTTTTTCGAGGCTTGCTCCAAATGAAACAAGTTTTAAAAAAACCTGTGTATGACCCTGGCCACTGTACTGTAACTTAGTTTCAGGGTTTTACCGATCTTCTTATAGCATAGGCCATCTTTGTGGAGAACAACAATTCTAATTCTCAACATTCTGAGACAACATTTCATCTCAACATTTTGTCAAGCAGACAAAACCATAATAAACATAATGAATTGGACTTGTGGCTTTGCATGGTTAAACAACGTGCAGCTGTTATCACTTAGCGTGTACTCAATTTTGTTGCTAGCTATTTTGACAATAATGGCTGCACACTGACCGGGTTGGAATATTGTAATACCTTTTTACATATTTTCATAACATGTTCACAGTTATGAAAAACTGTAAACAGGTAAGAGTTTATTTTCTTTATGTATGCCACCACAACCATGATGCAAGGAACACTGTGGTTACTTACACTACAAGGTGATTTTACAAGTAGTAAGTAACCCCCGCTTCAGGAGCAAGTGGGACGGACATTTCTGTTCCCTTGCGCACCGTGAAGTCGGACAACCATTTACGTTTAGCTTTACAACGACTGCTGGAAGTGGCTGCTGTACTAGACTAAAGTGTTGACGAGATTGTCAACCTCGTCCTGCTCAAGCAGTTCATCGGGTTGCTTCCACTGGCAGAGTGGGTCCAGTGTCAGTGTCCAGCATCAGTAAATAAGGCAGTCCAGCTGGTTGAAGACCACTTGTCTGCATACCCAGGGGCCAGTGAAACCACGACTTCTATGTCTACCTCTTTCACATATTCTTCCTCGTGTTCGTTCTCGTGCCAATCTACCAAAACCAATCGCTTGTCCTCGGGCACCTTCCGTTCCCTCTCCTACATTTCATTGCCCTGTGTCTCCTGTCCCACAGGAGGGTGATTCGGACACACAGGGAGGCAGGGGGATCCTGGGCCGTTCTGCTGCCGTTGGGGGAAACCGGAGCATTTCCTGGATCAACCCCATAATAGAGTTAGGGCTAATGGTCCAGATCCCAGAGGCACCACAGGCCACCCCCGATCAAGCTGGAGCGTACCGCATACCGGTGAGTATCCAAGGGCGTAAACACCTAGCTTAGGTGGATTTGGACTGTGGGCAGACCGGCATCGACCAAAGCCTGGTTCAGTGCGAGGCTTTGAATACTGCACACCTGGGGTAATGTGAAATGTTTGCACGAAAATATCCACAAATATCCGCCCACCCCTCCCTTTGGAGAATTCCCCTCAGGGATTTCCCACTGGAGCAGGCACGAGACAAAACTCTCAGGCATGCTTTTGAGCAAGTGAGAGTAATCGATGGTCAGTGAGTCCAGCCAGACATTGAGCTTTCCTACCCATACTTCGCAGTCATTAAAGATAAACTGTAACAAGTGACGCAGAACACTCGAATAAACAAGGAAATTACCCAGTTGTTGGTAACAAAGAGCCGCAGGGAGCTTGTTTCATGCAACTCACCATAAACCCAATGGCCGGAAAATTGGGAAACAAGTAAACCTTAGACCACCTAGAGGCCTGGTGATGTGCGTAGATGGTGTGCAGCATGTTGTGAATGTCAGCTGGTAGATCTACCACAAGTGGAAAAAGTAGCAATTGTAGCAGATAAATATGTAGCATATGTACAGCATGCAATATCATCATCTTTCTGCTTCTCCCATTAGGAGTCGCCACAGCAGATCATCAGTCTCCATACCCCTCTGTCCTCTACATCTGCCTCTTTCCACTCAACTACCTGCATGTCTTCTCTCACCAAATCCATAAACCGCCAAACTCTTTTCCTCCTTCCTGGTGGCTCCATCCTCAGCAATCTTCTACCGATATACCCTATGTCCATCCTCTGAACATGTCCAAACCATCTCAAACTCACCTCCCTCAATTCTCTCCAAAATCTTACATGCGCTGTCCCTCTAATAAACTAATTTCTAATCCTGTCCATTCTCGTCACTCCCAACAAAAACCTCAACATCTTCAGCTCTGCTACCTTCAGCTCCACCTCCTGTCTTTTACTCAATGCCACTGTCTCTAAACCATACAACATAGCAGGTCTCACCACAGTCCTATGAACTCTTCCTTTCACTCTCGCAGATACCCTTCTATGACAGATCACTCCTGCCACTCTTCTCCACCCACTCCACCCTGCCTGCACTCTTTTCTTCACTTCTCTAACACACTCTCCATTACTTTGCACTGCTGACCCCAGGTACCTGAACTTCTCCACCTTCTCCATCTCTTCTCCCTGCAACCGCACCACTCCACTGCCCTCCCTCTTATTCACACACACTGTCCTACTCTTACTGACTTTCATTCCTCTTCTCTCCAGCGCATACCTCCACTTCTCTAGTCTCTTCTGAACCTGCTCCCTACTCTTACCACAAATATCATCCGCCAACATCATAGTCCATGAAGACTCCTGTCTGACCTCGTCTGTCAACCTGTCCATCACCACTACAAACAGGAAATGGCTCAGAGCCGATCTTTGATGCATGCAATAAATAAATAAATAAATAAATATATATATATATATATATATATATATATATATATATATATATATATACACACACACACACACAGTGGAACCCGGTTATGTCGATGTCCTAGGGGGGGTGCCAAAAAGCATCGAGGTAACCGATGATCAAGATAAACGAAAATCAAAATGGCGGCAATATATTAACGTGCTTAAAATTTCTTTATGTACATGATGTGCGTTAATAAATGAGAATGTGCATGCACGTGTTTTTGAAGGTTTTTTTACACAACAGCGTTGCCGCGATTTGTTTGATGAAGGCATGCTATAAAAATACATACAGACATTATCTGTCATGAATCCACCTGCCACGCCCCCTTCAGCGTGTCAGGTGCTTTCTCGGCCGCTTTCTCTGAAGCTCCCGGCTTTAATCGCGCACATATGGTGCTCGTTTAGCATCATCACCAGCTCCTATTTAAACTTCCACACTCTCACTGTCCGTTATTGTTGGTATATGTTGGTTCACCGCGGTCGTTGTTATCGCTCATGCGTTTCCCGGTACGTGCCTTCCCACCGGCACTCTCTCAACGGCTCTCAACTAGAACACTAGCACTAACTAACAGCAGAGATTCACCAGTATACAATACAACACCTGTAGCATCTGTTAGGCTTGATTTTTCCGCCACTTCCGCGAGTTCTTCTGCGGCTGCACCGAGATAACCGACATTAAATGGCAAATTTTTCCCCCCTTGTGCTCGAGATATCAGGGTTCGGCGACATAAAAAAAGTCGACATAACCGATAAAAAATGCTTAGAAAAAGAATTTGGCGGTTCCACTTCAAAAACGTCGACTTAATAGGGTTGTCGAGGTAACCGAGGGCAAGATAACCGGGTTCCACTGTATTTAATATATATATATATTGCATGCATCAAAGATCGGCTCTGAGTCATATTCTGTTTGTAGTGGTGATGGACAGGTTGACAGACAAGTATATATATATATATATATATATATATATATATATACAGTGAGGAAAATAAGTATTTGAACACCCTGCTATTTTGCAAGTTCTCCCACTTAGAAATCATGGAGGGGTCTGAAATTGTCATCGTAGGTGCATGTCCACTGTGAGAGACGTAATCTAAAAATAAAAATCCCGAAATCACAATATATGATTTTTAAACTATTTATTTGTATGATACAGCTGCAAATAAGTATTTGAACACCTGAGAAAGTCAATGTTAATATTTGGTACAGTAGCCTTTGTTTGCAATTACAGAGGTCAAACGTTTCCTGTAGTTTTTCACCAGGTTTGCACACACTGCAGGAGGGATTTTGGCCCACTCCTCCACACAGATCTTCTCTAGATCAGTCAGGTTTCTGGCCTGTCACTGAGAAACACGGAGTTTGAGCTCCCTCCAAAGATTCTCTATTGGGTTTAGGTCTGGAGACTGGCTAGGCCATGCCAGAACCTTGATATGCTTCTTACAGAGCCACTCCTTGGTTATCCTGGCTGTGTGCTTCGGGTCATTGTCATGTTGGAAGACCCAGCCTCGATCCATCTTCAATGCTCTAACTGAGGGAAGGAGGTTGTTCCCCAAAATCTCGCAATACATGGCCCCGGTCATCCTCTCCTTAATACAGTGCAGTCGCCCTGTCCCTTGTGTAGAAATACACCCCCAAAGCATGATGCTACCACCCCCATGCTTCACAGTAGGGATGGTGTTCTTGGGATGGTACTCATCATTCTTCTTCCTCCAAACACGTTTAGTGGAATTATGACCCAAAAGTTCTATTTTGGTCTCATCTGACCACATGACTTTCTCCCATGACTCCTCTGGATCATCCAAATGGTCATTGGCAAACTTAAGACGTGCCTGGACATGTGCTGGTTTAAGCAGGGGAACCTTCCGTGCCATGCATGATTTCAAACCATGACGTCTTAGTGTATTACCAACAGTAGCCTTGGAAATGGTGGTCCCAGCTCTTTTCAGGTCATTGACCAGCTCCTCCCGTGTAGTTCTGGGCTGATTTCTTACCTTCCTTAGGATCATTGAGACCCCACGAGGTGAGATCTTGCATGGAGCCCCAGTCCGAGGGAGATTGACAGTCATGTTTAGCTTCTTCCATTTTCTAATGATTGCTCCAACAGTGGACCTTTTTTCACCAAGCTGCTTGGCAATTTCTCCGTAGCCCTTTCCAGCCTTGTGAAGGTGTACAATTTTGTCTCTTGTGTCTTTGGACAGCTCTTTGGTCTTGGTCATGTTAGTAATTGGAGTCTTACTGATTGAATGGGGTGG
Source organism: Silurus aristotelis (assembly GCF_946808225.1). Taxonomy (NCBI): domain Eukaryota; kingdom Metazoa; phylum Chordata; class Actinopteri; order Siluriformes; family Siluridae; genus Silurus; species Silurus aristotelis. Next base: position 18,527,371 of record NC_139583.1, read on the forward strand.
ACAGGTGTCTTTATGCAGCTAACGACCTCAAACAGGTGCATCTAATTTAGGATAATAAATGTAGTGGAGGTGGACATTTTAAAGGCAGACTAACAGGTCTTTGAGGGTCAGAATTCTAGCTGATAGACAGGTGTTCAAATACTTATTTGCAGCTGTATCATACAAATAAATAGTTTATAACTATTTTAAACTATTAAAATAGGATTTTTTTTTTAGATTATGTCTCTCACAGTGGACATGCACCTACGATGACAATTTCAGACCCCTTCATGATTTCTAAGTGGGAGAACTTGCAAAATAGCAGCGTGTTCAAATACTTATTTTCCTCACTGTATATATATATATATATATATATATATATATATATATATATATATATATATATATATATATATACACACACACACACACACACACACACACACACACACACACAAATGTAAAATATTAGGCAGAATGTACAGTATGGTATAAATAGACACAAATCAAAATTGTGCAGATGTATGTAAAGCACAATATGTGTAAAAAAATAAGGAGTATCAAAAAATACAATATGTAATATGTACATTGTATGTAGAATTGTACAGAAATTATATACAGTGTTTTTCACAGTGATCTAACGATGTAATATAGAGTTCAGTAGTGTGATGATGCTAGTTCTGGTGCGCATGTGTTCTTGTATCTCCTTCTTGATGGAAGGACAGTAAACAGTTTGTGACTGGGATGTGAAGGGTCCTTGATGATGATGTGAGCTCTGCGCAGACATCTGCTGTAGTAAAGGTGCTCAATGAGTGGGATATCAGTGTTCATAATTGAGGGTTGAGGTCTGTTGGTGAGAAAGTCCAGAATACATCTACAAGTGGAGGTGCAGAAGATGTAGATGTTTTTATTCAGGTGGGTGTGGGCTGAATAAAGAGCAGTGGAAACGGCATTCTCTGTCGACCTGTTCGGCGATAGGCAAACTGGTGTGGGTCCACTAAGATGGTAGGCCCGCAGGGAGGTGATTCAGGGATTAGTTTCTTAAAGCATTTCATAACGATAGGGGTGAGTGCAACTGGGCGAAAGGCACTGCTGGTTGGTTGAGATCGAGGAGTTGGTTTGTAGTCTGTGATGGTCAGGATGCCTTTCCACATTTGTCTGGTGTCAGAGTTGTGGAAGTGCTCTTCTATGTGGAGTTTGAATGTGAGCTTGGCTCTCCTGATGCCTCTTTTTAGATTGGCAACGGCTCTATTGTAGTCCTCTGCGTTGCCAGATTTAAAAGCAGCATCTCTTGCTTTTAACAGGAGATGGACTTCAGAGTTCATCCACAGCTTCTGATTAGGAAAGCATTTCACGTGTTTGACGGTAGTGACATTGTCAATGCACGTGTTGATATGATCCAAAACCGATGATGTGTAAATGTCCATGTCTGTGTGAGAGTCCAGTGTGGCCTGTGAGGCAAACATGTTCTAGTCAGTATCCTCAAACTTAGCTCCCTCTGGCCATAACTTTACTATCCTCAAATGCAGGTTTCACCCATTTGATCAGTGGTGTGTATTTTGGTAGCATGAACCAAGAGGGGGGAAAGGGGAATGGCCGTGTATGCCCCAGGAATGTTTGTGTATACCTGATCCAGTGAGTTGTCCCCTCTGGTAAAGCAGAAGACATTATGGTGAAATTTTGGTAGTACTGTTGGAGTGGTTGAAATCTTCAGCAACAATGATAGCTCCTTCGGGATGTGCAGACTGTTTCATTCCTTAGCTAGCTTAGCATTATCGTCCAAAGGAACGTACACTGCAGTCACCAACAATGGCTGAGAATTCTCTCAGTAAATAAGTGTCTGCACTTAATCATCAAATACTCTAAATGAACAGCTCTGCAGTCTGTGCACCATGATTTGTTAACATAAATGCACAGCCCTCCACCCCTGCGCTTACCAGAGTCCACTGCCATCCTGTCCGCCAAGAAAACACTGCGAAACCTGAGCTCAATGGCGCTGCTGGGAAAATTGTCATTGAGCCATGTTTCTGTAAAAATCATGACATTGCATTAGTTAATCCGCTTGTGTGATGTTATCTGGAGCAGCAGTTAATCCATTTTGTTCAGGAGAGACCGTACATTAGCAAAGAAGATGCTTGAAGGAGATGGTTGATGCAGGTTTAGCTTTAGCCTAGCCCTAATGCCACCTCGCTTCCCCCTCCTTTGTTTACGGCCTCGGCGCCGGCACTGGGGTCTCCCTGCCGGCCAATCTGGATCAGCGGTCCACGGTATTCAAGCGATTTCCTGAGAGAGTTCAAAGTTCATTGAAAGTCCCTCTCTGTAGTTGTGACCGATGTCTAATAATGTTTGTCTGCTGTATGAGATATGTGAAATTCCATCTGAGTGAATAAACTTGCAGTTAGTGAAGAAATTACTACTGAATCGCAAAATCTGGAGAGACGCTGGGCCTTGCGTTGTGCACGTGCTGCCATCTTGGTCTATTGGTAAACCCGCTTGCCATAAAGAAGCACCTATTTGTTTATTACCCTTAATCCAGGTCCCCTTTGCAAGAATTGTAACAGACCTTGTCGGGCTATTACAGCAGACTGCACAAGGGCATTGCTTTGTGTTAGTTTTGGTAGACTATGCAATGTGATACCTGAAAGCAGTGCCTCTCTGCAACATCTCAGCATGTAGCGATCTCTTCAGTGTTATCTCTCTGGTCGGAATCCTGAAAGAGATCCTGACTGATCAGGGCACGGCCTTCATGTCACGAACACTACGCGAACATTACAGATTATTGGGGATTAAATAGATCCATACTAGCGTCTATCATCCTCAAACTGATGGCTTTGTGAAGTGATTTAATCAAACCCTTAAAAAATATTTTTCGGAACTAGGATAGGTGGCTCAAGCCTCTATTATTCGCAGTACGAGAGGTCCCACAAGCCTCCAGAGAGTTTTTCCCTTTTGAATAATTATACGGCCGCAAGGGGTGCTTGATGTCAGTTGAATGCTGCACCTTGTGGTGGACCGCTTTTACATTCTCCTGACTTCTCTCTCCCCTTTGTCTTGCAGACAGACGTGTCAGACAGGGGGCTGAGTGCCGTGTTGTCCCAGGCAGTGGAGGGGGAGGAGCGCCCGGTGCTGTACATAGGACAGAAGTTGTCGGTCCAAGAAAGCTGTTATGGTACAGCACCATAGAAAAGGAGTGCCTGGACATCAAGTGGGCGGTTCTCATGCTCCAATTCTATCTTTTAGGATTGGCATTCACTCTCTGTATGTAGATGCCCAAGACACCAAGGCACTATTGGACAAGGGTAGCAGTATTGCACTGGCCAGACCCTAAGCCCTAGTCAACGAGGCCAAAATGATAGAAACCATTCCAGTAGCATGTGTGCATGGAGACCTACGAGAGGTGCCCAATGCCAGGGCCTGGGTCACGAACAAAAAAGTGAGTAGCCATAGATACCAGGCATAATCCCTGACCTGCCTCATCAGAAGGGATTGGCCAGGGATCCCAACCTACCCACCCACCACTCATAAAACCTTTAGGGGAAAATAGCGACAGACACAACCATGCCAGAGGCTTAGACAGACACAGCCAGCACTAATGGCCTGCGAGGATGACAGAGGACACAGGAGTAGATGGTAAATCAAATAACATTAACTCCCTGTCTAATGTGTGCAATTTTGGCTGGGAACAAAAGGAAGATGACTGCCTGAAACACTGCTGGAGCCAGTTACTACAAATCAAGGGTGGAAAATAATAACCAGGCCAGCAGCTACCCCAAGCATATTTTATAACAAAGAATGGGTTATTATAATACCACATGAGCCAACAGGACAACCATGAAATCTTGTGGTAGTTCCAAAAAAGGAATACAGACTCGGTAATTCACCTGGCTCACACACACCCTCTGGGTGGATATTTAGTGGCAAGAACACAGAGAGAAACGGCTGGGCATAGAAGCAGAAGTGCAGCCCCAATGCGAACACACTATTCAAACCGGACCCCACACCCCTCATCACTGCCATTCATTGGGGTTCCCTTCGAGAGACTCTGTATAGAACTCATATGAGTCCACTCATTTCTGATCACCAGTTAAGTCACTGATACCTGTTTTTGGTGCTTGTGTTCCATTCCTTGACTATGTAAGTTGCTACACCCTTCTTGTAAAATACCTCTGCAGTTCATAGTGGCATGCTGTTAATCAATGTCCGGGCCACATCCTGACTGATGGCAGCAAGTTCCTGCATAATCAATGCCTGGAGTTTGACAGAATTTGTGTATTTGTTTGTCCACCCACCTCTTGAAGATTGACAAGTTCTCAATGGGATTAAGGTTTAGGGAGTTTCCTGCCCATGGACCCGAAATCTCGATGTTTTGTTGAACCACTTAGTTATCACTTTTGCCTAATGGCATGGTGCTCCATCATGCTGAAAAAGGCATTGTTTGTCACCAAACTGTTCTTGGATTTTTGGTAGAAGTTGCTTTCAGAGGATGTTTTTGTACCATTCTTTATTCATGCCTGTGTTTTTAGGCAAAAAAATCACTGTGAGTAAGCCCATTTGGTTGAAAAGCAACCGCACAAATAAATGCTCTCATAATGCTTTAATGTTGGCATGACACAGGACTGATTGTAGTGCTGCCTTGTGCTTTTTACAGAAGCCCTAAACAAAAGGGGGATTTAAGGGGATTCATCAGAGAAAATGACTTTTTCCCACTCCTCAGCAGTCCAATTCCTGTTACCTTTTGCAACATATCTGTCTGTCCCTAATTTTTTTCCTGGAGAAAAGTGGCTTCTTTGCTGCCCTTCTTGACACCAGACCATCCTCCAAAAGTTTTCACCTCACTGTGCATGCTGATGCACTCACACCTTCCCGCTGCAATTCCTGAGCAAACTCTGCACTGGTGGTGCCTCAATGTCACAGCTGAATCAATTTTAGATGTTTTCTTGCAGGTAACAATGGTTAACAGAAGAAGAACAATGATTAAAGAATTAAATTCAAGTTATTTTCATAGCAAAGAGTGACTTTCATCTGATACTCTTCATAACCTTCTGGAGTCTATGCAAATTGCAATCATAAAAACTGAGGCAGCAGACTAAGTGAAATGAATATTTTTCATTCTCCAAATTTTTGGCCAACCGTGACTAATTTTCTACTGAAATAACTCGATTCAATAGAAATTCACATTAGGTAATAGATGATGCAAATATAAATATAATAGAACTTTTTTGTGGCTTATGTTTTTGTTAATAAAAAATAGTTTAATTTGTTTTGAGTAAATAGAATAATTGTAAAATGAGGTGTGATGTTTTCAGATAAACATGGTCTATATAACTGTATTTGGGAGGGCTTTCTTCATTTTGGGGATGCATACTCATTAGGCTTAACTCTTTAGACAAGATGCATTAAAATCAAAGTCAGGGTTTTTTTTTTTGTCATCATTTACAAATATTACTTTGTATTTAGAAGGGTTTTTTATTTAACTAGCATAAAGTTAGTTTTTATCTTCCTGCCTGCTATGTGGCCATGGTGGTGGGTTTTGGAGCATTATTAGCGTTAGTCATGGGCGTAAAATATTTTTTTTTTTAAATATCGCACATAGAAAAAAAAAAAAAAAAAACGCAAAAACTGCATTTAGAAACAGTTGAGTTCCCCCTCCCTTTCCTCACAGTGGTTGGACCCACTGCCTGCTTTCCCTGTTCATCTCACCTACTCTACACACACGAGTCAGGAGTGTGTCTGCGGCTCAATTAATGTTCAACTCCATTGACTAAGGTATTTTATTCACTAAATAAAGCGATTCTCTTTAATCTAGTTAATGCAATCGCATTCATAAATTAGTTGCGGCAAAAATGCTGATTACCGATGTAATTTTCCATGAATCTGCTATATTAGCGATTAAAATATGACTTATCTAGTTAACGCTAGCTTGTTTACAATAGCTTGTAGCATAGTGCAGTGTGCAACTAACACGCCAAAGCCTTTTCTCATGCAGTGTTTTATTTGGGACGACTTGGTATAATGTTAGCTTAACATTAGCGGCCACAATTAGCATATTGTTTATCTGTGCATTTACTAAATGAGCACTGTGCTACGTCCGAACTGACCCCACTGTATTTTTTTGTATAATCAATTTCTATTTTGTTCTTAAGTGTCTTAATTTTAAAGAAAATTTTAAACCTTTTTTTTAATGTAATATTTTTTTTTTATGATAGTTTTAGTTTCTTTATGTAAAGCACTTTGAATTACCATTGTGTATAAAATGTGCTACAGTATAAATACACTTGCCTTGCAATGTCATAGACTAGATAAAATGACAGAGAAAAGGAAAATGGACATAAGATATTTTTTTCAGTGCACCTAAACCATATCTTTATAAGTACAATTTTGACTGTATTATTTGTGTCCCCTTCAAAAATTGCTCATGAGAAATTTTTATATTTATTTTCCCTCTCTACTGTTAAATAAAATTTAAATTGAAACCCATGGTGTTAGTATCAAGTAGGACAGAATCCTGATATATATATATATATATATATATATATATATATATATATATATATATATATATATATATATATACATATATATACATATATATATATATATATATATATATATATATATATATATATATATATATGTATATATATATATATATATATATATATAGTAAAAGCTACACAAATGTGAAAACAAGAACTACAATTGATAAGGATTCAGTAATGCCCCATAAGAAAAGTGATTTTAATTAATTTAAAGAAATTAATATATGAACGATCAAAAAGCTTATACATGTATGTTTTTAATTTAAGTACCTGTTCAGAAAAATGCTGCTGACGTCATCATGAGTAATGGGTGGCTTCTTGGAACTAGCAGCCATGCGGAGTGGTCGAAGGAAATTGTTGACAAGGATGTGGAGTTGCTGGACATACTCAGCCTCAGCTTCCAGCATGCTAAATACCACCTGGTTTCTCTTTCTCATGCTTTCAGCATGCGGTGAACGAATGTAATCCTGGATAATGGTCTTCCACTTCCTCCGACACATCCAACCACGCAAGAAACTCTGTACCTATACAGTTTTTTAAGATAGTGTATCGTCAGACAAGTTTAGTGTAAACTGTGAGATATAGATCTAAACTTTTGACTTTAAATATTTAGTTTTTTCTGTCAGGGGCAAAGAGAATCACCTGGATATTTTCTTGTATGTGTGAGACAAGACCTTCACTAGTCACAAAATTACCGTATTTTCCGGACTATAAGCCGCTACTTTTTTCCCCACTCTTAAAACCCCGCGGCTTAAACAACAAAGAGGCTAATTTATGGATTTTTCCTGGGTTTTTCCCGGTTTCACAAGCTTCAAGCCAAAAAACTGTTCCCCATAACATTAGACCAATTAAATTGCCGAATAGGTGAGGGTGAATCAATGAAACTATTTATATTAAATCAAGCACGCTCCCACTGAATCGGCCCGCACCACATAATAAATATGGATGAGGTTTCTCTGACGCTCACTCGGACTGTCAACAGGAAGGCGACGTTACGCTACAAACAACCGGGCATGAAAATACACACTTCACCTGTGTTTTGAGCTGCACGACATCGGGAGAAAAATTTCCACCAATATTGATTTTTAAATGCACGACGATGCCAAGAGAAATTGTTGTGAAAGGAAGGAGGAAGACAGTGAACAATGACTTTCTTGGTAGGCTACTGTTTAGATACAAGCCGTAGTACAGGCACTGTCTTTCGTTAAAGTCTGTGTAAAGGTCATTAGTTTCAATGTAGGCACTTGCGGCTTATAGATAGGTGCGGCGTATTTATGTTTAGAATAAAAATCTTTGTAAAATTTAGTAGGTGCGGCTTATATTTGGGTGCGCTTGATAGTCCGGAAATTACGGTATTGTATGACTTACATTTGATATGTATGTAAAATATGTATATATAGAAAATATGTATGTAATTCATTTTAGCTTATGTGTATCATGGAAGAATATACTTTGGGACTATGTGTGGGGCTCCAGCAGATCTGTCCACCAAAGTTAGGAGCAGACTTCACCATCATCTCTTGTCAACATGTAAAGGCCATGGTGTTTGTATATTGTACTTTTTTTTAGCTATTGAATACCATCTTGAGTGTGATTTCATTTTTGGCTTATCTTCCATCTGAGGACTTATACACAGTAAATTCATTATCAGACTAATGATCGTTGCTGCAGTATTCATGCTTGGACAGCCAACATATAAACCAAGGAGTAGTGATGCCTGGTATGAAAATCCTGTGTGTTGACTGTACCGTAAAACAACAAAACATAGCTGTCTGACACTTTTTAAGCATAGATTTGAATTAAAACTAATGAACAGCATCAAACAACTCTAAAACTAATTCTAAACATACATGGCCATTGATGACTGATTATACGAGTAAGAAGTCACAATGGATGGTGGCTCCATCCTCAGCATTCTCCTACGGATATACCCCATGTCCTCAGCAAATTTCCAAACCAGCTCAATCTAGCCTCCCTCACCTTGTCTCCAAAACTTCCTATATGTGCGGTCCCTCTAATAAACCCGTTTTGAATTCTGTCCATCGTCGTCACTCACAATGAAAATCTCAACATCTTCAGCACTGCTACCTCAAGCTCAAGCTCCTGTCTTTTACTCAATGCCACTGTCTCCAGACTATACAACATTGCAGGTCTCACCACAGTCCTATAAACTTTCGCTTTTACTCTTGCAGATACCCTTTTATCACAAATCACTCCTGCTATCACTCTTTTCCACACATTCCAACCTGCCTGCACTCTTTTCTTCACTTCTCTAACACACTCTCCATTACTTTGCACTGTTGACCCCAGGTACCTGAACTCCTCCACCTTCTCCATCTCTTCTCCCTGCAACCGCACCACTCCACTGCCCTCCCTCTCATTTACACACATGTACTCTGTCTTACTTCTACTGACTTTCATTCCCCTTCTCTCCAGCACGTACCTCCATCTCTCCAGGCTCTTCTCGAACTGCTCCCTACTCTCACCACAAATAATAATAACATCCACAAAAATCATAGTCCATGGAGACTCCCATCTGACCTCGTCCGTCAGCCTGTTCATCATCACTGCAAACAGGAAAGGGCCCAGAGTAGATTCTTGATGCAATTCAACCTCCACCTTGAACCAGTCTGTCGTTCCCAATGCACACTTTACTCCTGTCACACTGTCCTCATACATGTCCTGCACCACCTTCATATACTTCTCTGCCACACCTGACTTCTTTATTTAATACCACAACTCCTCTCTTGGCACCCTGTCGTACGCTTTCTCTAAATCTACAAACACACAATGCAATGCCTTCTGACCTTCTCTATACTTCTCCATCAACATTCTCAAAGCAAATAATGCATCTGTGATGCTCTTCCTCAGCATGAAACCATACTGTTGCTCACAGATGGTCACCTCTTCTTTCAGCCTGGCTTCCACTACTCTTTCCCATAACTTCATGGTGCAACTCATCAACCTAATTCCCCTGTAGTTACTGAAGGTCTGCACATCTTTATTCTTAAAAAACGGTCACAGCACACTCCTTCTTCATTCCTCAGGCATACTCTCAAATTCCAAAATCTTGTTAAACAATCTGGTTCAAACATTATTCAACATTAAAATTATTATAACACAATGTGCAAAACAATATCTCTTATTTTGATCATTTATATGACTAGTTTGTCAAACCTTACTGGCTAAAGTCTGATAATTTTATTATTACCTTGCCATAACATGATCAGGTGAATGATTAAAAGACCAAGCTTTTTTCATATTTCTTTACCTTTTTAATTTTCTTAATTTCAGAGTCATCCTCACTGGGAACAGTGGCAGGGTTGGACTGAATCTTCTCGTTGTCTTTAAGCATCCCAGCAATCTAAGGAAATAAATTATTTACCATTACCATGCACTTAAATAATAAACTTGACTAAAATGGCTAATTGCAGTTATTTTGTAAGGTTGTGAGTGTAGTTAAAAATTTGCTTTCTAGTCCTATTAATCAGAAAAGAGACAGAGAGTCGACATGAGAATAAAGATAGACAATTTTATTTACCTCTGCACAAGTAAATAGACGCTCCTCAGTCAGACAATGCTGCACTGAGCCCAAGCGCGCCGATCAAACCCTTTTACAATGTTTTTATGCTGTTATTCAACCTTCGAGATCACACCACCATTACGACATTGCATTATAATCAATTGTTTTCAATTACGACATTGCATTATAATCAATTGTTTTCAATCGCTGTTTAAGACAATATTATTAATTCTCTTATCACGACCTTGCAATATTATACTGATTGGTTTGTTCCATAATAATACTAATCATTTGTTTCCCGTGCTGTTCCAGTTCACTTCTCCCTAGTGACGCATTTTGCACACAGATGTTTTCCCATTCTGTACAAAGATAATCTTTTATCTTTCTCTGTTTTGCTTAGCTGAGAACACAGTGCCCGGTCGAGAGAATGTGCTTCAGACATGCTGTCTTGATCACATTTTCAGTTTCAGCTTTGGAAAAACCTCATACATACATTAATTATAACAAAATACATATAATTAAACAATATTATAATATTAATGTTAAAATTTCATCTTACACATTAGTTAGAGTCACATTCAATTATATAATGTTTATTGAAAATAGAATTTTAAATATGCACATTATCTACTTTTCCACATTATCCACAGTTTGTGTACAATGCAAGTTTATTCACTCAGTCACCATGTACTCAAACATTAAATAGTTAACTCCTCTTAAATGATTAAATGTAAATAATTACTGGTATGTGAGTAGAAACAGTTCTACATTATAAGTTTTATTTCAAACAATTGCACATTCATGCATCCAATCAGCCAAAAATGTGACAACAGCAAAATAAATAAAATAGGTACAGGTCAAGAGTCTTAGATAATGTTTAATCCAAATAAGTATTTGTTTGCGCAAATGTATCTACTTCACCAAAAATGTGTATTTATACCAAGAGTACTAATAAAGAACTATACAAATAGTGTTTCCTGAACAGATCGTGTAGCTACACTACCCATAACTTGTAGCTAAAGCAGAAGTGCCATTATTTTGCTTAAGTTGCTGACAGTCAGGGCAAGCCCATCACAAAATCTGTAAGAAATGTTACAAAACAACGCAAGCAAAGAGAGCCAACATGTCCAACTCAGCAAAACATCTTGCCAACAAAGTGACAGGTTCGTAACTATGAAACCAGTATTCTGCGTATGCCCTCAAATATAATTATTTATATATTTATTTATATATATATATATATATATATATATATATATATATATATATATATATATATACACACACACACACACACACGTTCAAATACTTGATGTTCGAATACTTATGATACAGCTGCAAGTAAGTATTTGAACACCTGAGAAAGTCAATGTTAATATTTGTTACAGTAGCCTTTGTTTGCAATTACAGAGGTCAAACGTTTCCTGTAGTTTTTCACCAGGTTTGCACACACTGCAGGAGGGATTTTGGCCCACTCCTCCACACAGATCTTCTCTAGATTAGTCAGGTTTCTGGCCTGTCGCTGAGAAACACGGAGTTTGAGCTCCCTCCAAAGATTCTCTATTGGGTTTAGGTCTGGAGACTGGCTAGGCCACGCCAGAACCTTGATATGCTTCTTACAGAGCCACTCCTTGGTTATCCTGGCTGTGTGCTTCAGGTCATTGTCATGTTGGAAGACCCAGCCTCGACCCATCTTCAATGCTCTAACTGAGGGAAGGAGGTTGTTCCCCAAAATCTCGCAATACATGGCCCCGTTCATCCTATCCTTAATACAGTGCAGTCGCCCTGTCCCATGTGCAGAAAAACACCCTCAAAGCATGATGCTACCACCCCCATGCTTCACAGTAGGGATGGTGTTCTTGGGATGGTACTCATTATTTTTCTTTCTCCAAACACGTTTAGGGGAATTTTGACCCAAAAGTTCTATTTTGGTCTCATCTGACCACATGACTTTCTCCCATGACTCCTCTGGATCATCCAAATGGTCAATGGCAAACTTAAGACGTGCCTGGACATGTGCTGGTTTAAGCAGGGGAACCTTCCGTGCCATGCATGATTTCAAACCATGACATCTTAGTGTATTACCAACAGTAACCTTGGAAAGCTCCACACAGCTCCCCCTGTGTAGTTCTGCGCTGATTTCTCACCTTCCTTGGGATCATTGAGACCTCACGAGGTGAGATCTTGCATGGAGCCCCAGTCCGAGGGAGATTGACAGTAATGTTTAGCTTCTTCCATCTTCTTTGTTAGGCCGCCATTGTAAATAAGAACCTGTTCTTAATGACTTGCCTGTAAAAAATAAAGGTTAAAAAAAAAAAAAAAAAAAAAAAAAAGGTTCTAATGATTGCTCCAACAGTGGACCTTTTTTCACCAAGCTGCTTGGCAATTTCCTCGTAGCCCTTTACAGCCTTGTGGAGGTGTACAATTTTGTCTCTAGTGTCTTTGGACAGCTCTCTGGTCTTAGCCATGTTAGTAGTTGGATTCTTACTGATTGTATGAGGTGGACAGGTGTCTTTATGCAGCTAACGACCTCAAATGGGTGCATCTAATTTAGTATAATAAATGTAGTGGAGGTGGACATTTTAAAGGCAGACTAACAGGTCTTTGAGGGTCAGAATTCTAGCTGATAGACAGGTGTTCAAATACTTATTTGCAGCTGTATCATACAAATAAATAGTTTAAAAATCATATATAGTGATTTCTGGATTTTTTTTTTTTTTTAGATTATGTCTCTCACAGTGGACATGCACCTACGATGACAATTTCAGACACCTCCATGATTTTTGAGTGGGAGAACTTGCAAAATAGCAGGGTGTTCAAATACTTATTTTCCTCACTCTCTCTCTCTCTCTCTCTCTATATATATATATATACATACATACACACACACACACACACACAGGCGATCAAAATTAGAGAACAATTTATAAACAATTGAACAATTCTGAAGTAATGTCATCTTCACTGCTCAACGGTTGAAGGAGTTTTTTTTCTGTCTATTCCATGCTACCAGAACACCTTTTCCACAAAATAACTAAGGCATTTCCAAAAAAAAAAAAAAAAAACATTATTTTTATTTATTAACAAAAAGATTACGACAAAATTTTCTGAAGGTTACAACAGTCAGCAATTAGTAGGAAGTCAACAGGCCTCTGCTCTGAATGACTTCAGCACATCTGCGCCCACAGGACAGCACTAGTCTCTCACACTGCTCTGGTGTGATTTTGGTCCATTCTTCTTTTAGTCTCCTCCACAGTTCGGTGACTGTAGTGGGTTTCTTGGCTATAACTTTGTCGCCAAAGATTTTCCAGAGGTTCTCTATTGGGTTGAGATCAGGACTCTGTTCAGGCCATGTCAATATTTCAATGTTTTCAGTTTCAAGGAACTGCTTTACCCGTATTGCTGTGTGACATGGAGCGTTGTCCTGCATGAACACTGCGAGCTGATTGGGTGATGAACACAGGAAAGGAACCATATTTTGTTAAAGAAGGTTCTGATAAACATTTGCATTCACTCTGCCATGTAGCTGTATAAGAGGCCCAACTCCTGCTGCAGAAAACATGCCCCAAACGATGACGCTTCCTCCTCCACTTTTCACTGACTTCTTTACACACTTTGGGTTCAGTATTTCTCCAGTTTGTCGCCGAATATAATGTTTCCCATCGGACCCAAATAAATTAAACTTGCTTTTATCACTGACATGAACTTTGGACCAAAGCTTTGGAGCAAAGCTTAGTCTAGCCTTTTGATTATTTCTGCTAATGAGAGGTTTGGTCACTGCAGAGTGGGCTTTCAGTCCAAAAGCTCTTAAACGTTGAGACACTATGACGAGACAGATCCTTACCCTGTTCAGCGCTGAACTGGTGAGCAATTCCAGCTGCAGTGTGGAAACAATTGCCCATTGAGCTCCTCTGCAGTATCCCGTCCTCTCTTGTATTTGTCTTCCGTGGACAACCAGCCATCTTGGCGGACTTGAATGAGTTTGTGATGTTGTAAAGATTCAATATTTTTGAAATCACAGATTTGGAACAACCAACTTGTCTTGCTATGGCTGATAAGGTCATCCCTTTGGCCTTCATCTGGACAACCTGCTGCGGCTTTCAGTCCTTTTGGAACAGCCCAGCATCTTGCAGAGTCAGTGAAACTGGAAGGTAGTCTGCCAGTTAAATAGGGGTTGACAGATAATCAAGGAAATCAGCACCAGGTACCAGATTAACACCAATAACTGGGTGGTATCTGAAAGTGTTCTCTAATTTTGATCAGTGTGTTTTCTGCAGAATAATGTTTTTTTTGGAAATGCCTTAGTTATTTTGTGGAAAAGGTGTTCTGGTAGCATTGTATAGACAGGACAAAAACTGTAAAAAAACAAACAAACAGTGTGTGTGTGTGTGTGTGTGTGTATAGATATAGATATAGATATAGATATAGATATAGATAGATATAGATATAGATATAGCCGAAAATTCCCCTTCAGGATTTTTTGGTAAACAGCAGAATTTATGGTTCCATTTATCACAGCAAGTCTTCCAGGTCCTGAAGCAGCAAAACAGCCCCAGACCATCACACTACCACCATATTTTACTGTTGTTATGAAGCTCTTTTTCTGAAATGCGGTGTTACTTTTACACCAGACGTAATGGGACACACACCTTCCAAAAAGTTCAACTTTTGTCTCGCCAGTCCACAGAGTATTTTCCTCAAAAGTCTTGGGGATTATCAAGATGTTTTCTGGCAAATCTGAGACGAGCCTTTATGTTCTTTTTGCTTAGCAGCAGTTTTTGTCTTGGAACTCTGCCTATTTAAGAGCTTTCTTGATTATGAACAGCTGTGGAAGTAATCAGGCCTGGGTGTGGCTAGAGAGATTCAACTCAGGTGTGATAAACCACAGTTTTATCAGGGGGCAAACACTTTTTCACACAAGGCCATGTAGTTTTAGATTTTGTTTTCCATCAATAATAAAAACCTTCATTTAAAAACTGCATGTTGTTTTCACTTGTGTTATCTTTTACTAATATTTTAATTCGTTTGATGATCTGAAACAAACATGCAAAAAATAAGAAATCCGAAATCAACTGCCAAAAGTATTAGGTTACCTGGTCATAAGTATGGTATGTAATTTTTGAGCATGGTATTCCACATTTAGTGCAAAGAAACATGATAGGTTGCAGCATATCCCTTTAAGTTTGAACTCTTTTTATTTATTTTTTATAGTGTTCTGGCACTTTGTGTTTTATCTTTTTGAGTGTATGTGTGTGAATGTAAACTGCACAATGGACATCAACAAATTCAGAGTTTGCTCTGTTTTTCCTACTTTTTAGGAGTTTGTTCACAGTTGTGTCTGGAAACTCTGTTCACAGCTGCAGTCCTTTTGTTTATACCAGGGATCATCAGAGGTAATTCTGGGAGTGTAGCATCATGCTGTTCACACAGTCATGGCTAACCAAGCTAACACCAGATATGACCATGGCTCTGAATGGATTTCAACTACTGCGCATGGACAGAACGATGGAGAGCGGTAAAAGAAAGAGAGGAGGGCTGGCAGTGTTTGTGAATAATAGATGGTGTAAACCTGGTCACATCACTATTAAAGAGCAGATCTGCTGTAAGGACATTGAGCTGTTAGCCACTAGCATAAAGCCGTACTATCTGCCCAGGGAATTCTCTTATGTTATCGTGATAGCTGCATACATTCGCTCCTCTGCTGACAGTGAATTGGCATGCAATGTCCTGCATTCATTTAACAGACTTAACACAGAGCCCAAATACCCTTCTCATTATCTCTGGAGATTTTAATCATGCACCTCCATCCTTACACTTCATTTTATTTTATTAACCTTATCTTATATATAGTGTCTGAGTAGGATTGCTATATCCAACTGATTAGCATCAGTTGGATCTCATGTCCCAGACACTTATTTTAACCCCTTAACATCTGCATATAAATCACAGACTGGGTCTTAACCTCTACAGTTATATTGGGGGTTTAATGTCTAAGTATCTTACCTCACGAAACAAAGGCTATAAACAGACAGTTCTATGGTCTCTCCACCTAACTTCGAAGACATTTCACACCCAGCACCAGTACATCTGGTGTTAATAAATGACCCCACACACACAGCACATACATAAGGACATTTTCTTTATTTGGGCAATAATAAAGTGTTTCAAAATTGATAAAAGATGATACTATCTGCGATAGATAGATAGATAGATAGATAGATAGATAGATAGATAGATAGATAGATAGATAGATAGATAGATAGATAGATAGATAGATAGAATGTTTAATACAAAAATATTTATTTGTATAGCAATTTTAACAATGAACATTGTCTTAAAGCCGCTTTACACAGATAATGCATTGAAAAAGAATGATTAAGAAGTGTAAGTTTGTCTTTAATGAGCAAGCTGGTGGCAACTGTGGCAAGAAAAGACTCTCTGGCATAAGGAAGAAACCTTGAGAGGAACCAAACACAAGTTGGAACCTATCCTCATCTGGTTGGCACTAAATGTCCATTTCATTACAGCTAAACGATGTTGAGGTATGCAGTGATGGTGATCAGATGCAAACTGTAGTTCTGTGTCAGTGTAGCAGACTGTTAACTACAGTCTAAATCCATCGTCAAAGCTCCTGTTGTACTCCAGAATTTCAAGGATACCCAGGCCATTGATGAGAAACCATCCACAGCTGGCCTCCAATCGAAGATAACACCATCCAGGGGCAGGCCGGGACAAAGCAGGCAGAGCCAAGGAGAGGAAAGGGGCAGGATCAGTGGTGCCTCAGGAGCATGTTGAACTCGACAGAGAGAGCATGAATGATATGGATTAAGTATCCTTATTCTTGTATAAAAGTTAAGGACACTGTGCAGTTGGGGACTCTGACAAGACTTTGCTATATCAGCATAACTAAAAGGGAGAGCCAAAAGGTAACGCAGACATGAGGGTTCTCTGGGATAAGAGACGGTCCACCACACCACATTTAACAAATCTGACAACAGCATACAAATATCCCAGTTCACCGAACACTCTAATATCCTTAACCCGCCAGATCTGCTCCTTTACCTAAGAAAAATCGACAGATCAAAGGCTCGACTAAATAAATATGCCGACTATTGGCCAACTTTTACAGGCCATGCATTCGTTGGTGATGTGCGCAAATGGTAAGCAGCATGTCGCAAAAAACATCCACCAGCTATCCCAAAGGTGCCAATGCACCCCATTGCCATTAATTGAAGTCCCCTTAGAAAGAATTGAAATGGACCTTGTCGGGTGATTAGAGGGGACTGTATGAGGGAATAATTTTGTGCTAGTTAAAGTACACTGTCCAGAAGCCGTGCCGCTCCACATTATCGCAGCACCAAGTGTTGCAGAGGTACTCCTATGCATTATCTCCTGAATCGAGATCCCAAAAGAGCTTGTGACTGACCAAGGTATGGCTTTCATGTCAGACACTAGAAAAACTGTATGACTTATTGTGGATTTAATTACTTTATTCATTTATTCATCTGCATGAGCACTTATCCCCAGACAGACAACAGTTGAATAATTTGATTGTACCCTCAAGGATAGTGCTGCAAAACTCCACACTTGGTGTAAATTAAGACTGGAGAATTTGCTATAGGCTAAAGAATGACAGTCCCAGGTGTATAATAGGGCTGCACAGCTGCATGATTTGCACAGGGACATAAAGTACTTATGTTAACACAGCAATTAGGTTTGCACAAGCAAGTGCAGTAACTAAAGAGGACTAGCCATAGAGTAGAGTAACTAAAGTTGATAAGCCACATCATGAACATATGGTAAAGAGCACTACAGACATAATATTTGAAATGTGTTTTTGTTATGACAGGGTGCCAAGAGAGGGATTGTGGTATTGGATGAGCAAGTCAATAATGGCCAAACAATAGTGCTGTAATTTAGATGGTTATTCTTTGTTTACATCACAGAACTTTGGCTAGTGTATTGTTTGTATATGTTTCTGAATATTTTTTCACATTAAAAACATCATAGTAAAAAAAAAAATTATATATATATATATATGGCTGGTAGCATATAGAGACCACACACTTATACTTATATATATATATATATATATATATAAAAATAATAAATAAAAAAAAAAACAGTAAAAGAGGCTGTTCTGAATCACCTATCATTTCAAACCTTTTATTTTCAGCCAGTAGCATACAAAATGATTGATGGAAAATGTTGCCAATGAGTGCAGGTTACTTATGATATATGGGAGGATTTTATTCCCCACATGGGCGATTTCTTAGTTTTATTACTCTTTACAAATTTTTAGTGGTCAAACAGCACACCTTCACAGTGACAAACAAGGTAGTGCATGCAGGTCTCGGTTCTGCACAAACAGCTTGTTTCCAGCTTGTGCTAATTAATTTTTTTGTTTACAAAAAAATAAATAAAAAAATGGACAGTCAAATAAGTTGTTTTATCGGAGATTTGCAAAGAGTAATAACAGAGACTTGGAGATCTGCATGGAGATGGAAAATCTGAGCCTTTTTTTACAACTGTAAGTTACAATATATCTCCTTTTACAGTTTTATACGATGTTGCCCGTTTGTTTTTTGTTTTTATAAGATAAATACTTGAAAAGTGTGTGTCTGTGTGTGTGTATGTGTGTGTGTATGTGTGTGTGTGTGTGTGTATTGTTGAGATTGAAATGGCCACACATCAATGTGAATGGTCATGAATGTAAAGCAAGAGCTTGTCTGGCTACCTGGCTATTAATAATTAATTAATTTTGAGTGTTCCAAATTTAATTTCTATTCTTTTGCTTTCCCTGTTTTTGTTCTTTTATGACATTCACAATGCTTTTACCTGTGCATCCAAACCCTTTAAGTCTAATGACAAAATATATAAAGAAAAAGGGAGAAGCTTTTAATATGAAGAACAAATGTCAAGACTGCTGGACATGTACATTTAAATTAAATATCATGGGAAAGGGGACTATGATTATATATAAAATAAACCACTCAGGACTTCAGCCAGAATGTAAAAAATTGTTCTACTACAGGAGGACAATGATCCCTAAAGGACCCCCTGTCAATTTAGCTTATACATTGCTTAAATACAAAAAAAAGTACAAATAAAATTTGGTTCGAATGCAAAAGCATGACTGAGCAAGGCGGGCCCTCAATCTAAGCAAAGATTTTGTGAGGCCATTAAAATAAAAAAAAAAAAAAAGAACTCTGCTTTCTAACTTACATATCAGAACTGCTGGAGAAAGCTGGATTAAAATGACCAGATCTGAGAGTGATGCCAGGTCAGCTGCAAACTCAGTTAATGATGATGGAATGGCTGGAAGATAAGTGGGCATGGGCAAATATCACACAAATCCAAAAAAAAACCCCAAAATAATCCAGTGTGACTTTTCCTACTACACATCAAAAAAGCTCATCGAACGGAGGTAAACTACCTACCAAATTGTCCCAAAGAAAAAGTAAACAGATTTTTACACTTTCTAAAATTAAACAAGCATACTTCTCAAATGTTGGGTGTCAAGACAAACAAGAAGCACTTGTAGTGCTTATGATATTGATCTTGATTTTGCATAAATCACAATTATAGTATGTTCGATATTGTGCATAAGTATCACTTCATAAGAAGACACTGTAAGCTTAGAATTCTCCTACTTTAAAGATGCTCCTCACTGTCATTAAAACTTGTTTTTTTCAGGAGCACTTTTGTATTAATAGCACACAGAGCTGGGAAAAGATGACTGTTTTTCAAGATATGGAATGTAGATTTTATACATCTAATTTGACATTTTAAGTTATTTACATACTCAAAGTTTTCTCATGTTTTTAGAGGGAAGAGATAGATGAGCCAGATATTGCAGACTAAGTTCTTGAAAGCTTGATGTATAAAGACAATTGGTCCATTGTTCAGGTAGACCTTTTAAAAAACCGCCATTGTGCCGGAAAATGACATTGTTCTAAGAGATATTTCCATTTGGCTGATTCTTTGGTTTGATATACAGTGGTGTGAAAAAGTGTTTGCCTGATTTCTTTTTTTTTTTGCATGTTTGTCACACTTTAATGTTTTAGATCATCAAACTAATATAATTATTATAAAAAAATAACAAGTGAACACAACATGCAGTTTTTAAATGAAGATTTTTATTATTGAGGGAAAACAAAATCAAAAGCTACATGGCCTTGTGTGAAATAGTGTTTGCCCCCTGTTAAAACTGTGGTTTATCACACCTGAGTTAAATTTCTCTAGCCACGCCCAGGCCCGATTACTGCCACAACTGTTCACAATCAAGAAATCTTTTAATACAAATATGATTTATTATGGCTACAATGTCCTATTATCATTATCACAGGACTCTTGCTTAATCAACTCAACTTTGAAAAGACTATAATGTTACTCTTAGCACACCGATTCATTAATAGAATGATACTAAAAAGTCATATACGTATTGATATCAAATAAATTATCATGAGCCCAAAACCTTTTCAACAATTTAAAAAGAAATATGGCCATAGGTGCTGTGGCAAGTAAGAGTCCGGAATTTCATCCATCATTTATCCCTCCCAAAATATTCTGCTTGCTGTTGAACTGATGCTGAACTGGATTGTCAATGCTAAGTAGATACAACCAAATGGTAATGGCAGTTCCAGCTTGAATAAGGCCCTGGATGAACACGCTATGCCTCAACAACACCCCCATTGATTATTTTCACCTTTGAAAATACCTTTGAAGGCTCCTCTCTGCCGCAGCTACTGTCACTGACTGAGTATAAGCTATTCTCGGAGCATTCCACAAATTTAGATACATTTCTGAAAGCTTCATTTCATGTAGACATATCATCTAAATAGATTTATTGCACAATTAAATTCACATTTTACTGGAAATGAATAGTCTAGAATTTTTATAGTAGGTTTATTTTAACAGTAAGAGAAAGAATATAAAAAAATCCAGAAAGAAAATGCAAACCCGATTCCAAAAAGGTTAAGACACTGTTCAAATTGTGAATAAAAAAGGAATGCAATAATTTACAAATCTCATAAACTTATTTTATTCACAATAGAATATAGATAAAATATCAAATGTTGAAAGTGAGACATTTTGAAATGTCATGCCAAATATTGGCTCATTTTTTATTTCATAGAGCTACACATTCCAAAAAAGTTGGGACAGGTAGCAGTACGAGGCCGGAAAAGTTAAATGTACATGTAGGGAACAGCTGGAGGACCAATTTGCAACTGATTAGGTCAATTGGCAACATGATTGGGTATAAAAAGAGCTTCTCAGAGTGGCAGTGTCTTTTAGAAGTCAAGATGGGCAGAGGATCACCAATTCCTCCAATGCTGCGGCAAAAAATAGTGGAGCAATATCAGAAAGGAGTTTCTCAGAGAAAAATTGCAAAGAGATTGAAGTTATCATCATCTACAGTGCATATCATCATCCAAAGATTCAGAAAACCTGGAACAATCTCTGTGCGTAAGGGTCAAGGCCGGAAAAACATACTGGATGCCCGTGATCTTCGGGCCCATAGACGGCACTGCATCACATACAGGAATGCTACTGTAATGGAAATTACAACATGGGCTCAGGAATACTTCCAGAAAGCATTGTCGGTGAACACAATCCACCGTGCCATTCGCCTTTGCCGGCTAAAACAGAAGCCATATCCAGACATGATCCAGCAGCGCAGGCGTTTTCTCTGAGCCAAGGCTCATTTAAAATAGAGCAAAAGTGGCAAAGTGAAAAACTGTTCTGTGGTCAGACGAATCAAAATTTTAAGTTCTTTTTGAAAAACTGGGACACCATGTCATCCGGACTAAAGAGGGTAAGGACAACCCACGTTGTTATCAGCGCTGAGTTCAGAAGCCTGCATCTCAAATGGTATGGGGTTCCATGAGTGCGTGTGGCATGGGCAGATACACATCTGGAAAGGCACCATCAATGCTAAAAGGTATATCCAAGTTCTAGAACGTATGCGCCCATTCAGACGTCATCTTTTTCGGGGAAAGACCTTGCATTTTCCAACATGACAATGCCAGACCACATACTGCATCAATTACATCATCATGGCTGCGTAGAAGAAGGATTTGAGTACTGAAATGGCCAGCCTGCAGTCCAGATCTTTCACCCATAGAAAACAATTGGCGCATCATAAAAAGGAAGATGCGACAAAGAAGACCTAAGACAGTTGAGCAACTAGAAGCCTGTATTAGACAAGAATGGGAAAACATTCCTATTACTAAACTTGAGCAACTTGTCTCCTTAGTCCCCAGACATTTGCAGACTGTTATATAAAGAAGAGGGGATGCTACACAGTGGTAAACATGGCATTGTCCCAACTTTTTTTTAGATGAAATTTAAAATCAACTTATTTTTCAATTAAAATGATACATTTTCTCAGTTTAAACATTTGATATGTCATCTATGTTGTATTTTGAATAAAATATTAAAATTTGAAACTCCCACATTATTGCATTCTGTTTTTATTCAGAATTTGTTCAGTGTCCCAACTTTTTTGGAATCGGGTTTGTAAATTAATATTATATATATACATTATTTTGTATTTGATCCCTGGCCAACCAGCAAGATTTCTGAATCCCACACACCGAAATTCTGTCCCTTTAAGAAAAGGACACCTAATATCAACTCAGTATGTGTATAGAAGACACCTGTCACAGAATCAACCTCTTCCATTCAAAACTCTCCACCACAATCGGCAAGACCAAAGAGCTGTCTAAGGATGTCAGGGACAAGATTGTAGACTTGCACAAGGCTGGAATGGGCTACATGACTATCAGCAAGAAGCTTGTTGCGAAAGAGATCACTGTAGGCACGATTATTCAAACATGGAAGAAATAGAAGATAAGTCAATTACCCTCGCTCTGAAACTCCATGCAAAATCTCACCTCATGGAGTAAGGATGATTCATAGAAAGGTGGGGGATTAGCCAAGAATTACACGGGAGGAGCTTGTTAATGATCTCAAGGAAGCTGGGACCACAGTCACAAGAGAAACCAATAGTATCACACCAAGATCTCAAGAAATGCACATGAAGAGGCCTATCTGAAGATTGCCAACGAACACCTGAATAATTCAAAGAAGGCTTGGGAGAATGTGATGTGGTCAGATGAGACCAAAATTGCGCTTTTTGGCATCAGCTCGACTCACCATAATTGAAGGCAGATAAATGCTGAATATGACCACAAGAACACAATACCTACTCTCAAAACATGGAGGAGGAAACATTCTGTTTCTCCGCAAAAGGTATAGGAAGACTTCACCACATAAACTACAGAATCTTGGATTCTGGCCTTAGCCAGAACACTGAAGATGGTTCATGGATGGGTCTTCCAGTATGACAATGACCCTAAAACAAACGGCCAAGGCAACAATCTGTTGGTCTGGTAGTCCATTCCGCCTTTTGCAATTTCACAATCTTGTCCCTGATATTCTTTGACAGCTCTTTGGTCTTTCCCATGGTAGTGGTAAGGTTTGAATAGAAGAGGTTGATTCTGTGACATTCTTTTATACAAAGAAGTTGATATTAGGATTACTTTCCTGAAGGGACAGAAACAAATAGGGTCTGTGAGAGTAAGAAGTCTTGCTAATTTGGTACAGGATCAAATACTTATTCAGGACCTATTCAGTACAATCACAGAAAACCTTTATGAAAGGTAAACAAAACAAGTTCTAATTTAACAATAATCCAACTAGACTATTAAGGTTGGAATTGTTTTGTTGCAAGCTACACCCAACGATAAACTACATACTATATATTATGTTATGCAAGCTAAAATAAATATTGTTGCTCTATGCATTAAAGCATAGCAGGCAACACAGCATAACCCAAGTGATATACAGTTATTTAGCCTATTTCATTAAACGCATTAGCCTATACTATCTCATAACGAGACAAGCTGCATATACACCTTTATCTTTTGCACGTTTCCCCCTACTTCCTTAGTCTTTTTTTTCTGAATTGGGCTCCTGAGAGTTTTGACCTTCTTTGTCATCCATAATTTTAATTTGGGTTCTTACATGACATCACCCAACCCCTGCCCCTCCTTTCTGAGTGTATGAGTAAGGAAACTTCCCCGGGCGGTGGGTGTACACTCCGAGTCCCGACCAGGATCATTGACCGTGACATGATATATTCATTGACACGACTGCAAATGAGTGGTGTAAAAAAAAAAAAAAAAACATACATATATTAAAAAAAAATAAGAATAAAACTTGTGTTT
Organism: Silurus aristotelis; assembly: GCF_946808225.1. NCBI lineage: Eukaryota > Metazoa > Chordata > Actinopteri > Siluriformes > Siluridae > Silurus > Silurus aristotelis. The sequence continues at coordinate 18,551,646 of NC_139583.1, forward strand.
AAATAAATACATTTCAAATACATACATAAATATACTAAAATGTTTTATTTATCTTAACTTATTGGGGTTTACAGTGTATAATAGGGTCTAAAATGCTAGAATTAACATACTATAATAGAAATCGTATTAATGATTTAATTGTATATACAATATATACAATGCTGCTATAGAAAATTAATCAGCACCATTTAGTTTGCAATCAACCATAGTAATATTTGTCAAAAATTATCCAAATGTGTGCTGTTTAAAACAATAACCTCACTGTAAAAACTTCCACCATCATGCCAAAAGTCAGAAAGTTCACATGCCAACCAACTAAAAGATTTTAGTGTATAGAGAACATACACAAAAGCAGACTTCAAATCCAAAGCATCTTCAATTTCAGAATATTTATTCCTCACAGATCACTACATTTGCACTTAAAAAAGAAAAAAGTGCCTGCAGTCCTCATCAACCAATGAAATAACAGATAATTAACACAGTAAAGATCAAAGATCCACAGATTTATTAAAAGGGGTAATTTATAATTTATTGCACTTCAAATAAACCTTACCTCAGATTTTAAGCGTTCAATTTCAATCTCCCCATCCTCAATCTGCTGTCGAAGTTGTTTAGCAACTGTTTTCTCTGTCTCCACAATTTGAAGCAGATGGAGATACTTCTGCATTAAAGTCTCATGCTCTGTGGCCAGGTTTCTGTAGCTGAATGTGCAAATAAACATATCATAGTATAAAGTATATCATATTATGGGACAATTATAACACATTAGTAACAATATTACACATGTGGCCTGGACATACTGTGAACTCACCATTTTCCCAATTTCAGAAAATTTAGGGCAGTGTTTTCCCCAGCACCCAAAATTATGTAAAATTTCCTTGTGCTACTTTAGAAATAAACAATATAGTTCTTCTATTTTAAATATGAAAATTAAGCCCGTAGTCTCCACTACAAATTGAAATATGTAAATTTACAAATGATATGAAGAAAAAATTAAAATTGTCACAAATGTATGTAAGCTTTGTAAAGGGTGTTTGCAACAACAATGATCCAAAAACCCATAAACTGAATTTACAATGTTATTTAATCACAGTACCAATCACTGTAATAAGTGTATGAAAGACTATGGGGGGGAAAAAAAAAAAAAAAAAAAAAAAAAGGTAAAGGAAATTTGACCAAAAACAATTACATTAATTAAGCCTGGTCACACATGAATTGCTAAGATGTGCTTGTGCTTGTGCTACTACCTATAGTGGTGTAAAATCAAAATAAAGCAATAAAATCTATATTTATTTTAGCATGAACGTTAATTATAGATGATCACTAAATCAAAAGTTATACAACAATAAAAAAATAATTGTTCTTCCTTCATATAAGATTTGGCCCAGCAAATAAAGCATCCTTTCATTACTATCTACAGATCTTTATGACAACATTTCCAGACTTTGTCCAAATTCAATGAATGCTAGCTAGAAAATGCAGCATGAATATAACTACACAAACATTACAAAAGCATTGTCGTTTATGGGAAACTCTACAGCCAGATAACCTGGAGCAGAGTTAAAAGGTTGTGAATGATAGAATTAGACTACCTGGCATGCGTTATTGCTGCTACCCATTCTTCACAGTCCTTCACGTCTTCAGTGCGAAGTTCAAGAGCTTTCTGGTTTTCATGGTTGAAGCTGATTGTGAAATAATACTGAAATGTACAAAAAAAAAAAGCATTAACAAAAAACAAAGTATTAGCAGCTCATTAGTGTGGTAAGAGTCTTCTTTTCTGCCCATTCTGTGCTTTTGTGTAGGGCTGCAACAACTAATTGATAAAATATAATAATCATAATAATAATCAATAATGAAATTCGCAAAGTCAACAAATGCCATTACCAATTAGTCGGGCTGCTCAAGTTTTGAAAAAGAAAAAGAAATCTGACTGGTGTCACGGTTGAAGGGGAAACAGAACGTTGAGCAAAAACTGTATAAACCTCATCGTGTGAAAATGGTATATCCGGCCCGACGTACAATTATATCCGGCCAGCAAGATGATTTTATATAGATCTATTATTATTGTTATTAATGTCCCGGTGATATGAATACTGATATAATAAATTTGAATCTAATCTAATATATGAACGCTGTTAACACAAACTACAGATCCCATAATGCAGCGCATAAGCTGCCTTGCCGAACTCTGGGCTACCTGGGAACATTCCAGCGTCAATCAAGTCGAGCTTCTGTTGATGTATTTAACCCTATTGTAAAAGTTATTGTGAAGCCCCTCACAATGGCGAAGAGAAAAGTTGATTCTGAAAACAGAGCATTTCAAAACTGATGGAATTCTGAGTATATGTTTTCTGACACTGCCTGTAAACATTTGTATGTTATTTGTGAAGGGAATGTGGCTGTAATTAAGGAATTGAATATAATACGCCACTACGAGACAAAACATCAGGAGAAGCTAAAAAACTCGAATACAGAGCAGAAGATACAGAAAGAAGAGTTTCTGAAAAGCTGCATGATGAAGCTGTGAGACGTCTTGTGTTTCACAGGAAATATTTTTATGGAGAGCAAAATATTTTAAGTTATTTAAAGTTTAAGATAAATTTGTATAAAATTGCATAAGAGCAAAGAAATTTGATTTGTTGTTGTTTTGATTTTTTTTTTTTTTTACTAAAAAGCAACATTTTTATTCATTTTCAGGGTTTTTTTGCAGCATGCTCATATTTCTCACTTGTATAATTTTACGAGATATTTTTATGGAGAGCAAAATATTTTAAAGTTATTTAAAGTTTAAGTTGATTTATTGTGGAATAATATTTGTCTTTTTTATACATATTTATGCTACTTGAAAATGTAAAGATTATGTATGTGTATTTTTATATATATATATATATATATATATATATATATATATATATATATATAAAAATGTAAAAATTATGTATGTGTATTATATATTATATATATCCCGGTGTTGGCATGACCGGACCAAGACAGGACCTGACGCAGCCTTTTTCTCTCAAGGTTTTTAACCTCCTGTAGGAAGGCCGTCTCGTCGTTGTTGGAGATCAGGCCCACCACAACGGTGTCGTCAGCAAACTTGATGATGATGGTGGAGTTGGAAGTGGCCACACAGTCATAAGTGTACAGTGAGTACAGCAGGGGGCTCAGAACACATCCCTGGGGCGCTCCAGTGCTGAGAGTGAGGGTGGATGAACTGTGTTTTCCCACCCGTACGGCTTGTGGTCTGTCTGTCAGAATGTTAGAGATCCATTGACACAGCGGCGAAGTCCCAGGACCTCCAACTTAGCGGTGAGTGTGGCGGGAATTATGGTGTTAAATACTGAACTGTAGTCAACAAACAGCATCTTTGTATAATTCCCATTTCTGTGGTCAGGTGGCTCATCGTAGTGTGAAGAAAATGAGCAATGGCGTCCTCAGTAGAATGGTTCTGACGGTACATGAACTGTAGTGGGTCCAGTGTGTCTGGTAGTGAGGCAGTGATGAAGTCTCTGACCAGTCTCTCGAAGCATTTTATCACTACTGAGGTCAAAGCTACAGGGCGGTAGTCGTTAAGGCAGGCGGGCTGGGGTTTCTTCCGGACAGGAACAATGGTGGACTGTTTGAAACATGAGGGGACAACAGATTGTTCCAGTAAGAGGTTGAATATCTCTGAACACCGGTGCTAGCTGGTCAGCACAGGCTTTCAGAACTCGACCTGTGATGCCATCCGGTCCTGCTGCCTTTCTGGTATTCAACCTCTTGAATGCCCTCCTCACGTCATGCTCCGAGATGGTGACCGTGTTTACCTCTCTGGCTCTCTCGGCGTGCATGCTGGTTGTGCTGCTAGCGCCACTAGCGTGGTTAGCTGCAGCCTCGAAACGACGTGTTTAGTTTGTCTGCCAGAGAAGCGTCCGCATTCACCATTCTAGAAGATAGTGTTCTATAGTCTGTGATTGTTCTTAGTCCCTGCCACAGGCTCCTAGAGCCACCATGTTGAAACTGTGACTCTAGTTTCCTCCCGTAGCGCCCCTTTGCATACTTCACTGCTCTGCGAACACTGTAAGACGCAGCCTTGTACTCGTCCATGGCGAGCCCCGTGTTGTGGGCAGCGGAGCGGGATCTCAGAGCGCCGCGGATGGTTTTATCCACCCGTGGCTTCTGGTTGGGAAAACCTCTGATAGTGTTTTTTTTGCACCGTATCATCCGCTAGTTTCCCGATGAATCCCACAACCGCTTTCGTAAACATGTTGAAGTCATGAGAGCTGCGCCTGAACATGTCCCAGTCTGCGTCATCCAAAGCGTCCTGCAGAGGGCGGCCACCGATTGAACCGGAGCTTTCTGTTTCAGCCTTTGTTTGCAAACAGGCATGAGGAAGATGGCGGCATGGTCCAATTTCCCAAACGGTAAACGTGATTGTGCCTTGTAGCTGTTCTTTAATGTTGTGTAACAGTGGTCCAGGGTCCTTTCGCCCCTGGTGGGGCAGGGGATGTGCTGATGAAAGTTCGTTAGTGCTCGCTTGAGGTTGGCACTGTTAAAATCTCCTACCACAATGAGCACAGCGTCCCGATGCTGTGTTTGGTGAAGAGTTATTGTCTCGTGTGAGTCCCATACTGCAGTGTCCTTGTCTGCTTGAGGTGGGATATAAACGGCACTGACTATGACCGAGATGAATTCCCAAGGTAGATAAAAGGGCCGACGTTTGATGGTCAGTAGTTCCAGGTTTGGTGTGCAGAAGCGTAAAAGAGGAACGATGCTCACGCTGTCGCACCAATGGTTGTTCACCATCAGACACATTCCACCTCCTCTTGACTTCCCCGACCATGCGGTAAACCGAAAAAAACTCGGCCGGCTGGATGGCGTGGTCCGGTACCGCTGGGTTCAGCCATGTCTCGGTAAAGCAGAGAAGGTTGCAGTCCCGAATGTCCCTCTGGAACTTGACCCTTGCCCTGGGGTTGTCGAGCTTGTTCTCCAGTGACTGGACGTTGGCTAACAGGATACTAGGTAAGGGAGCGCGGTGTGCGCGTGCCCTCAGCCCGTTCCTGTCGCTGGCCCGTTTCCCTCGCGGACTTCGGTACGGGTCGCATCCTTTGTTCTTCCTCAGGATCTCGCTCGGCCAGCATGGGTCGCGGGTTTAAAAACGACGAAAGGTGAGTGCATTGTACACCGATAGATATAAGAGTTTCTGTAATATCTAATGATGTCCATCTAGTGTATATGGAACTGTAACTAATTAAATAAAAGTATAAAATAAACAAAAAAAAGAAAAAACGTAGCCGGAGCAGTCGTGACGGCAGCGGACCTAAAAAATATATATATATAAAATACATATTCATACATTTCTGCTGTGAGAGCGCTGTGTGTGTGTGAATCAGTGGTGGACAGTACTGAGGTAAATGTAATTCTTTACTGTACTTAAAAGTAGCTTTTTCACGTAAGCTACATTACTTAAGTATTTCTCTTTTTACATTTTGCAAAATCAGTTGTTACTTTTTATTTATGTATAAAAACTTTCATTATGAGTGTAATGAGTGTTTTAAGTCATTGACAATGTACTGTGGCTTTATATAAAAGCCAAAGAAAATACCACAAGCAGAGCACCCTGCGATTTGGAATGGAGTCTGTGCGGCACTTTGGAGACCTAAGTACATTTAAAAGCAAATAACTCTGGGCTTTTACTCAAGTGAAAAGTTTAATTGGAGTAATTGTGTACTTCATCCACCACTGGTGTGAATAAAATAAAGTTGCTAAGAAGCAATGATCGTCTTCTGGACAACTGTCAGGTCAGTAGTCTTCCCGCATGATTGTGGAGCCTGAACCAGACAGACACCATTTAGAGGCTCAGGAAACCTTTGCAGGTGTTTGGATTTAATGAGCTGATTAGAGTGTGACACCACGAGTCTCCAATATTGAACTTTTTCACAATATTCTAATATTCTGAGATACTGAATTTTCGGTTTTCATTAGATGTAAGCCACAATCATCAAAATGAAAAGAAATAAACACTTGAAATATATCTGTCTGTGTGTGTGATGAATCTATATAATATACACATTTCGGTTTTTGTATTGAATTACTAAATTAAATCAACTATTTAATGATATTCTAATTTATTGAGCTGCACCTGTATGTCCCACAATGTCCTGTATTGTCTGTTTGTCTTTTGTTTTGCACTGTTTGCACTAGGTTGCACACATTGCATTTTATGTGGTTAGGACAACTTAGTTCTTAGCTCTGTTTTCTGTATCTCTATGTTGTGTGATGTAGCACCAGGATTCTGGAGAAACGTAGTCTCATTTCACTGTGTACCGTGTAAGCTTTATATAGATGAAATGACAATAAAAGATTCTTGACTTGGCTAACCATTTCATGCTCAAACCAGAAGCTGTGAATTGCTGCAAGGTGTGTGCATTGCAAAGGAGCAAAATCTCTGGGTTTCAGAGCAGGTGACAAGGGGAGCACACACCCTGAGGAAAAAAAAAAGAAAAGAAGCACACACCCTGAGAATCCAAGGCCACTTCCATAACATCACCATCTGTAACAGTTCCCTTTCATATCTGCTGAAAAAATTATATGCTTGGTTTGAAGAGCAGAACCATGGCGGCACGGCAGTAGCTAAAATAGTGCTACTTTCACTTTGTAGCCCGCCTAACGCAACATATGGACATCGGAGCAACTGGTGTCCCGGTATACCACCGTCGAACCCTCCAGGAACTCAGAACCAACCCCAAAACACAATAAATCATGATCTGCGGCAGAAGCTACGCAACCTCGGCGTGCTTCGTAAACCAGGCCAAGAGACCTCGGCCTCGCCTGCAGCGGACGGTTGGAGGGGGGAATCGAAAGTGCGAGGAAACAGAAGCGCGAAAATGCGAGTGGGGGCTAGTGCTATGTTAAAAGCTAACCCTAGCCGGTCAGCTCTACCATCTCGACTGCTGGCAAATGTCTGCTCCCTGGACAATAAATTGGACAACATCAGACTCCAACAAGCTACTTGGCGTGAGTACAGACACTGCTGCGTCTTCACGTTCCCTGAGAAGTGGATGAGGCTGAGGCTCAGGACCGTGCTCCCGAAATTTCACCAGAAAGTGGACTTTGCAACCAGAGGAGAAAACACACTGGATGTTGTTTACACAAACATCCGAGGTGCATACCGGGTGAAGCCCCGCCCCCACCTCGAGTTCTCAGACCACATCTCTGTTATGCTGATTCCAGCATACAGACCAATCAGCAGGCATTTAAGACTAGCTCAAACGCAGGTGAGAACCTGGCCAGCAGGGTCCATGTCTGCTCCCCAGGACTGCTTTGAATGCACTGACTGGGACATGTTCAGGGAAGCTGCAACCAACAGCGATTTTATCAACTTGGAGGAGTACACGTCAACAGTAAACAGCTACAAGTGCATTGATGACGTGACCATCTCCAAGACTATCACTACACACTCCAACCAGAAGCCGTGGATGACCGCCAAGGTCCGTGCGCTGCTAAACTCAAGAGACGGCCTTAAAAACAGAGAGGGCTAAACTGTCCCGTGCTATCAAAAAGGCGAACACACGCTAAGAGAATCCACAACCACTTCCAGGACAGCGAAGACACACAGCACATGTGGCAGGGCATCCAGGCGACCGTGACGCCTCCCTCCCAGATGCGCTGACGAAATTATATGCCCGGTTCGAGGTGCAGAACAACATGGGGGCGAGGAAGACCACCCCTCCTCTCAGTGACCAGGTGCTCTGCCTAACCACAGCTGAAGTGGGGAAAACTCTATGCAGAGTTAACCCACGAAAGTCTGCTGGACCAGACAACATTCCTGACAGAGTGCTCAGGGAATGTGCAGAATAGCTAGCGGATGTCTTCAACGACATCTTCAACATCTCCCTGAGCAGCGCCATTGTTCCTACGTGCCTCAAAACGACGACCATCGTTCCCGTGCCGAAGAAGTGTACTGTATCCTGCCTCATTGACTATCGTCCCGTCACGCTCACACCCATCGTGATGAAGTGCTTTAAGAAGCTCGTCAAGACCCAGCTACCACTCTCACTGGACCCCATGCAGTTCGTTTATCATTCAAACCGCTATACGGACAATGCTATCTCCACGACCCTTCATCTGGCCCTCACCCACCTGGACAACAAGGACTCATATGTACGAATGCTGTTCATAGACTTCAGCTCAGCATTCAACACAATCATCCCTCAGCACCTGATTGAGAAGTTGAGCCTACTACGCCTGATCACCTACCTCTGTAACGGGATCCTGGACTTCCTGACTGGGAGACGTCAGTCAGTCTGGATCGGAAACAGCATCTCCAGCACCACCACACTGAGCACTGGGGCACCTCAGGGCTGTCTTCTCAGTCCACTGCTGTGCACTCTGCTGACTTACGACTGTGTAGCAATCCAGAGCTCAAATCACATCAAGTTCGCCGATGACACGACTGTGTTGGGTCTCATCAGCAAGAACGATGAGTCAGCATACAGAGAGAAGGTGCACCAGTTAACAGCCTGGTGTGGAGCCAACAATCTGTCTCTGAACGTCTACAAAATGAAAGAGATGGTTGTTGACTTCAGGAAAGCACAGAGAGACCATTCTCCACTGAACATCAATGGATCTTCCTTGGAGATCGTCAAGAGCACCAAATTCCTTGGTGTTTATTTGGCGGATAACCTCACATGGTCACTCAACACCAGCTTCATTACCAAGAAAGCCCAGCAGCGTCTCTACTTCCTGAGAAGGCTGAGGAAAGCTCATCTCCCTTCCCCTATCCAGACCACGTTCTACAGAGAGACCATTGAGAGAATCTTGAGCAGCTGTATCACTGCCTAGTTTGGGAACTGCACCATCTCAGATCGCAAGACCCTACAGAGGATAGTGAGCACAGCTGAGAAAATCATTGGAGTCTCTCTCCCCTCTATCATGGACACTTGCACTACACGCTGCATCTGCAACGCAAACAGCATTGTGGACGACCACACACCCGTCACACACACTTTTCACCCTCCTGCATTCAGGGGAGCGGTTCTGAAGCATTCGGGCCATCACATCCAGACTGTGTAACAGCTTCTTCCCTCAAGCCATCAGGCTCCTCTCAATACACCGAACTGAACTGAAACTCACGCACACGCACGTGTGACTGATCAGTACAACCCGGACTCAAACACACAATCGTACTCACTTCAAACATCCATGTCTTCAGCACACTTATATTATATCACCTCATTACTACAAACTGTTTACATGCTGTTTTTGCACAACATTTTGTTTACATTTTTGTTCATTACAATGTTCACCGCAGTGTGCAATATACAACAGGTTTACTGGCGGCGCTATTTTATGTATTTGTCTTGCACAGTCCTGTGTTATCTTGCACTGTCTTGTGTTGTCTTTGCACTATTTGCACCAGGTTGCACACGATGCACTTTATATGGTTAAATGACAATTAAAGCTTCTTCACGACTTCTTGACTTCAGAATAAGGTGGCTACAAATAAGTTTTCCCTACTCAAAACCACTTAAAGCTGCTGGACCAGACAATGTTCCTTCCAGAATGTCTAAATAATGGGCTGACCAGCTGACTGATGTTCTTGCTGGCATTTTGATCATCTCTCTGCACAGTGCTCCCATTCCAATGTGCCATAACCCCACCATCATCCCCAATGCTGAATAACTTTTTAGTGTCCTGCCTCCATGACTACCATCTTATCAGATTCACACCTATCATCATGAAGTGCTTTGAGAGCCTCGTCATGAGGCATATCAAGCCCCCCTTGACATGAGCTGCTGCATTTCAGGTGTCAATCCAACTCCACTATTCTCCTTCTGGCCCTCTCCCACCTGGACAAAAAAATAAAAATACACTACTCACATTTGAATGCAACAAATACCGCCAGATGAAAAAGCTCAGAAAACAAAACAATTAGAAAATAGCACAATGATTGACAGTGTACAACCAACTAATACACAAAGCTAACATAGAATGAAGTGCAAAGACAGTGTCCATATAAAAATAAATACTGTACATGCAAACATTGATGTAAAGTTGTAAAGATTCACTGAATGTAAGCAAGTGGGTTTGAGTTTGCGTATCAGTCTTGTATCTTTGTGTTAGAAATATGATGTCTGAATAATTCATAGGGACCCAAGTTTGTCCTGAAAGACCTCAGTCAGTCTGGATCAGGAACTGCATCTCCAACACCACCACGCTGAGCAGCAATACACAGTCATGAGCACAGTCATCAGCAGTGTGAACAGCAAGGAACTAGCTGTACAGCAGAACAAACACTACAGCAGAACAAACACTTTTCACTGAACATCTACTCCATGTAAATTGTCAACCTGATGGAGAACCTCACCTCATTCTAGAAAACAATCAAGATTATCCTAAGCAGCTGCATCACTGCCTGTTTCGGGAATTTAAGTCTCAGATTGTGAGACTATGCAGCAGATATACTGAGGGCAGCTGAGGATACTGAGGATTCTCTTCTCTCCCTCCTCTGGAATATTTACACCAAATGATGCCTCCGCAAAGCAACCAGCATTGTGAAATTTTACCCCCCTGCCATCTGGAAAAAATACTGCAGCATTCAGACCTCTTATGACCAGACGTTAGCAATCTGACTCCTTAACACAAGGAGACTAGACTGATGCACACACCATGAAAACCTTCTTTGCAACTTTGCAGCAAAAAATTTCATATACTCTATATAATATAATATGGACAATGTCTTTGCACATTATTCCTGTTGGTTAGTGCTACACGGTCATTCATTGTGCAGCTGTCTTATTGTACTGTGTACCTTACATTGCATTGTTCTATGTAGCACAAAACATTTAGTTTCACTGTGAACTGTACAAAATTCATATGGCTGAAATGACAAAAGCCATTTGTCTTGTCGTGACAATGATTCATGTATATGTGTTTTATGCAGGGCTGCAACTAGTGAATATTTTTATAATTGATTAAACAGACACGTGTTCTGTTTTTTCCCCTTTTGTGTAATCATTTAATTGAATAAAAATATATTATTATTATTATTATTATTATTATTATTATTATTATTATATGTTTTGCTTATTATAACTATATAAAACCCAAATTCAGGGTATTTATGTATAAAAGTGTACTAAAATACAAAAGCCACATATTGAGTTTAACTATCTTTGATTTAAACATTTTAAAATTTAGAGTGGCTGCTTGTTGAGGAGTGCATAAGGGATTTCTCCTTTAAACAAATTCACTCATGCTGGGTTGTTTTTCTGTAAAATAATTTATAAATAAATAAAACAAAATCCCATTTCAGTATGCAGGGAGAAGCAATTTTTGTAAATCAACATTTGTATCCTATTTTCTTAGGTGGCAAAATCCTTTGTGGTTTGCTCTCTTGCTGATAGGAGACAATGTAGGAGACATGGCAGCACAGACAAAGTTATGATCTACAGTTGTTTGCATGAAATAAACCTGTTCCCAAGCATATTTGAGTTAACAGTTGTGTTAAAAACAACTCCCAGATAAGCCTCAAATACCAAACAAGAATAAAATCCAGCTTTAAGTATGTAGCAGCACTGCGCGAGTGGAGGGCGGAGCTGGCCGGAAGGAGCGGTAAACACCTGCAGCTAATGAGACTAATCAGTGCACTCTTTCAGTCTGGTGAAAGAGTATTGGTGTCTGGTGACACCAATAAAGAGGAGAGAGACACCAAGCAAAGAGACAAACGGAAAGGTCGCCAAAAGGTGATTAAACGCGTACGGTCGGTGAAAGACATATCGGTCAGCGAGTGAACACGAGTCCGCGAAGAAACTCGGACGGGCGCTAAGAGAGAAAGTGGCCCGATCAGCGAGTGAGACGGGTGGACGCCAAAGGAGACGTGCCGATCTCGGAGGGACTACCGGCGAACGCCAAAAAGGAAAGGCGTCCCGAACTGCGAGTGTGTGGGTGAGCCCTGGCGTGAGTGTACTGGAAGGGAAAGCACCAGGGTGAAAACGAAAGAAAATAAAGAAAGCTCTGCTTGGGGAACTTTTGCCTGTCTATCATTCTTCCAGTGCGGTACCAGTGAATTTGTTACAAAGGAAAAAATCCATTAATGATTCAAACCTTCAAAAGATTTTTAAGAACACAACATCTTAAGTAAACTAAAACTAAAACAGCCTATCCATATGCAATCATAGTCTTTTCAGACAGCAGTGGGCGAATTACCAGGAACTTCATAGGTCACTAATGTTTTATGAAAACCTTAAGATATTCGTAACACGGCTAACTTTTACATAATACATATCTATCAAGTTAATTAAACATACAAAACTTCACTGTAAAATAAACTTGGGCAACACACCCAGGTATAAAAGACAAGTGCCAACAAAAACTGCACGTTATTTATTAATCCATTAAAACAAAACTGAGTCATCTTGTTTTTGTCTGTGATATGAATGTACCTCTGGTTCAGGTAAAGAACATAGAAAACATATCAAATGTTGAAACTGAAAAGAATTTTACATTTTAATGTACATGTATAATTCTCTAATTGAAATGTCATGGGCTCAGAATCTCAATAAATCTCATTAGGTCATTGCCTGTGAACACACAGTAAGCCATGTCATCCACAAATGCACGTGAAATCGTTATCATGCAAAAAAGTTGTTATTGTTAATATAATAAAAAAATAGCACCATCTTCTCTGGGCCAAAGATCATTTTAAAAACGACAATGGCAAAGTCCAAAAATTACTCTTCTGTGGTCAGATGAATTAAAATTCCAAATAATTTTTGTAGACTTTATTTCACACATATTCAGTATGGCACAGTGAAATTATTTTCTTGGCATATCCCAGATAACTCTGAAGCTGGAATCAGCGTGCAGGTTCAGCCATGATACGGGGCCCCAGAGCACACAGGGTTAAAGGCCTTGCTCAAGGGCCAAGAGTGGCAGCCTGGCAATACCAAGGCTTGAACCCCCAACCGTTTGATCAGTAACCCAGCACCATAACCACTGAGCTACCACTCCCCTTATAGATGGGGTTAGTCCTGCAGTTAATAAGGAGAATGATCGTCCAGCTTATTATAATTACTCAGTTCAATAACCTGCACCTAACCCAGCCATTAGGGTTACACAAGCCATTGCATTCGTAGTGCCGGTCGCAAGCCCAGATAAATGAGGGGGGTTGTGTTAGGAAGGGCATCCAGCGTAAAACATGGCAAATCAAATATGCGGATAACAAACCAGAATTCCATACTGGATCAGTCGAGGCCCGGGTAACCGACCACCACAGGTATTGTTAGCCCACAGGGTACCGGTGGAAATTGGTATAGTGTTGGCCAAAGGAGTAGAAGGAGAGAAGGAAGACATCTACAGAGCTTAAGGATAACACACCAGTGGGTGATTCGAATAATCAGTGTTCTCTGTTGCAGTGAGCAAGGAAGAGGATAAAGAGGGGAGAGAAAAAAGACTTGAAAGAATGTGTTCAGGCTTAAAACACAGAAAAGTGTAGGTAAATCAAGAAAATGTGTTTACTGCCAAGCTGCTTTTGGTGAACCCGTCGCCCATCTCCTTTTTCTTCCACTCTGAATTGGGGTTGTACATTATACACTGTTATACAAAAATGTTAGAAGTATAAGGATCTAAAACACTTAATTCACTAATGATCAAATACAATGTTTCATGTTCCTCATAATTGGATGAGGAAGAGCAACTGGTGCCTTGGAGGCCACCATCAAAGACTTGCACTCATGTTTTGACCAGGGCTGAGGGTGCAGCTGGCTATGAAATACATCCCACTCAAAACAACCTTAAAGAAACTCTCACCCTGTAACCTAGAACAATTTTTCATCAAGATGATCATTAACCCCTCAATAATGAAGCTCAGACTACCCAGATCCATGAGAGTCCACCCAACCTTTCATGTATCACAGTTAAATCCAGACTTAATCAGAACCCTGCTCTGTTTTCCCTGGTTGTTTGCTGTGCTAATTCTTATTTCTCAGTGTCTAGGAATAACCGCTGACCTTGCTTGTTGGTCCTCTGCCTCACTTAACCTGCTTTCACTTCTGCCCTCTAGATCTTTTGCTGAGTGTTTAACTCTCCTGAGGCAGGACACAGAAAACGCCTTGGTGGTGGCCTTTCAGCAAGTTGGAACAACAGTGCTGTTTAGAAAGATGTTAATAGAGAGACAAAGCACCGACTCATTGAAAGGAGAAGTGGTCTTCCTTGCCGTCACATCATTCTGCACTTCGAACTGAGCATAGAAACCGTTCAATGCATCTGAAAGGGAGCAATCACTGTTGCAAGAAGTGATGTTCTGTAATTGGTGATGGCTTTGATGCCAGGCCTCTTGCACGATCTGGCTATGGATTCTCTAGGCAAATGATCGTGTATGTTGTCTGGTGGATTATTTTTGTACTTTAGAAGAGTCTAGCAATGGTACACATGAACATTGCTCCAATGTCTATATGCTTCGTAAAACGCTACAAAATAGAAATAGCACTATTTTGGATCCAGAGCAGGCAATACAAGCTACTGCCAAGCCATCATCTTCTATTTACCTCACAGACCACCTTTGACTCACACACAGACATGGACATTTATACATCAACACAATATCACAGGGATGGACTCTAAGGTCTTTGGCAGCTTTTAAATCCAGCAAAGCAAAAGCCTATAGAAGAGCTTGCACTGATAAAGGCACTTGCACAACAACTCCAACCATAAAATCCATGTGGAAAGGCATCCAGGCTTTTACTGACCATAGTCCTGTAATACAGAATCTACCAACCAGCAGTGCAGACCTACCAGATGAGTTTGACCACTTCTTTGTGGACATCATACAACAAATTTTGACTCGCCCCATGTTGACCATCCATTGTCACTCACAACAGATATGTATTCATCACTGAACAGAGTGGGAGCATGTAATGCAGTAAAACATTTATCCCCACTAAACTGTAGAAATAGCAAAAGTACACACACCTTTCACTCAAGTCATGTTTTAAAAGATGAAGTACTGACTACACTACACATTTTCACTCAGGTTGAAATAAAGAAGTATGGGCTCTGACATGTGCTTAAGTAAAAAGGAGCTACTAAAGGAGCTATTACTACTACCGGTCATGCTGGTAACTGGACCTCACATCATATTAATACAGAGGTGGCAACGGTACAAACATCCTTTACTTAAGTAGCAGTACAGATACTTATGTCTTAAAAGGACTTTTCAAACTCTGTTGCATTGTGCTTCAGTGAAACCTGGCTGAGTGAAGCCAATTCGGACAACGCGCTAGATCTGCCGGGTTTTCAGCTGTTTAGGTCGGATCTCATCGCAGAGTTAACTCGGAAAACGAGAGTTAGTGGATTGTGTTTCTATATCAATTAAAGTTGGTGTTCGGATGTAACAACGGTAAAAAAAAAAAGATATGCGGTCCTAATCTAGAGGCAATGTTCATTAACTGTAAACCTTTCTACTCGCCGCAGGAGTTGTCCTCTTCCATTCTCGAGAATGTGCACGTTCCTCCAGACACGTGCGTGAGCACAACGATGCAACAGCTGGTGAAACATATAACTGAAATGGAGCAAAGGTACCCAGACTCTCTTTTAATCATTCTTGGAGATTCTAACAAAGCGAATCTTTCCCGTCAACTGCCAAAATACAGACATGATGTTACATATCCCACCAGAGACAGTAATATTTTGGATCACTGTTACACCCCAATAAAGGATGCAAATCACTCTGTCCCATGAGCAGCTTTGGGGCTCTGTGATCACTGTCTAGTTCATCTCATACCAACCTACAGGCAAAAACTGAAATCAGCTAAACCTCTACTAAGCACTTGAAAAAGATGGACTAATGAAGCAGAGCAGAATTTACAAGCCTGCTTCGATTGCAGTGACTGGAGTGTTTTTGAAGCTGCAGCCACAGATCTAGATGAGCTCACGGAGACTGAAACTTCATACATCAGTTTCTGTGAGGATAGGTGCATCCCAACCAGGTCATAGTTATCATTCAATAATAATAAGCCATGGTTTACTGGGAAACAAACAGTTTTCTTCATGCCAAAGAAAATGCTTACAGAAGTGGGGATAAAATCTTGTATAACCAGGCCAGGAACAAACTAACAAAGATCAGATTGGCTAAAAAAAACCTACTCTGAAAAGCTGGAAAACCAGTTTTCAACCAAACAATCCAGCATCAGTATGGACTGGTCTGAGGAACATCACCAAATACAAGATTACACCCCCACAGTCTGTGGACAATCAACAACCGGCTGAAGATCTGAATGTGTTCTACTGTCGGTTTAAAAAGCCCAGTGTACCACACGCCACCCCCTCTGATCTGCACTTTACTCATTCACCTACCCCCACTGCAATACCCCTTCCTGCCACCCTCTCCATTCAACCTGTGCTTAAGGTATGTGTAGATGATGTGAAATGAGTCTTTAGAAGACAGACAACTAGAAAAGCTTCTGGCCCAGATGCTCACCGCTGCAACCCGGGTTCGATCCCCGGTCAGGGAACCATCCCCAGCCACTCTCAGTGCCGTCCCAAGCCCGGATAAATTGGGGAGGGTTGCGTTAGGAAGGGCATCCAGCGTAAAACATGTGCCAAATCAAACGTGTGGAGGATCCGCTGTGGCGACCCCTAACGGGAGTAGCCGAAAGAAAGTAGTAGTAGTTTAATAGATCACTGGAGCTGTGTGTAGTTCCCTACTGCTTCAAACGCCCCACGATCTTTCCAGTCCCTAATAAACCCAAAATGACCAGTTTTAATAATTACAGACCTGTTGCTCTCACGTCTGTGATCATGAAGTCATTTGAAATACTGGTCCTGGCCTACCTGAATGACATCACTAGACCTCTGCTGGATCCCCGTCAGTTTTTTTTTTTACAGAGCAAACAGGTCTGTGGATGATGCCGTCAGCATGGGACTGCAATATATACTGCAACATCTTGACAGACCTGGGACCTATGCAAGGATCTTGATTGATGACTTCAGTTCGGCCTTTAATACAATCATTTCTGACCTTCTCTTAGCCAAACTGACCCAGATTTCCATGCCCACCCCAATTGGTCTGTGGATCACAAGTTTCCTGAAAGACAAGCAGCAGACAGTGAGACTGGGCAAACTCACATTAAGGTCTCTCACCATCAGCACTGGTGCTCCCCAGGGTTGCATTCTCTCCCCACTGCTATTCTCACTGTACACAAATGACTGCACCTCTCAAAATCCCTCTGTCAAGTTCCTGAAGGTTGCGGATGACACTACAGTCATCAGCCTCATCCAGGATGGAGAAGAGTCTGCTTACAGACAGAAAGTTAGAGAGCTGGCTGTCTGGTACAACCACCACAACCTGAAGCTCAACACAAGCTCACAATGGAGATGATCGTGGACTTCAGGAGAAATCCCCCAGCACTCCCCCACTCACCACCATGAACAGCATTGTAACAACAGTGGAGTCATTCAAGTTTCTGGGTACCACCATCTATCAGGACCAAAAGTGGGACAATAACATTGACTCCATTGCTAAAAAGGCCCAGCAGAGGTTGTACTTCCTTTGCCAACTGAGGAAATTCAACTTGCCACAGGAGCTGCTGAAACAATTCTACTCGGCCATTATTGAGTCTGTCCTGTGTACATCTGTAATTGTCTGGTTTGGTTCAACTACCAAATAAGACATCAAGAGGCTACAGTGGACAGTCAGGACTGCTGAGAGGATTATTGGTTCCCCACTGCCCAATCTCCAATATCTTTACTCATCCAGAGTGGAGAAAAGGGCTAAGAAAATCACTTTGGACCCCACACACCCAGCCCACTCTCTCTTCAAACTGTTGCCTTCTGGTCGGTGCTACAGAGCACTCCCCACCAGAACAGCAGAGTAAAAAAAACTTTTTTTTTCTCCCGCAGGCTTTACTTTAACAATTAAAATATTAATAACTACACATTGTCTATCATAACACACATTTGTACATAGAATCCAAATGGTCCATTGTGAACTGAACACTTGTAAATAACATCTGTATTTTTATTTAACATTTACTCTGTATATATTGCATATTTAACTGTCTAGTTCACTATTCTGTTACATTATGTCTGTACTTTCTTCTGCACTGGAAGCTCCTGAGGTCAAGTCAAATTCCTTGTGTGTGTAAGCATACTTGGTAATAAAGCTGTTTCTGACAGTCTGTCAGAAGAACCTCAGTCAGTAAGTTTGGGTAATCACATGTCCTCACCCCTTATTATAAACACTAGTGTCAGCAACAACAAGGGGGGGTAAAGGCGATAAGCGGAGGCAGAGGGAAAACTCGTTTTTTACTATCACTACAGTACACTACGTATCCCTAAACTTTTATTTTTTACTTTTTGTTCTTTGCTTATCTTAATTTCCGTCGCAGTCTTCGCTTCGGCATCTAGCAGCGGCGTTTCGAGCTCGTACCTCAATTTTTTGCTCGCGTAACAAAGCAAAAAAACAACCGAGTGACCGCTCATACCTCTGAAAACTCATACATTAATGCACTCGTAGGTCAAGGTACCACTGTACTTCTAAAATTTGTAACGTTCATCTGTCATATCTCTAAACTTAACGTTCATCTGTCAACTGAGATTTTTGATTAGCTTTTTATTGTCATTTCAACCATATATAGCTGACGCAGTACACACCAAAATGAGACAACGTTCCTGCAGAACCCTGGTGCTACATAAAACAACAAAGCTACATAACGTCACCACATGAAGTGCATCGTGTGCAACCTGGTGCAAACAGTGCAAGACAAACATTGCAAAGAAAACACAAGACAGTGTAGGACAAATACACAAAATAGTGCCGCCAGTAAATCTACTGTATATTATACAGTACCGTGTGCAGAGAGAACTGAGTACAGGGGTGAACTTGTAAGTAAACAACATGTAAACAAAAGGGTTTGTGCAAAACAGCATTTAAAAGGCTGTGCAAAAACAATGTAAACATTTGATAATAATGATGTAATAATAGGGGTGGTGCTGAAGACATTGATGTGTAAAATAAGTATGAGTGTAGATAGTAGGTTGTGCAGATCAGTAACACAATTAAGTGTGTGCAAGTGAAACGTGTGTGAGGGGGGTGTTGGGTTGTCCACAGTGCTGCACACAAAGTGTAGGGTAAATATCCGTGATAGAGGAGAGATAGACTTCAATGATCTCAGCTGTCCTCACTATCGTCTGGAGGGTCTTGCAATCCTAGATGTTGCAGTTCCCAAACCAGGCAGTGAGCAGGTGCTCAGGATGCTATTTCTGCAGGTCACTAACAACACACGACACCACAGCAAGTCTTGCCGCACAGAGCTGCATTTCTGTCGGCATGAAACTGCCGTCTAGCTGAATGGTGGCATCCAGAGCTCTGACATTAATACAAAGACGCAGCGGTCTCTGAACTCTCGCTGCGTGGTCTGCTGAAGTCAGATGTAGTCAAAATTATTCTCCAGGGACTAGACCAGTAAGATATTGATGGCTCACCGATGCTTTTTCTATCTACTGCTTGTAATTAACATTCAGTTCTGCTCCATCCTGTAAATTCAGTAATTTCTGTATTACAGTGGTGTGATTTCTTATTTTAAAGTCTGTCACACATTAATGTTTCAGATCATCAAACTAATTTAAATAGTAGTAAAAGATAAGTGAACACAACATGCAGTTTTGAAATTAAGGTTTTTATTATTAAGGAAAAACTAAATCCAAAACTACTGTATTTTTCGGACTATAAGCCGCTACACTTTTATAAGCCGGAAAAATGCGGCGGCAGCCTATTCCCAAAATGCCGCTCTGTTTTTAAAGGAGCCACAACATATTTCACCTGTTACACCGTGTAACAGACACTGTCCTTCGGTAAAGCCTGCGTAAAGTTCATTAGTTTCAATGTAGACACCTGCGGCTTATATATGGGTGCGCTTTATAGTCCGGAAATTACGGTGTGGAAAAAGTGTTTGAGAAAGTGATTCCGTATTCCAGAAGAACATAATACCAACAATAAAATATGGTGGTGGTAGTGTGATGGTCTGGGGCTATTTTGCTGCTTCGGGACCTGGAAGACTTATGATAAATGGAACCATGAATTCTGCTGTTTAGCAAAAAATCCTGAAGGAGAATATCCAGCCATCTGTTCGTGACCTCAAGCTTTGGTTCTGCAGCAGGACAATGATCGAAAACACAGCAGCAAGTCCACCTCTGGCTGAAGAAAAATAAAATGGAGACTTTGGAGTGGCCTAGTCAAAGTCCTGACCTGAATCCTATTGAGATGCTGTTGCATGACCTTAAAAAGGCGGTTCATGCTTGAAAACCCTTCAGTGTGGCTGAATTACAACAATTCTGCATAGATGAGTGGAGCAAAATTCTTCGACAGTGCTGTAACAGACATATTGTAAGTTATCACAGACGCTTGGTTGCAGTTGTTGCTGCTAAGGGTGGCCCAACCAGTTATTAGGTTACCGGGGCAAACAATTTTTTCCACACAGGGCCATGTAGTTTTGGATTTAGTTTTCCCTCAATAATAAAAACATTCATTTAAAAACTGCATGCTGTGTTCACTTGTGTTATCTTTTACTAATATTTAAATTAGTTTGATGATCTGAAACTTAGTGTGACAAACATGCAAAAAAATAAGAAATCAGGAAACACTTATTCACACCACTCTATATATGCATTATAAGACCAGACTTCACTAAGAAATAGGTATGGTGGATACTTACTACAGTGATTAATTAGTTTGGCTACAAAAGTTATTTAATCTTAACTGATGCAGAGCATAGCTCTCATTTCTGAAACAACTATGCTGGAAGACATATCCTGTGAATATCCAAAACTTATTTTAAAATAATTTTAGAAGAGTCAACATATTAGCCTACATCAATTAAAAAAAACTATAGTGCTGCTACTAATCAACTCGCGAGCATCAGGTTGCCTGATTGTCTGGTTCCTCTCAAGTTTGAATCATTCATCTAGGGAGTTTTGTAAAGCTGCTTTGAGACAATGTCCACTGTGAAAAGCGCTATAGAAAAACTTGAACTAATCGATAAAATCTATAATAATCCATAATGAAATTTATGTCAACGAATGCTGTTATCGATTAGTTGGGATGCTTAAGTTATGGCTTAGTGTGAAGGCAAGATAACAGCTGCTTACAAAAATAGTGGCGAGTACAGGTCAACCGGCAGCAGGAAAAGAAAACACACTGGTGTCACAGATGAAGGCGAAACATCAGCACAGGAAGCAGAAATGTATATCCTTATCATGTGAAAATGGTAGAGTTTAATTAGGATCTGTTCTATCGTGACTCCTGAGCATCAGGTTGCGCAATCACCTCACTTGCAACATTGGGAAGAATTCAAGAAAAACAGTGCAAGCAAACACTAAATTTAAAATCATCAAATAACAGCAGCAATAAACTATTATATTTTTTAGTCACTGTTATGGTTTTTAGTGAGTGCTTATGCATTTGTACACCAATGCGCATATGCATATATATCTATATATCTTTATTTATTTATTTATTAATTTTTTAAACCTGTTAGCTTGCTGCGTTTCTCCGCTCCATTGTCTTTTTATAGAATTTGTGTACTACAACAGTTAACTTGTTTGTTTTCAAACATGGGCTTTATCACGTTCAAATGCTTAGTTTAAATGTTTGTATATTTTATTTATACATACCCGATTCCAAAAAATGTTGGGACACTGTAAATATTGTCAATAAAAAGCAGAATGCAATGATGTGGAAGTTTCAAATTTCAATATTTTATTCAGAATACAACACAGATGAAATATCAAATGTTTAAACTGAGAAAATGTATCATTTTAAGGGACAAATAAGTTGATTAAATTTAATGGCATCAACACATCTCAAAAAAGTTGGGACATAACCATGTTTACCACTGTGTGGCATCCCCTTTTCGTTTTATAACAGTCTGCAAACCTCTGGGGACTGAGGAAACAAGTTGCTTAAGTTTAGGAATAGGAATGTTGTCCCATTTTTGTCTAATACAGGCTTCTAGTTGCTCAACTGTCTTAGGTCTTC
Source organism: Silurus aristotelis (assembly GCF_946808225.1). Taxonomy (NCBI): domain Eukaryota; kingdom Metazoa; phylum Chordata; class Actinopteri; order Siluriformes; family Siluridae; genus Silurus; species Silurus aristotelis. Next base: position 18,573,661 of record NC_139583.1, read on the forward strand.
TTTGTTGCATCTTTCTCTTTATGGTGCACCAAATGTTTTCTATGGTGAAAGATCTGGACTGCAGGCTGGCCATTTCAGTACTCGGATCCTTCTTTTACGCAGCCATGATTTTGTAATTGATGCAGTATGTGGTCTGGCATTGTATGTTGGAAAATGCAAGGTCTTCCCTGAAAGAGACGATTTCTGGATGGGAGCATATGTTGTTCTAGAACTTGGATATACCTTTCAGCATTGATGGTGCCTTTCCAGATGTGTAAGCTGCCCATGCCACATGCACTCATGCAACCCCATGCCATCAGAGATGCAGGCTTCTGAACTGAGCGCTGATAACAACTTTGCTTGTCCTTATTCTCTTTAGTCTGGATGACATGGCGTCCCAGTTTTCCAAAAAGAACTTCAAATTTTGATTCGTCTGACCATAGATCAGTTTTCCACTTTGCCACAGTCTATTTTAAATGAGCCTTGTCCCAGAGAAAACGCTGGCTTCTGGATCATGTCTGGATATGGCTTCTTTTTTGACCTATAGAGTTTTAGCGAGACACTGCCACTCTTTTTATACCCAATCATGTTGCCAATTGACCTAATAAGTTGCAAATTGGTCCTCCAGCTGTTTCTTATTTGTACATTTAACTTTTCCGGCCTCGTATTGCTACCTGTCCCAACTTTTTTGGAATGTGTAGCTCTCATGAAATTCGAAAATGAGCCAATATTTGGCATGACATTTCAAAATGTCTCACTTTCAACATTTGATATGTTATCTATATTCTATTGTGAATAAAATAAGTTTATGAGATTTGTAAATTATTGCATTCCTTTTTTATTCACAATGTGTACAGTGTCCCAACTTTTTTGGAATTGGGTTTGTATATCATTTAATTATTATACAAAGTTAAATATATTATATAATCTAGATGCTTATATCTTCAAAACTGAACAAGACTGAAATGTCAATTTCGTGAACAACAATTGTGTAAACAATGTTGTATTATATTTTATATAGCTTTTATTTAAGCATGGTTCTTAACATATTTAATGATCATTAAAAACATTACAAATGATTTACACAAACTGCTTCACCTTGCTTGCACCTCGGCCACTATAAGCTTTAAAATGTCAAAATTAAAGATGGTTAAACATTTTATTTATCCAATTAATTTATTAATTAAAATAATAATAATTGTCCAACATCCTTTCTTAAAAGCGCTATACACATATGAAATTTAATTGAATTAAGCTGGACTGGATCTGGCATTTGCAGTTTAAATCCACAACTTCCACAAACAGCACCACCACCACCTCTCCTCAAATCATTTTTGAACACAAAGCCTTAGCACCACCTCTCCACTCATACACTTGTCCAATATAGAGCTTCAACACCACCGGCTCTTACAGAACCCCAACATCACTTTCTCTGAAAACCACCCCCCTCTCTGTCCCCTGCCCCATGCTTTGAGTCAATACCACATCCTTTTACACAGAGCATCACCTCTTCTTTTTTACTCCTCTCACCAACATCAATACAACCTCCTTTTACTCACTTCTCTAAACAACCTCTTCTCACTTACTCCTCTCACACAGAACCACAACACAAGATTCTCTCACTTATTTCTCACACAGAGGCCATAACCACCTCTCAATTTCTCCTCCCACATAGAGTCTCAACTCCAGCTGTGAACTGAAAGAAGAAGAGTTTAGTAACATAACTACAAAACAGGGTTCTTAGTGCTCATTGAGTACTCCCTGTATGAAAAAGTAATTGCCAAATTTGCTGCTTAAATTCAAAGGTTTAATGAAGTTTAATTTGCATGTAGTCAGTGTTTAGCGTTATACACTAACACAATGAACCAAGATTCTAGACCACTGCCTGTAAATATAGGTATGTCCATGTGAGATGCAATAGCAATAATAGCAAATTTAAATATAAGGTACAAGTGGGTACAAAAATTATAATAATAATAATAATAATAATAATAATAATAATAAATAATTGTTTAGGGCTGTTACAATTCCTCGAGTAACTTGAGTAATTCGATTACAAAAATTTGTTTAGTCCATTTACGGTAACTACACACGGTGTTTCCCACATCCCAGAAAGCTTTACACATTGTATAAAATGAAGAAAAAAGTGAGAATTGCGAGAAAACAAAAATTTTTATAAACTTATTTTATTATGTGGCGAAAGGGCTTCCATAGGATTTAGGCCAAAGAAAACGTTTGGGATAATTTCAAACTAAAATATAAAGAAAACACAGTGAATTTACTTTTTTCTTTCTTTAGGAGTAATCTGAAATGTTTTATGATTTTTCCAATGTATAGATTTCAATTTACATTTTGCTGTAATATGGCAATTAAATGCACTAAATGGGTTTTCACAGATATTCTTGTATGCAATTTCATTAATAAAAATGATAATGATAAGGAAACAAGTTACTTTATTAATTTTAAAGACCTGTCTTATTTTCTCTTGTATATTTAGTATTGCTCTTTAATAAAAGAAGTACTTTTTATCCGATTACTCGATTGGAATAATCAGTAAAATACTCGATTACCAAAATAATCGATTGCAACGGCCCTATACCACTCTGCTGGTAAAGCTGCGTCTTGTCATTTTCCGTAACCTGAATAATGTCATCATGTGAGCTATGGTTGCTTTCCATACGCGTGAAATTCATGTGCATGAATTCAGTCATGGCGGCAAGGTTGACACTTTCAAAAGTGTGAGCTCACATTACAAAATTAAGTAACACCAAGGGTGGGGCTTCAGTGCCCGCAAAGCCTTCTCTACAACCTTAATTCTAATATTTGTTTCATGAAATTTTATAAATTTTTTTCTAACAGTCTATTCTCTTCCTATGTTAGATTTTTTTGTCCAATCAGATTCCAGCCTCTATGTGCTGCCATGTCAATCCAATCTGCCCAGGGCCTGCAAAATTAGTACTGATGGCCATTATATCTTAGACTATATTATCCAGGAGTCTGTATCTTTAACCAATCAGATTTCAAATTCTCCTCACAGGGCCAGCTAGCTGGTCCAGAATAGCGTCAGCATTATACCATCCTCTGATTGGTTGGTCAGAGGGAAACTTACAGCTAAGCTTGACTAGAAAAACACATCTGTAGCGCTCTGCACACAATAATACATCAGAGTTAGAGTTTTTTTTTTTTTTTTTTATGCCCACGGAGGAGGAGAAATTGATTTGGTCTCGAACATACTAAAAAATTCATTTTTAAGAAAAGCTAGACATCAAGTGGAGGTCGGCCAAACCCCAAAGCTAGCTACCTTGTTTCAGCCTGATGAAGGGTTTGTTCTCCACTTCCAGGTTTTATTTTATTTACATTTTTAATGTTTTTGTCATGTTAATAGACAAATATTGATTCAGAACTGCTCCAGATAATGTATGTGGCACAGCTGCGGTTGTGGTGTAGAGGTTTGAAGTTGCCTTAACTGGGTTTCTTGCTTTAGTAAAATGGTATTCACCCTCCATATGCAAAATGCCTCTCTCTCTGTAATGCCACGTTATTATGCGTTTTTGTATACCATTGATGGGTTCTATAATTGTGATGTGATAGTGGTGGTATTAAGAGGTGGATTAAGTCCCCACTGAAGGCCCAGGTACCAAATGCATGGCCGGCCACTGAATAACACCACTGTCAGATGCAAAGGACAAAAGGAGGCAACACTAGTAATATAATGAAACATTTACAAACAAAAACACAACATCTACCTCCAGCAATGCACTGTATTAAATATGTCGCCGTCGCCTCCATGTTTTCAACTGCAACTCTCTTGCCTCAACCTCAAGCGACAGTAACAGTAATTATAAAATAAGTCTTTAGTTAGTACTAGTAGTCTTTGGGGACACCATTAATCTCCACCAATAGTTGATTGATGGAACTATCGGCAAAAATCCATACCAATTTTCCAGCTTCCAGTCAGCTGTCATCATGTGAGCGGCCTCTAATCACTGATGCCATGTGCTGTTTGTTTTTAACAAATGCGACTGCGTGCTGCCCGGAAAGCGATTTTTATTATATTTATATTATAATATATGATATGATATTTATTATTTATAATTAATTGTATTAATGAATGTAATGATGTATATTTGATTCAGTATATTTTCATAAATTAGTAATTTGTTTTTTTCTAATAAAAGGTCAGTACTATTTTACATTGTGTTTTTTTGTTTTGTTTTTTAATCCAGTATCCATTTAAAAAATGTATTAATCACAGCTGATTACCATATTTTTCGAACTATAAGCCGCTACTTTTTTTGCACGTTTTGAACCCCGCGGCTTAAACAACGAAGCGGCTAATATATGGATTTTTCCTGGGTTTTTCCCGGTTTCACAAACTTCAAGCCAAAGAACTGAGCGACATAACATTAGACCAATGAAATTTCCGAACGGAAACGAAAAAAAACGCACTTCACCTGTGTTCTGAGCTGCACGGCTTCGGGAGAAAAACTTCCACCGGTGATGCACGACGATGACAAAAGATAAACTGCACAGAGAAATACAGTGGTACCTTGACCTATGAGTTTAATTCGTTCCGTGGATGAGCTTGTATCTCAATTTGCTCAAATCAGTTTTCCATACTGAAAATACTTAAAATGTTATTAATTTAGTGTCTTTCGTTAAAGCCTGTGTAAAGTTCATTAGTTTTAGTGTAGACTTATAGACAGGTGCGGCTTATTTATGTTAAAAATAAAAATCTTTGTCAAATTCAGTGGGTGCGCCTTATATATGGGTGCGCTTTATAGTCCGGAAATTACGGTAATCGGTTATTAGCAAGTGAAATCCAACCTATCGGTAAAATCCACTATCGGTTCACCTCTAATTCATCTATGTTTTGCTGTGGTATGCTGAGGAAATCGCTCTCTTCTTTAAAGGGCCTTTTTATTTATATATAAAAAAAAAAAATCTAAACATGCTTTATGTGCCTTTTTCTATTTGCTTGGGGGGCATTTGTAAACTGCAGTACTAAAAGTTCAGCAGTAATAAAATAACTTGAAATTTCCAAAATATTTTCACATCATGTCTTTTAGCACCACGTTATAGAGAATATTATTGATAAAATCGATAAGTACTAGTATCGGTAAGCGGTATCAGTATCGATAAAATGTAAACGATGCTCACCCTTAGTCAGAAGGCATGCTTGCTTATATGCCGCATTTCTAACAAAAGGTAAACACAACAGAAAACGGTTTACCTGCCTAAAAAATGGAGCATAACCTCTCCGAGTTACATTACCAAATAAATTTTATCATAAGCAGTGTTCATTTTATTCAGCAGGGTACAACACAATGCTACTTTGCTTCCGTCTCTACGGCACACACTGGTGCTCTTTTTCTAATGCAAACAAGAGTTGCCATAGGAACCACAGGCTCAAATGCGGAAAATAAAAGAGGGAACAATAAATGAAGGGTAGAACAGACTCATTGATCTGTATAAACAACAGAAAATGAATGCTGGAAGGACAATTATGAAGAGGATGAATAATTATTGCTTCAATGTTCATATAAACTATGCAACCATTAATTCTAAAATGTTTATTTAGTGTGAAATGCATTTATGTACTCTTTCCATGCACCAGTGTTTATATTAACATTCATGCAACACAATTTGTGTTAAACTGAGAGGCTGTAACAGAGAGGCAATATAGACTAATTTACCAAATGCAAAACTTTTTTTCTTTCTGATCATTACAAATTGGGCACATGGAGTTCAAAAATCTATAAAAAAAAAATGTGTAATAAAAATTCGAGAGTAAAGGTTTATTAGGTTCTATTCTAATAGAAAGACTGGAATAAATGCCAACCATTTAGCAGCTCTCTCTTCTGGCTCATCATGCATTTTTACATTTAAAGCATTTCAATATAAGCAATTTGAGGCTTTGGGTAAGTTCCCAGTAGAGGCAGCTTATTGTTAGTAGGATCGGAACTCATGACCTTTTCAAAGAGAAACCCTACCTCTTAAGCACTAAACAACAATAGAGTCTAGAGTATAGAAAAGAAATCAGAGACAATAAGAATAGGAGAATTTATCATCAATTAAAAACACCTTAAACATCTTGATAGTCTTATACTCTACAATAAAATGGCAGTTAACTGACATTAATCTAACATGCAGGTGTTTTTGATCTCTGCTATTAATAGACACTTCCTAGGAACCTGACGGTATGCTCAATCTTAGACATTCTTGACAATCACAGCTTAATTGTTAGTGGTCAGAACAAAAGTCCTACAATAGTCCTAAGGACATTCATAAGTATCCTGCCTGAATTTCTCACTAAACCCCTAAATGCGAATGATCTTGACGAAACGGCTAACAACATAGACTCTATCCTTACTAGCACATTAGATCCCTATTTGATTAAAAAAGGTTAGAGAAAAAACGCCTGTGCCATTGTATAATATTCATATTCATGTCCTCATTAGAACAGTCTGTAATCCGGAAAGGAAATGGAGAAAAACTAAATTGAATGTATCTTTTTTCCCCACGCTTTAACCCCGCGGCTTAAACACAAGCTTCAAGACAAAAAACTGAGCCCAATAACATTAGACCAATGAAATTGCTGAACGGGTTCAGGTGAACCAATGAAACTCTTTATATTAAATCGCACTCCCACTGAATCGGGCCACACCACATCATAAATATGTATAAAGTTCATCTGATGTTTGACCTGCCGTTTACTCGGACTGTCAACAGGAAATGTGAATCATTCGTCACGCTGAAATCAACTGGGCATGAAAAACGCTCCTGTGTTCTGAGCTGCACGTCATCGGCAGAAAAGCTTCACCAATGGTGATTTTTAAACGCACAACAATGCCAAAAGATAAAGAGAGAGAAATTGTTGTGAAAGGAAGGAGGAAGACAGTGAACAATGAATTTCTTGGTAGGCTACTGTTTAGATACAAGCCGTGTAATAGTCACTGTCTTTCGCTGAATCCTGTGTACAGTTCATTAGTTGCAGTGTGCAACTTATAGACAGGTGCGGCTTATTTATTTTCAAAATAAAAATCTTTGTAAAATTCAGTGGATGCGGCTTATATTTGGGTGCGCGTTATAACATTTAAATGGTTATTGTTCCCACACTACCCTAGGCCTAGCCAAGGTGGGAATGTAACAAGTTGGGGCTTGTCGGGGATCTGTTTGGATAGGTATATAGGGTTTGGGTATTGAATTTATGGTTTATCATGTGTTCTGTTTGACTTTTCTATAGTCATGGCAACCTTTGATCTCCAGCTGTTTGTTGCTTCTCCAAGTCTGGATATTTTTTAGAAGTGTCGGAAGGATAACCTATTAGAGCTAGCTGCTTGTTATAGTGTACCAGTTTCTCGGAGTCTGGTGAAAACAGAAATCAAAAGTAAGATTGTTGCTAAGCTGTGTGAATTAGGGGTTCTTAAATTCTTACCACATTTTGATACAACTGTGGCTAGTGGTGTGGAATCCACTGATGTTGGTTCTGGGAATTTAGGTGCAGAGATGGATGAGCTGATGATTGAAGCCAGAGCTACCTTACCCCGCTTCGACCCATTTTCTCCTCCTTTGTCTGCAGGATCAAGGAATGAGGCCCGTGCCAAAGTGCGCATTGCACGTCTCCAATTGGAGGCTCAAGAGATAACAAGCACGTAAAGCAGAGATGGAGTTTAGGATAGCTGTGCGTAAGATGGAACTTGAGGTAGATCGGGAAGTCCGATTAAGGCAAGTGGAGTTAGAAGCGATGATCTCTTCAATGTCTACTGCACCTCCTGTAAGGCCTGTCCCTATGCCTCGGTCTGCTTGCTCTGTCCCAGCCACACCTGCTTTTGATGTTAGCAAAAACATTGTGTTGGTTCCTCCGTTCCGAGAAAGTGAAGTAGACACTTATTTCGGTGTTTTTGAGCGTATTGCTATAGCCTTAAATTGGCCAAAAGAGGTGTGGTCTTTCTTGATCCATTGTAAGCTTCTTGGAAAAGCTCAGGAAGTGTGGTGTTTATTGTCCCTGGAGGATCGTTTACAGTATGAGGTAGTTAAAACGATTATACTCCATGCTTATGAGTTGGTCCCTGAAGCCTACAGGCAAAGGTTCAGGAACCTTAGACAACTTCCTTCACAGACCTTTGTAGAGTTTGCCCGAGAGAAAGAAACCTTGTTGGATAAGTGGTGTGCTTCTAGTAAAGTAAATGATTTTGACTCCTTGAGGGAGCTTATGTTGCTTGAGGAATTAAAAAATTGCCTACCTGATCGTGTTGTGATCTACCTAAATGAGAGGAAGGTTTCCTGTTTCAGAAGCTGCTGTTCTTGCAGATGAGTTTGTGTTGACTCCTAAGAACGTATTCAAGCAGACTAGGGTAGAACCTTCAGTAACGACTGATCAGCAGTTAAATACAATTGTGTGTCAAATTCTAGCTCTACTAGATGTTTTTACAGTCATAAGCCTGGCCATGTAATTGCCAACTGTGCCACTTTAAAGCAAAAGCAAGACAAGCAGAAACAAGCTCCTAGTCATACCCAACAGATTGCACTAGCGAAAACAGTTACTTCTGCTTCAGATTTTGTTGGACCGAATGTTGAAGAATCTGTTCATTCATGTTATCAGCCATTTGTAACAGACAGTACATGTTCTTTAGTTGGGAAAGATCAAACTCCCGTACCTGTTAAAATTCTTCGGGATACTGGCGCAACTCAGTCATTTATACTAGTCAAGTCAAGTCAAGTCAAGTTTATTTGTATAGCGCTTTAGCACAACACTAGCTGATGTGTTATCTTTTTTCAGACAAGTCCTTCTGTGGAACACATGCCTTTTGTAAGGGGATTACTATGCAGTACATTAAAGTTCCTCTTCACTATGTGCACTTGAGCTCAAGTCTAGCTACAGGGATATATAAAGTAGCGGTATGTCAGTCTTTACCTGTGGAAGGTGTTCCTTTTATATTAGGGAATGAAATAAGCTGGAGGTAAAGTCCTTCCAGTCTTAGAAGTTCTTGAGAGTCCTGCTGACAATCTCTTACCAGATGATCTGTCAGGTGATCACCCCACAGTGTTCCCTGTATGTGCTGTGACTCGTGCTAAAGCTCGCTTTTTAGAAGACATGGTCGACCTATCAGATTCGTTTCTTGCTAAAGATGATGCAGAGTCTGCTGTGTTTAATCCTCCCATGGCTTGTTCTTTCGACCCAGTGACTTCAATGAAAATTCAGAGCACAGATGTTCAGCTTGGTGAGTTACCTATTAGTCGATTACAACTT
>NC_139583.1:18585392-18677892 GCF_946808225.1 Silurus aristotelis
GGCTAAAGCACTGGCGCCCAGGCCGACGTGAACCATTGTTGTGCCTGTACCCTGAGTGTGTCTGCTCTTTCAAAACACCAGGTGGGTTGAAAACTCATTTATATAGGGTCCACACAAATTCTGATAAAACAACAGTACAAGCTACATTTAAATGTGACCTATGTGATTATCACAATGTTTGTACTGAAAAAAACTTCAGGCATCTGGGTACACATCTGAAAAGGAATGAGACAGTGCAATGCCCATTTTTGCACTGTAATTTTAAAACTAAAGTTCAAACATCACCAAAAATGCAAAATAAGTGATTATAGTTCATCAGTTGTAATCATCTTTGGGTTCTCAATTGACAGAAAACTGTGTCACATTAATTTTAACGATTTAAATATATATAACCACTCATTTCAAAAGATAGTGGAAGTATAGATTACATTTTTGTTGTCAATTTTTTTTTATTATTTTGCCCTGAGCCCCATGACACTCTTTTAAAGGGATACTCCACTTTAAAATGAAAATTATACTCACCCTCATGTTGTTTTAAACCTGTATGTATTTCTTTCTTCTGCTGAACAGAAAGGGAGATATTTAGAAGAATGTCAGTAACCAGACAGTTTCTGGGTCCCATTGACTTCCATAGTATATTTTTTTTCCTACTATGGAAGTCAATGGTACCAAAAACTGTCTGGTTACTGACATTCTTCTAAATATCTTCCTTTCTGTTCAGCAGAAGAAAGAAATTCATACAGGTTTGAAACATGAGGGTGAGTATAATGACAGAATTTTCATTTTAAAGTGGAGTATCCCTTTAAGTCTCTTTTAACGATCTTTAAGGATTCATGCAGAAGTAAATCATAATTACAATTATTTATCTCCCTCTAGACAACAGACATCCTATCACACAGACACGCTACAGCTTTACGGGGTCTCCCCTTGTACCTCAGGGAGCACAATGCAATATCAAAAGACTTGTCTGGTAAGTTTTTAGCTTTTGTTCATGTCATATTTTCATTGATCACTGTTATTTTATGAAATGTGTGGTTATATTTAATAAAGGTGCTGACAGTTTCCATGTGGCTTGTTTTCATCAAGTATTTACATCAGGTTAACACGTACTGTGCCTGTGGCAAACAGCTGAGAGCCGTGAGAATGGTGCAAGGCCGGTGGCGTGATTGATAAGACAATTCACCTGCGTGCAGCACCGGTTTCGATTGTCTCACAGAAGAGCTTTGGATTGATAAAAGGAGGAGCGAGGTCATGAGGCAGGGTGCTTTTTTTTCTTTTTTTTTTCCCCCCATGGTTCTTATCCTTGTCCTGCTTGTCACAGTGCCATCTTTTTTTTTTGCTAGAGTTTAAGCTTTGATTTATTTTTTTATATTTGTACATATGCACAACAATTTTTCATGATATCTGTATAATTCTTAGGACAGTGATTTGGAGGAGACCTACACAAGAGGAGTAAAACTGTGCATCCTTGAAGTCATGAAGGACGATATCTCACAGACAACAAAGACATGTCTAAATTTCGCCATCATTCTGGAGGAAACTGTGGTCATGCAGGACCTACCTGACTTTCCTACTGCTTTCATGGTACTCTTTGGACTTCTCTATGCACCAAACATTGAGTATTCAAAAGGACTAAAATACACATTTGAGGAAGTGCAGAACATCTTTGTGGGATTGGGTGAAAAGTGCACCAACAGAGTTCAGTCCCTGAAGAATAAGCTACTTACTGTATAGGCAGTTTAAGATGCTTTTAGTGTAGTTTAAAAGTTAGCCTTGAATTCTCTAAAAGTAAAATGCTTATGTTTACATTTGCTACTGTTTATCAAGATTTCATATACATATTACAGTGTTAATGCTTTTTAATACTGTTTTAACAGCAGTGTTTAGTTTTATTTGCTGTATTGCAGTATTTCACTTTTCATTGTTGAATTGATATCCAGAGTTGGTGCTTTGTAATACTGTTTTAACAGCAGTGTTTAGTTTTACTTGCAGTATTTCAATTGTCATTGTTGAATCACTTTGGCTTAAATATTTTGAATTTTTAAGACTTGTACTGGGTTGAATTATCTAAAAAGCCAAATGCTTATTCGTTTACTCGATATTTTTTTATTCAATTGATATTTAAATGTTTTATGTTTAGGTGCACCATTACTTTGTAGATGGATGCTCTTTTAAATTTGAAAAGTATTTGTTTAAGTTTTTGTTTCTCATGTGCATTGGCAGTGTTTTGTAAAACTGTTTTACTGTAGTGTTGCAAATTACTCTTACCAACCAACTTTTGCCTCCAACAAAAATAAATGTTTTGTTAACATTGACTCACTGTTTTCAGTTTTTGACTTGGGCAATGTTATTGTAGTTTCCAGTCGTAACATTATTTAGTACCAATTTCCAATAGGATTTTTTTATTCACTCAACTTCAGACATTGAGTTCTACAGACCAAAAATGTTGAATTGGCACAACTTAAAAAGGTTTGTTAAAAAATAGTTGCACCTCTCCACAACACTAACAATCTTAAGTTGACTCAATTAAATATTTTTTGTATTACTGACAAATTAATTTCAGTCAGTATAACTGTTATTTACAAAAGTTGAGTCAACAAAAAAAAGCAGAAGGAAATTGGTACTAAGATTTTTTTTGTTGTACTGGCTTAAATATTTTTACAGTGTGGATTGCTTACAGAATTATATCAGCATTCAGCCATTTTGTAGATTTATACAGGTTAATCCAAGTTAAATATGGGGTGCCAAAAGGATCAGTCCTAGGACCACTGCTTTTCACAATATACAGGCAGACCCCAACTTACAATGTAGATAGGGACCACAAAAACCAGTCGTAAGTCTATCAGTTCGTAAGTCGATAAGAGTAACTACTCAAGCCATCAGGCTTCTCAACAAAGAGTGTATATATATATATATATATATATATATATATATATATATATATATATATATATATACACACACACACATACACATACACACACACACACATACTGTATATATAGACACAGTACAGACCAAAAGTTTGGACACACCTTCTCATTCAAAGAGTTTTCTTTATTTTCATGACTATGAAAATTGTAGATTCACACTGAAGGCATCAAAACTATGAATTAACACATGTGGAATTATATATGGAATTATATACATAACAAAAAAGTGTGAAACGACTGAAAAATGTCATTCTAGGTTCTTCAAAGTAGCCACCTTTTGCTTTGATTACTGCTTTGCACACTCTTGGCAGTCTCTTGATGAGCTTCAAGAGGTAGTCACCTGAAATGGTCTTCCAACAGTCTTGAAGGAGTTCCCCAAGAGATGCATGGCACTTGTTGGCCCTTTTGCCTTCACTCTGCAGTCCAGCTCACCCCTAAACCATCTCGATTGGGTTCAGGTCCGGTGACTGTGGAGGCCAGGTCATCTGGTGCAGCACCCCATCACTCTCCTTCTTGGTCAAATAGCCCTTGGTGCCTTCAGTGTGACTCTACAATTTTCATAGTCATGAAAATAAAGAAGACTCTTTGAATGAGAAGGTGTATCCAAACTTTTGGTTTGTACTGTATGTATGTGTAATATATATATATATATATATATATAAATAAATAAATTATACACTGGTGATCATTTTGCAGAAAACACACTGATCAAAATTAGAGAACACTTTCAGATACCTCCCAGTTATTGGTGTTAATCTGGTACCTGGTGCTAATTTCCTTGATTATCTGTCAACCCCTATTTAACTGGCAGCCTAACTTCTAGTTTCACTGACTCTGCAAGATGGTGGGCCGTTCTAAAGTGACTGAAAGCCTCCGGCAGCAGGTTGTCCAGAAGAAGGCCAATAGGATGACCCTATCAGCCATAGCAAGACAAGTTGGTCGTTCCAAATCTGTGATTTCAAGAATATTGAATCTTTACATCAAAAATTCATTCAAGTTCACCAAAAAGGCTGGTCGTCCACGGAAGACACATACAAGAGAGGGCAGGATACTGCGGAGGATCTCAATGGGCAATCGTTTCCACACTGCAGCTGGAATTGCTCACCAGTTCAACGCTGAACAGGGTAAGGATCTGTCTCGTCATACAGTGTCCCGACGTTTAAGAGCATTTGGACTGAAAGCCCACTCTGCAGTGACCAAACCTCTCATTAGCAGAAAGAATCAAAAGGCTAGACTAAGCTTTGCTGAGGAGCATGTTGTGTGGACAGAGAAGAACTGGTCCAAAGTTCACTTCAGTGATGAAAGCAAGTTTAATTTATTTGTGTCCGATGGGAAACATTATGTTCAGTGACAAACTGATTATGGTCAGGGTTTTGGTGGGTCCAGAGTGAATCCATGAATCAGAGGTGGAAAGGGTACTAAAATATTCTACTCAAGTAAGAGTACTACTATTTTGGTAATAAAATATTCTACTAGTGTATTACAGTGGTCCCCAGAACTCGCAGGGTTTACCTTCTAAGCCCCTGCCATTTGAGTTCCAAAAATCTGTAAATTATGGATGCATTTATGGTACCTTAGTGAATTCATCTAGACGTTGTCATTTTAATACAATGAAGGGTTTTAAAAAATTTATGCAATTTGTTAGTGAAAAAAGTTTTAAATGTTATTTCCTAAAAATTTTTAAGATAATCCGCAACTTGCTGTTAGTTGGGTTTCAAATGAGATCCCACTATTTACAGGTCTTAAATCTACTCAAGTGGAAGTAATATGCAGCGCATATAAAATGTACTCAGAATAAATGTTACTATTTTAACAGAGGGTGAGGTTTCTCCAATGTGATGCAAAAATGTCTATGAGATCAATTTTAAAGAAGTATTGCAATCACGCTTGAATTAAAAACATTTAAAATATATCACACAAAACTGAAACATAATTTAATTTTCCCCACTCGTTTACATGCTCTCTGCTTAAATTTCCAGATGTTGCAGTAATTTTTTGCAAATCAGGGGTGGACTTTTTGGCTAATTTGAGCAAAGCCTCTTATTAAACTCCTTTTTAAATTACCAATGCAATGATACGAACATTACATACATGCTTATCCAGGTTAGATGTGGACTGTTTATAAGCTGCCAGTTCAGTCACTGGGCAAACCCAGCTTAAACAGCATGTATAAACGGTTGCCTTTCTTGCACTAAAAAACACTATTCTTTTTCCCCCTTTGGAATTTTTTTATTTAGAGTTTTAATGGAGATTACTAAAAATGTATCAAAAAGTTCCCATTTTGAAGACTATAATAAATAAGTGATTTAGACTAAAAAGATAAATAGGATAGTCACATGTTTTAAAAATCAGTGGAAAATAGGCTTAAAATTAAAAGTTTTCATTAAATCATTTGAGACTCAAACAGGTTAGTACAATTTCAATAGAATTTCAACTGTGTGAAGAGCAGATTAATATATGTGAAATGAACAATATAAATGGTGTGAGGTGCTTTCTTGCCCGTTTGGAGAGCAACCAAAAAAGTGGTGTTTTAAAAGATCAATAAGACCTATCAAACAACTGAACACTTCAGAGCTCAGAGACAAAAAAAGGCAGTAATGACAGAACACCCTAAATCAAATGCCTGAATGTTCATCTGAAAGAGCAAAAAAATTAAAATTAAAATAATCAAGTAAGTAAACATGTTTGTGAGAAAAGGTGAATGCTGGCCAATAGTGTGTATCTTAAAACCCAATATAAAAGATGTTCAGGAGATGTGGTTGCCAAGGCACTCTGCTATTAATAACAGCGAGGAAATAAAATTACCACGTCAAACACACACTGATTCGGTGCCACTTTTCCGCATGATGGCGACTCTGAGATTCATCAAGTGTGCCTTCAAGTGCCCTCCTTAGAATCATTCCCTCTATTGTGTATACACACTTTATTATATACTGTGTGTGTATATGTGTATATGTGTGTGTGTGTGTGTGTATATATGTATATGTGTATATATATATATATATATATATATATATATATATATATATATATATATATATATATATATATATATATATAAAATGTACAAATAAAATCTTTTCACCTACATGAATACATTCCATGATATTGAAACAACTATAGTAATTTATAAGCACACACTTAGATACAAACAATTCAAAACATTTGTCCACTGCACATCCCTACAAAACAAAATCAATAAAATATTAAACTTCATTGTTTTGATGCGTTGGCTATAATAATAACAGTTTTTGAACATCTGGTATGGATAATTAATATCTAGTTTGTGAGAGCTATGTATTACGTAACCTGGCTATTATACAGTACAGTGTGGTTAGGGTATTTAAAAAAAAAAAAAAAAAATCACAAAAATCAACCATTTCAACAAAACGCATACAAGAGACAGCACTACTAATTGATTATTATTTAGTTCGTGTTCGCTCTGATGATTAAAAAAATAATAATTAAATTTCCTTCATAATAAAACCGTCGTTTACAAATCAAAAGGCCAATTTGGAGCTTTTCGCCTGAGCCACAATGGACTTGGAATTGGTATTGCAAAGAGAAAAACACGCAGCAAATCTTAAATTGCAAACAGTCCTCTTTTTAGTCGTACCTGTTTTTCTAAGCACTCCTTAGCAGAGAGCGATGGCTTAGGCGATGGCGACCGGTCACACAGGCAGCCTTCCAGCAGGTACAAACCCGAGGGCCGCGAACTCGATTCACTCTCGAAATAAAACAGCATGTTTTGCAACAGCGCAAACCACTTCGTGTGCCATTTTGTGTTGTCTGAGCTCTTCTTACTTAGGCAGCCACGCCTCGTGCCATCCTTTTTTGCCAAAAGACCCAGGTAGGTGATGTGGCCATCATTGAGTCGCATTGCCTTCTGCATTTTCGCGCACGAAATACAGGAGCTTCTTACATGGGTTCCTTACATTTTCTTCCCTGAGCGAGAGATCCCCACGATTAAGAAACGATAAGCTGCAGTCTGTTTGCTGGTGTCACGAAGAGATAAAGCAAGGCGAAAAACGATAAACTAAAGTGTATTAGCATCCTAGCCGTGACGTCTGAACTGAAAGCGCGTTTAAACTGCGCTATAGCGTGAGTCAGGCAGTTAATTAAAAGAAAGGTTAGCGGTGCTCCGTGAAAATTCTCCAGAAAGCACCTCGCGCCCGACGGATAACCGGAGAGTGACGAATGTGTCACGTGATTCCATGCGCTTTCAGAAAACGTCGCAATTGTGATCTATTTTTAAACCTATTGGAGATTTTCTCTTAGTAACGTTGTTCGACAGGTTGATGATTAGCATCAAGAAAAGGCAGCTGAACTGATGCTATTATATTTCTAAAAAAGTTCAATTTCGAAGGGGCTTCATAACTGTTTAATGAAGGTAACATTTATAATGTCGAATCCCATACGGTATTTATTCTTTATTTTTTGGCCAAAATGTATTTGAAATATATGTTGAATATGTGATGCTCAATAAAATATATATTTGAAATCGAAAATGTGTTTCATTTAAACCAAAACATATTTTAGGTTCAAGAAAATACATTTCCAACCTTAGAGTAGAATGAGGATGGGGATCAAAGTGTCCATTAGTGAAAATATATTTAACGTAAAAAAAAAAAATAATAATAATAATAATAAAATAAAAAATACAAACTGCAATATAAAATAGTTAACAGTATAGTAATGCTGCTGTACAGTAAGATGTGCATCTTATGTACAACATAAAAATATAGTCAAACAGAATCAAAGATTTAGCAACAAGTTAAGCTTCTCATCCCCAAACTACAGACCACAAAGGAGTATGTTATCTTGTCTTATTTTCAATGGCAGTTCATTAATGGTGTATAAAAGGGGCCAAATACTACAAGGGGACCTTTTAAAAACTGGCACACAATCACAGCTAAACGTTAAGGTAAGGGTTCGAAGGGGCATATCTGAATCACTTAAAGCTTTCCTGATACAAAACCCATCACAAATATGACTGACAGAAGTTGATGTTTCTGTTTGCCTTTGTATCAATTCATCTGTTATTCCTGGCATTTTCAAGAGATTTTTTATTTGATCTTCGAAGGAGAGGTATAAGAACCCAGCCATTAGGGGGGCACAAGCCAGTGTACTCTTAGTGCCGGTCCCAAGCCCGGGTAAATGGGGAGGGTTGCGTTAGGAAGGGCATCCAGCGTAAAACATGTGCCAAATCAAATATGCGGATCACAAATGAGAATTTCATACCGGATCGGTCGAGGCCCGGGTTAACAACGACCGCCACAGGTATCGTTAGCCGACAGGGTACCGGTGGAAATTGGGCTACTGTTGGCCGAAGGAGGAGAAGGAGAGGAGGAAGGCGTCTACAGAGACGGCAGGAAAAGGAGCAGTGTAGGAGAGTAGAGGTTCGGGTTGGTACTTTAAATGTTGGTACTATGACGGGTAAAGGGAGAGAGATAGCTGATATGATGGAGAGGAGAAAGGTAGATGTGTTGTGTGTTCAGGAGACCAAGTGGAAAGGGAGTAAGGTCAGGAACATTGGAGGTGGGTTTAAACTGTTTTATCATGGTGTGGATGAGAAGAGAAATGGTGTAGGGGTGATTCTGAAGGAAGCGTACAGTAAGAGTGTAGTGGAGGTGAAGAGAGTTTCTGATAGGGTGATGATCGTGAAGGTGGAAGTTGAAGGGATGATGATAAATGTCATCAGTGCCTATGCTCCACAAGTTGGCTGTGAGATGGAGGAGAAAGAAAGATTCTGGAGTGAATTAGATGAAGTGGTAGATGGTGTACCTAGGAAAGAACGATTGGTGATTGGGGCAGATTTTAATGGGCATGTAGGTGAAGGGAACAGAGGTGATGAGGAGGTGATGGGTAGGTATGGTTTTAAGGAGAGGAATGTGGAAGGGCAGATGGTGGTAGATTTTGCTAAAAGGATGGAAATGGCAGTGGTGAACACGTATTTTAAGAAGAAGGAGGATCATAGGGTGACGTATAAAAGTGGAGGAAGGTGCACACAGGTGGATTATCTTCTGTGTAGGAGATGCAACCTGAAGGAGATTGGAGACTGTAAGGTGTTGGCGGGGGACAGTGTAGCTAGACAGCATCGGATGGTGGTCTGTAGGATGGTTTTGGAGGCGAAGAAGAAGAGGAGGAAAGTAAGGTTTGAAAGAAGAATAAGATGGTGGAAACTGAAGGAGGAAGAGTGTAGTGTGAGGTTCAGGGAAGAGGTCAGACAGGGGCTTGGTGGTGGTGAAGAGGTGCCGGATGATTGGGCAACTACTGCAGGAGTGATGAGGGAGGCAGCTAGAAAAGTACTTGGTGTGACATCTGGAAATAGAAAGCAAGACAAGGAGACGTGGTGGTGGAATGAGGAAGTGCAGGAGAGCATTAGGGGAAAGAGATTGGCAAAACAGAAGTGGGATCGACAGAGTGATGAGAAAAGTAGGCAGGAGTACAAGGAGATGCGGCAGCAGGTTAAAAGGGATGTGGCGAAAGCCAAGGAAAAGGCATATGAGGAACTGTATAAGAGGTTGGACACTAAGGAAGGAGAAAAGGATTCATACCGATTGGCCAAGCAGAGGGACCGAGCTGGGAAGGATGTACTGCAAGTTAGAGCAATAAAGGATGGAGAGGGAAATGTGTTGACTAGTGAGGAGAATGTGTTGAGAAGATGGAGGGAGTATTTTGAGCAGCTGATGAATGAGGAAAATCAGAGAGAGAGAAGGTTGGAGGATGTGGAGTTGGTGAAGCAGGATGTAGATAGGATTAGTAAGGAGGAAGTGAGAGCAGCGATTAAGAGGATGAAGAATGGAAAGTCGGTTGGACCGTCGGTAGAAGCGTGGAGATGTTTAGGAGAGATGGCAGTGGAGTTTTTAACCAGATTGTTTAACAGGATTCTGGAAGGGGAGAGGATGCCTGAGGAATGGAGAAGGAGTGTGCTGGTACCGATCTTTAAGCATAAGGGAGATGTGCAGACCTGCAGTAACTACAGGGGAATTAAGTTCATCAGTCACACCATGAAGTTATGGGAAAGAGTAGTGGAAGCCAGGCTGAGAGAAGAGGTGACCATCTGTGAGCAACAGTATGGTTTCATGCCGAGGAAGAGCACCACAGATGCCTTATTTGCTTTGAGGATGTTGATGGAGAAGTATAGAGAAGGACAGAAGGAGCTGCATTGTGTATTTGTGGATTTAGAGAAAGCGTACGACAGGGTGCCGAGAGAGGAGTTGTGGTATTGTATGAGGAAGTCAGGTGTGTCAGAGAAGTATGTGAGGGTGGTGCAGGACATGTATGAGGACAGTGTGACGGCAGTAAAGTGTGCAGTAGGTACAACAGACTGGTTCAGGGTGAAGGTTGGACTGCATCAAGGATCGGCCCTGAGCCCTTTCCTGTTTGCAGTGGTGATAGACAGGTTGACGGACGAGGTCAGACAGGAGTCTCCCTGGACTATGATGTTTGCAGATGATATTGTGATTTGTGGTGAGAGTAGAGAGCAGGTTGAGAAGAGCCTGGAGAGGTGGAGATATGCGCTGGAGAGAAGGGGAATGAAAGTCAGTAGGAGTAAGACAGAGTACATGTGTGTGAATGAGAGGGAGGGCAGTGGAGTGATGCGGTTGAAGGAAGAAGAGGTGAAGAAGGTGGAGGAGTTCAGGTACCTGGGGTCAACAGTGCAAAGTAATGGAGAGTGTGTTAGGGAAGTAAAGAAAAGAGTGCAGGCAGGGTGGAGTGGGTGGAGAAGAGTGACAGGAGTGATTTGTGATAGAAGAGTATCTGCAAGAATGAAAGGGAAAGTTTATAGGACTGTGGTGAGACCTGCGATGTTGTATGGATTAGAGACAGTGGCATTGAGTAAAAGACAGGAGGTGGAGCTGGAGGTAGCAGAGCTGAAGATGTTGAGGTTTTCGTTGGGAGTGACGAGGATGGACAAGATTAGAAATGAGTTTATTAGAGGGACAGCACATGTAGGATGTTTTGGTGACAAGGTGAGGGAGGCGAGATTGAGATGGTTTGGACATGTGCAGAGAAGGGACATGAATTATATTGGTAGAAAAATGCTGAAGATGGAGCCACCAGGTAGGAGGAAAAGAGGAAGGCCAAGGAGGAGGTTCATGGATGTGGTGAGGGAAGACATGCAGGTAGTTGGTGTAAAAGAGGCAGATATAGAGGACAGGGTGGTATGGAGACGGATGATCCGCTGTGGCGACCCCTAATGGGAGCAGCCGAAAGAAGAAGAAGAAGAAGAAAGGAGAGGTATAAGAAAAAGATTTTGGTGAACCTACTGGCTTTGTCATAGGTAATGTTGCATTGAACACAATGAACATGGTCCAGTCCAGCTGACATTATATTTTTGCACTGTTCACACACATAACAGATTTTCATGGTGTCTTTTGTATCATCGAAAGCTTTGTAGAATGAATATTTTGTCCTGCACACTGAATCATTACCACCAACATCATTAAGGATTCTCATAATATCTTCAAGACAGTCATTGGTCAAACTGTATTTGAGCTTGAGTGTCAGAAGAAGTAGATGGGTTTGCTCTTCCTGGGTTTGTGTATGTAATGATTGTATTTGTTTTAGTTTGTGCAATCTGTTGCAGATGTCTGTGATGTATTTGCATATATATATATATATATATATATATATATATATATATATATATATATATATATATATATATACACACACACACATACATACACTCACCGGCCACTGTATTAGGTACACCTTACTAGTACCGGGTTGGACCCCCTTTAGCCTTCAGAACTGCCTTAATCCTTCGTGGTATAGATTTAACAAGGTACTGGAAACACTCCCGTTCCACCACATTCCAAAGGTGCTCTATTGGATTGAGATCTGGTGACTGTGGAGGCCATTTGATTACAGTGAACTCATTGTCATGTTCAAGAAACCAGTCTGAGATGATTCGCGCTTTATGAAATGGCACGTTATCCTGCTGGAAGTAGCCATCAGAAGATGGGTACATACTGGTGTCATAAAGGGATGGACATGGTCAGCAACAATAGCCAGGTAGGCTGTCGCATTGACACGATGCTCAATTGGTACTAATGGGCCCGAAGTGTGGCAAGAATATATCCCCCACACCATTACACCACCACCACCAGCCTGAACCGTTGATACAAGGCAGGATAGATCCATGCTTTCATGTTGTTTACGCCAAAATCTGACCCTACCATCTGAATGTCGCAGCAGAAATCGAGACTCATCAGACCAGGCAACGTTTTTTTCAATCTTATATTGTTAAATTTTGGTGAGCCTGTGCGAATTGTAGCCTCAGTTTTCTGTTCTTAGCTGTCAGGAGTGGCACCCGGTGTGGTCTTCTGCTGCTGTAGCCCATCCACATCAAGGTTCGACGTGTTGTGTGTTTAGAGATGCTCTTCTGCATACCTCAGATGTAACGAGTGGTTATTTGAGTTATTGTTGCCTTTTTATCAGCTCGAACCAGTCTGGCCATTCTTCCCTGACCTCTGGCATCAACAAGGCATTTGCGCCCACAGAACTGTTGGTCACTAGAAATTTTCTTTTTTTTTTACCATTCTCTGTAAACCCTAGAGATGGTTGTGCGTGAAAATCCCAGTAGATCAGCAGTTTCTGAAATACTCAGACCAGCCCGTCTGGCACCAACAACCATGCCACTCAAAGTCATTAAAATCACCGTTCTTCCCCATTCTGACGCTCGGTTTGAACTGCAGCAGATCGTCTTGACCATGTCTACATGCCGATCAAAATTAGAGAACAATTTATAAACAATTGAACAATTCTGAAATAATGTCATTTTCACTGCTCAACAGTTGAAGGAGTTTTCGTCCTGTCTATACCATGCTACCAGAACACCTTTTCCACAAATTAACTAAGGCATTAAAAAAAAAAAACATTATTTTGCAGAAAACACACTGATCAAAATTAGAGAACAACAATGACTGTAGCCAAAGTATATTATAACTTTGCTATCATTTGGGTATAGAGTTTGTTTGTTGTTAATCTAATGCTCACAGACATCATAAATTAGACCAAGATACATTTGGTGGATTCAAAATTATGTCTTGCATCTTGCAAAGTATCTTGTTGACTTGTTCAGTACCACTTCTGAAAAATCTTTTCCTCATCTGAAAATGCACATTAAATGGGGAAAAACATTGCTTGTCCTTTTAGAGTATATAAGAAGCAGTTTCAAGTGCTATCAACATTCATAGAATACTGTGCAAAGATTTAAGACAGGTGTGAAAAATGCTATAAAGCAGTGGTCGACAGTATCAAAGTAAATGTAATTTGTTACTGTACTTAAGTAGCTTTTTTGCATATCTGTACTTTACTGAAGTATTTCTATTTGCGGAGACTTTTACTGTACCTTCACTAGATAGACTTGTGGAATCAGTCATCCCTTTTTATTTATGAGGGGATAAAAACTTCACTGGTCAAGCACACAGCGAGCCACCAATCAGAGTAGAGCGCGTACCCTGTATTGAACTTGTTATGATTGCTGCTTGGTGGTACACAATTGTACAATTAAGCATCAGTTCAACAAAACATTTTAAGAATAATTAATGATGGAAGAAACTCTTTACTCTAACTTGCCACTATACACATGGTCTTATTTACACATTTATTTTCATGCAACAACATTCCTGGCAGAGTGCTCAGGGAATGTACACAACAGCTAGCGGATGTCTTCACCGACATCTTTAACATCTCCCTGAGCAGCGGCATTGTTAGGTACCTGCCTCAAGACGACGACCATCGTTCCCGTGCCGAAGAAGTTTAAAGCTGCTGGTTTTGCTGAAAATGCCAGATGAGAGTTTATTTATTCAGGTGTAATTTCATATGTATCTTTTCTCATATTTACTTTTTTCTTTATTTTTTTTACTATTTAATATATATATTTGTTTTATTCATATATTTTTATATTCCACATTGTATTGTTATTTGTACAACAAAGTAAAATTTCCAAATGATATTTCATTCTTTTAATAAAAGATATCTGAATTCAATCACTGTCTTCTTCTTCTTCTTCTTCTTCTTCTTCTTCTTATTCTTCTTCTTCTTCTTCTTTCGGCTTCTCCTACCGATATACTTCATGTACATCCTCTGCACATGTCCATACCATCTCAATAGGGCCTCTTTTACTTTGTCACCAAAGTGTCCTACATGTGCTTTCCCTCTAATAATCTTGTTTCTAATCCTGTCCATCGTCGTCACTCCGAAAGAAAATCTCAACATCTTCAGCTCTGCTACCTCCAGCTCCACCTCCTGTCTTTTACTCAATGCCACTGTCTCTAAACCATACAATATCGTAGTTCTGGAAGGAAAGATGGTGGTAGATTTTTTGTAAATCCCACTTTCTCATCTCTCTGTTGATCCCAATCATGTTTAGCCAACATCTTTCTCCTTATTGCTCTCCTGCACTTCCTTATTCCACCACCACTTCTCTTTGTCTTTCTTTCTATTTCCAGATTCACACCAAGTACCTTTCTAGCTGTCTCCCTTATCACATCTGCAGTAGTTGCCCAATCATCCAGCACTTCTTCACCACCACTAAACCATTGTCTTGAACTCTTCCCTGAACTTTACACTACAGTCTTCCTATTTTAGTTTCCACCATCTTATACTTATTTCAGTCCTTACTCTCCTCCTCTTCTTCTTCACCTCCAAAACCATCCTACAGACCACCATCCGATGCTGTCTAACTACACTGTCCCCTGCAAACACCTTACAGTCTCCAATCTCCTTCAGGTTGCATCTCTTACATAGAACATTGTCCACCTGTGTGCACCTTCCTCCACTCTTATGTCACCCTATGCTTCTCCTTCTTCAAATAAAATTCACACCTGCCATTTCCATCCTTTTAGCAAAATCTACCACCATCTTTCCTTCCACATTCCTGTCCTTAAGGCTATTACTTCCCATCACCTCCTCATCACCTCTGTTCCTTTCACCAACATGCACATTTAAGTCTGCCCCAATCACTAATATTTGCATCAACAAGGCATTTGCACCCACAGAACTGTTGGTCACTAGAAATTTTCTTTTTTTTTTACCATTCTCTGTAAACCCTAGAGATGGTTGTGCGTGAAAATCCCAGTAGATCAGCAGTTTCTGAAATACTCAGACCAGCCCGTCTGGCACCAACAACCATGCCACTCAAAGTCATTAAAATCACCGTTCTTCCCCATTCTGACGCTCGGTTTGAACTGCAGCAGATCGTCTTGACCATGTCTACATGCCGATCAAAATTAGAGAACAATTTATAAACAATTGAACAATTCTGAAATAATGTCATTTTCACTGCTCAACAGTTGAAGGAGTTTTCGTCCTGTCTATACCATGCTACCAGAACACCTTTTCCACAAATTAACTAAGGCATTAAAAAAAAAAAACATTATTTTGCAGAAAACACACTGATCAAAATTAGAGAACAACAATGACTGTAGCCAAAGTATATTATAACTTTGCTATCATTTGGGTATAGAGTTTGTTTGTTGTTAATCTAATGCTCACAGACATCATAAATTAGACCAAGATACATTTGGTGGATTCAAAATTATGTCTTGCATCTTGCAAAGTATCTTGTTGACTTGTTCAGTACCACTTCTGAAAAATCTTTTCCTCATCTGAAAATGCACATTAAATGGGGAAAAACATTGCTTGTCCTTTTAGAGTATATAAGAAGCAGTTTCAAGTGCTATCAACATTCATAGAATACTGTGCAAAGATTTAAGACAGGTGTGAAAAATGCTATAAAGCAGTGGTCGACAGTATCAAAGTAAATGTAATTTGTTACTGTACTTAAGTAGCTTTTTTGCATATCTGTACTTTACTGAAGTATTTCTATTTGCGGAGACTTTTACTGTACCTTCACTAGATAGACTTGTGGAATCAGTCATCCCTTTTTATTTATGAGGGGATAAAAACTTCACTGGTCAAGCACACAGCGAGCCACCAATCAGAGTAGAGCGCGTACCCTGTATTGAACTTGTTATGATTGCTGCTTGGTGGTACACAATTGTACAATTAAGCATCAGTTCAACAAAACATTTTAAGAATAATTAATGATGGAAGAAACTCTTTACTCTAACTTGCCACTATACACATGGTCTTATTTACACATTTATTTTCATGCAACAACATTCCTGGCAGAGTGCTCAGGGAATGTACACAACAGCTAGCGGATGTCTTCACCGACATCTTTAACATCTCCCTGAGCAGCGGCATTGTTAGGTACCTGCCTCAAGACGACGACCATCGTTCCCGTGCCGAAGAAGTTTAAAGCTGCTGGTTTTGCTGAAAATGCCAGATGAGAGTTTATTTATTCAGGTGTAATTTCATATGTATCTTTTCTCATATTTACTTTTTTCTTTATTTTTTTTACTATTTAATATATATATTTGTTTTATTCATATATTTTTATATTCCACATTGTATTGTTATTTGTACAACAAAGTAAAATTTCCAAATGATATTTCATTCTTTTAATAAAAGATATCTGAATTCAATCACTGTCTTCTTCTTCTTCTTCTTCTTCTTCTTCTTCTTATTCTTCTTCTTCTTCTTCTTTCGGCTTCTCCTACCGATATACTTCATGTACACCCTCTGCACATGTCCATACCATCTCAATAGGGCCTCTTTTACTTTGTCACCAAAGTGTCCTACATGTGCTTTCCCTCTAATAATCTTGTTTCTAATCCTGTCCATCGTCGTCACTCCGAAAGAAAATCTCAACATCTTCAGCTCTGCTACCTCCAGCTCCACCTCCTGTCTTTTACTCAATGCCACTGTCTCTAAACCATACAATATCGTAGTTCTGACCACAGTCCTATAAACTTTCTCTTTCAGTTTTGCAGATACTCTTCTATTACAAATCACTCCTGCTATCACTCTTTTCCACCCACTCCACTCTGCCTGCACTTTTTTCTTCACTTCTCTTACACACTCTCCATTACTTTGCACTGTTGACCCCAGGTACCTGAACTCCTCCACCTTGAACCAGTCTGTTGTTCCTACTGCACACTTCACTGCTGTCACACTGTCCGCATACATGTCCTGCACCACCCTCACATACTTCTCTGCCACACCTGACTTCCTCATACAATACCACAACTCGTCTCTCGGCACCCTGTCGTACGCTTTCTCCAAATCCACCAACACACAATGCAACTCCTTCTGACCTTCTCTATGCTTCTCTATCAACAGTTTTAAAGCAAATAATGCGTCTGAAGTGCTCTACCTCGGCATAAAACCATACTGTTGTTCACAAATAGTCACCTCTTCTCGCTTGTTAAACAATCTCTGCCATCTCTCCTAAACATCTCCATGCTTCTACCAGTATGTCATCTGGTCCTACCGACTTTCCACTTTTCATCCTCTTAATCGCTGCTCTTACTTCCTCCTTACTAAGCCTAAACCTTTTCCTTGGCTTTTGCTACATCCTTCTTTACCTTGTACTCCTGCCTACTTTCTCATCTCTCTGTTGATCCCAATCATGTTTAGCCAACATCTTTCTCCTTATTGCTCTCCTGCACTTCCTTATTCCACCACCACTTCTCTTTGTCTTTCTTTCTATTTCCAGATTCACACCAAGTACCTTTCTAGCTGTCTCCCTTATCACATCTGCAGTAGTTGCCCAATCATCCAGCACTTCTTCACCACCACTAAACCATTGTCTTGAACTCTTCCCTGAACTTTACACTACAGTCTTCCTATTTTAGTTTCCACCATCTTATACTTATTTCAGTCCTTACTCTCCTCCTCTTCTTCTTCACCTCCAAAACCATCCTACAGACCACCATCCGATGCTGTCTAACTACACTGTCCCCTGCAAACACCTTACAGTCTCCAATCTCCTTCAGGTTGCATCTCTTACATAGAACATTGTCCACCTGTGTGCACCTTCCTCCACTCTTATGTCACCCTATGCTTCTCCTTCTTCAAATAAAATTCACACCTGCCATTTCCATCCTTTTAGCAAAATCTACCACCATCTTTCCTTCCACATTCCTGTCCTTAAGGCTATTACTTCCCATCACCTCCTCATCACCTCTGTTCCTTTCACCAACATGCACATTTAAGTCTGCCCCAATCACTAATATTTCTTTCCTAGGTACACCTTCTACCACTTCATCTAACTCACTCCAGCTTCACATTAATCACTCTATCAGAAACTCTTTTTCCCCTTCACTACACTCTTACTGTACTCTTCCTTCAGGATCATCCCTACACCATTTCTCTTTCAATACACATCATGATAGAACATACATACATGAACACACACATGCACAGAACACACAGGCCTCCCAAGTGTCGTTCAAAGAAGTTGAGTCCTGGTGCTGTGCATCAGGTGAGGAGGCTGGCTTCAAAACAAAAGGATTAGTGCTGCCAGCATTGCTTTAGAGGGTAAAGAAGCAGAACACTTAGACCCTACACCGCACACTCCAACAAGTCAGTTTGCATGGCCATTGTCAGAGAAGTAAACCTCTTCTGAATCTTGCTCACAAGAAAGCCTACAAACATTTTGCTGAAGACAACCTGTCCAACAGCATGAATTATTGGAGCCATGTACTGTGGTCTGATGAGTCTAAGACGTGTTTGTCTCAGGTTGTGTCAAGCATGTGTGGTGACGCCCTGGTGAAGAGTACCAAAAAAATTGTGTCCTGCCTGCAGTCAAGCATGGTAGTGGAGCATCATGGTCTGGGGCTGCATGAGTGCTGCTGGTACTGGGGAGCTGCGGGTTCATTGAGGAAAACATGGATTCCCACATGTACTGTGACATTCTTAAGCAGAACATGATGCCCTCCCTTCAGAAACTGGGTCGAACGGCAGTTTTCTAACCTAATAACGACCCCAAACACACCGCCAAGATGACAACTGCCTTGCTGAGAAAGCTGAAGGTGATGTAGTGGCCAAGTATGTCTATGAACCCTATTGAGCACCTATAGGGCAGCCTCAAACAGAAGGTAGAGAAGCGCCACGTTTCTTACATCCAGCAGCCATGCCCAGGTGGATTAAGGCAGTGCTAGTAACAATGGTGCTGTCAC
This sequence comes from Silurus aristotelis, assembly GCF_946808225.1. Lineage (NCBI taxonomy): Eukaryota > Metazoa > Chordata > Actinopteri > Siluriformes > Siluridae > Silurus > Silurus aristotelis. Next base: position 18,604,369 of record NC_139583.1, read on the forward strand.
AAAATATTGACACTTTGTACACTTGTGAGGACACTTGGGGTGAGTGAAGACATTTGGGGGTTTTCTCACTTTTGTACTCACTTTTGTTGCCAGCTTTAGTATGTTTAGTTATTTTTAGAGGATAGTAAATCTGGACTGCTATACAAGCTGCACATTAAGTACTTTAAAGTATATGCAATTTTCATTAAATTATATATATATATATATATATATATATATATATATATATATATATATATATATATATATATATATATATATATATACACTGTAGATCCGATTCCAACAAATCTACTAAAGGAAGTGTTATATATACAGCTGGTGAGCCTCTTCTGAATATTATTATCTCCTCACTATCTTTAGGTCATGTCCCTAAATCCCTCAAGCTAGCAGTTATTAAGCCCCTCATTAAAAAACCTAATCTGGATCCAAACACGCTATCAAATTAAAGACCAATTTCAAATCTGCCATTTATGTCTAAGATTTAAGAAAAGATTGTCGCTGCCCAGTTATGTTCCCAATTGCAAGAGAACAATATCTTTGAAGAGTTTCAGTCAGGTTTTAGGCCCCATCATAGCACAGAAACTGCCCCAGTTAAAATCACTAATGACCTGTTTTTAGCTTCAGACCAAGGCTTCATCTCGCTGTTAGTTTTACTGGATCTTAGTGCTGCGTTCGACACTATAGATCATGATCTTCTCCTAGATCGCTTACAGAATTACATCAGCATTCAGGGACAGGCATTAAGCTGGTTTAAATCCTACCTGTCCAATCGTTAACATTTTGTAGATTTAAATGGAGAGCTTTCCAGGCTAATGCTAGTGAACTATGGCGTGCCGCAAGGTTAGGTTCTAGGACCCCTGCTCTTCACAATATACATGCTTCCCTTAGGAAATATTATTAGAAGGCATGGAATTAGCTTCCATTGTTATGCTAATGATACCCAACTTTATATCTCATCTAAACCAGGCGATACAGCTCAATTAACTCGGATAACTAAGTGTGTTAAGAAAATAAGAGATTGGATGACCCATAACTTTCTACTTTTAAATTCTGATAAGACGGAGATTTTGCTCATCGGCCCAAAAACTAGTATACAGAAGCTCCAGCATCTCAACCTGCATTTAGATTGATGTTCTATAACTACTAGTTCAACAGTAAAAGACCTGCGAGTTATTTTAGACAGCAACTTATCTTTTAAAAATCATATCAACCAAGTTACAAAAACAGCCTTCTTTCACCTTAGAAATTTTTTTAAAGCTAAGAAATATATTGTCTATATCCGATGCAGAGAAGCTCGTCCATGCGTTTATGACCTCCAGAATAGACTACTGTAATGCATTACTAGGTGGATGTCTTGCGTCATTAATAAACAAGCTTCAGTCAGTTCAGAATGCGGCAGCAAGAGTTCTTACTAGGTCAAGAAAATATGATCACATAACCCCAATCTTATTGTCCCTACATTGGCTTCCTGTTAAGTTTCGAATAGACTACAAACTACTGCTACTCACTTATAAAGCACTAAATGGTTTGGCTCCCATGTATCTCTCCAGTCTTTTAACACGCTACAATCCGTCACGCTCCCTGAGATCTCAAAACTCTGGGCTTCTATTAGTTCCTAGAATAGCAAAGTCCACTTAAGGTGGTAGAGCATTTTAACATTTAGCTCCCAAACTTTGGAATAGTCTTCCTGACAGTGTTCTGGGTTCAGACACACTCACCCAGTTTAAGTGCAGATTCATTCATTCATTCATTTTCTCCCGCTTATCCGTAATTCGGGTCGCGGGGGCAGCAGTCTAAGCAGGCCCCCGCCTTCGACTGCTGCCCAATCCTCACAGCACCGTCCCTTACGGTCCCTCCTGCAGGTGGTGAGCCCACGGAAAGAAGTGCAGATTAAAAACATATCTTTTTAGCAAAGCCTACACATAACATACGTCTCACATGATAACCTTATGCTCCAGAACATCTGATCACATGCACATTATCAACTTGTGCTGTTAATATCATAAACAGCAGCTACGCTAATTGCTCTCCACTGCTTCTCTTTCTCTCCCCATCTCGAGGCTTCCTGAGGTTTGGCCAGCTCCAGTCACGTCCCACCTCGTGAAGATTATCGACTTTAAAGAGGTAGATGCCGAACTCGCAAACATCCTGAACCATCTAGAGACGTACCAGTGCCAATTGGATCCCACTACATGTGTGGAGTTTTGACATTGGACCTCCTGGAGTGTTTAAAGGCTCTGGCATGGAGAAGCTGTTGCTGGATCTGTGATGATCACAAATGTTGAGCTCAGTAGCTCCTACTTTTATACCAAAGACTGTAGAAAGAACATTTACTTATAATCTTATACTCCAGTACTCATGTTAGTTCTCACTCTCCAGTGTTCTCTATTGTTAAAAGATTTATGATCAAACTCTTGATATCACCCAAATGAGGATGGGTTCCCCTTTTGAGTCTGATTCCTCTCAATGTTTCTTCCTCATAAAATCTAAGGGAGTTTTTCCTTGCCACAGTCGCCATGGCTTGCTCATCAGGGATAAATGCAGACCATTTACCTTGACTGTTGATTTCTGTAAAGCTGCTTTTAAACAATGTCTGTTGTGAAAAGCGCTATATAAATAAACTTGACTTGACTTGACTTGACTTGATTGAGCTGGTGTTGAGTGACCAGGTAAAGTTCTCCACCAGATGTACACCAAGGAATTTGGTGCTCTTGAAGACCTCTACGGAGGATTCATCGATGATCAGAGGAGAATGGCTGCTCTGTGCTCTCCTGAAGTCAACAACCATCTCTTTGGTTTTGTCAACGTTCAGAGAGAGGTTGTTGGCTCAAAACCAGGCTGTTAACTGTTTCACCTCCTCTTTATGCATATTCTTCAAACTTGATGATGTGATTCAAACCGTGCATTGCTACACAGTCATGAGTAACTGTGTAATGTAAATATGAAGGGGTTAAACACCCTCCTCCACCAGAATTGTATGCAGAGTAAACCTCTGTGTCACTGCAAACTGTATCTTGATCCGTGACATAAGTGAATGCATTACTCATGCAGTGCAACAAGAGAGAGAGTGGAGAGGATGTATTTTGGGCTCTTCTTGTCCTCAAAGCTTCTCAAACTATGTAAAAGTGGCCACCTTGCCTTCTTCCCATAGTGTGTTGTGGTGTTATCTCATCTCGCACATGATATGATCTTCTAGTGTTTGCTCCATGTCTCCCCCAGCAACAACTTTTGCAGGGTCAGGCTTACGGAGATGCCCAAAATAGCTCACCTCTGTAGCACAGATGACATTCTTTTCTGGATTGAGCTTGACTCCCTTGTGTTCACCATGCTCAGCTTTGGTCTTTCATTAATTAGAATATCATTAACTATCGCCATGACTTCATTCAAACCTTCACATTTCCCCCAATTTTTCACTAAAGCTTATCTTGGGCTTAAATCAGTCTGAAAGGGTGGCCACGGAAACGGAAATGCGCAAAGACTGTGTTTCAGTTGTCAGTCTTGACAATTCTTTAGGGGTTTTAACAGTCTAATAGCCTGATCTAGCATCTAAAACACTAAAATATTAAACACTGGCAAGCTTAGACTTTCTTCAAGAGTTAGTAGTGGATAATTAGTTCTATTAAATGCCCTTAAGTCCTGGTCCAGCTCGGTCCATCGGGTCCAAGCAAACTCTTAGCTGACTTGTGCAAGTTTTTCAGCCAGAACCAAAGTTAACACATTCAGTTGGCTCTGTGACTTCCACAATGACATCCTGTCTTTTTTAAGCTCTTCTTTTCGCTGGTTTCACAATGCCAGAGAAATCTGTCTGGGTGGGTGGACTACTGCCGTTGCATGCAGGTCTAAGTGTACGGTAAACTCACTAGCAAATAGTCCGATCCGCTTGAAAGCTTTAGCATACTGCTCCAAGATTGGCACTTTCTTTTGTGTTTCTGAACCTGACAGTACAAGCTTGATGAGGCCTCTAAAGTCATTTGGCCTTTAGACCTATGACAGGGGGCGCTTGAATCAACTACTTGTATCAACTACCTAAAATATCATAACCATCTCAATGTCTGTGCTTGCACGTAAGGTCACATTTGCCTTTTACTACCAGGTGTTTACCACCATATCCGAACAGGGGGTGAGATGTTAGCTGCAGTGAGCACTGAGGTTACAATCTGGTGTACTCATACAGGGGAATGACATTGACTGAGGATCCAGTGTCTAGTTTAAATTAGATTTTGAGTTGTTTTGGATCTATTTTAATGTTTACAAAGGCTTGCTCTTGTGTCACCAAGTCAATACACAGCTTTTCACGATCCTCAACTTGGTATCAACTATCTTTTCTTATTGCATGGATGATTTTCTCCCATCTGGATTAATTTTTTTTTTTTTCAAAATGATTTACATACCTTCTTACATATTTTGCACACTTTTCCTTTTGCAGGACATATTGATCAAAGTGAGGCTTGTTTCCACACTAGCTGGCATCTTTGTGGGGCACAGGAATAACATTTCTAGGATGCATTTCTTCTTAGAAGCATTTCTTTGTGTATTTGGCATTATGTTGCTTTATGTATGCGTCAGACTGTATGCACCACATGTCCACGTGCAGTTTATTTGCTTAGAATAGTTTTTAACTGTGCTTGGGTCAACTCGTCATTTAAATCTGTCACTTTCTTCAGCGGTAAGTCAGAACCCACATTCAAATGTTTCTCACTTTCGCCGAATGTATCCCGAATACAATGCGATTGCGAAACATTTCATCACTATTTGCATAATTACAATCCTTGACAAGTAGACGCAGATCTGTCACAACTGCTCGAAAGGCTCACGCTCTCCCTGCAAATTTTCAGGAAATTTATAGTGTGCAAATATTTGGGCATAACATATGTGGTGTAGCGGTCGTAATAAGAATTAAAAATCTTCTCTTAATCTGCAGACAGTGACCATGTGCTAAAACTTTCACCATGCATTAGGCAGGTTGGTTGCTTCCCATCCTCATGGGCATCAGGACTGCAGCGGCATCCATCCTTGTTCATTTAATCATTTAAACCATGCTATGTCTCATTAAGGTGGCAAGATAAATAAAGGAATTTCAGATGTATGCAGAATTCACTCAAACTCGAGTAAAAACGATGTAAAAGATACATGATTGATCAGACAAAGCAACCTTTCTTTTACTACTCTATAGATTATATAAATAAAGTAAACATTAACAAATGTGTTGTGATGATACTGAGCATGTCTGGTCCTAAGGTTTTTCCAGTGGCACCATTTTTAAAGCAAGGACCTGCTTTAAATGACTAAAATTATCTTTTCAAATTTAGCTTAAACAGAACAGTTAAGTTATACAGATGGTCCCTGAGTTACGATGGTTTGACTTATGATGACAAGAGCGATACGACAAAATTGTAAAAATAGCCACAGGCACAGGCAGCAGCGTATACTTTGGACGCACAGCTGGGATAAGCATATCCCTCACCCTGTGAGATGCCCCACTCTCAATAGCGGTCGATGGAGTAAAGTGTGCATTTTATTCTGGTTAAAATGGTTTCAAACAGCAATTTTTGTGATAAAAGCATGTCTTCCAAGTGCCCAAGTCTGTCTCCTGCTTGTAGGAAAAAAAAAGAGGAAATCCATCAGTTTAGAGCAGTAAATAAAAATTATAAATCAACATGGAACGAAAGGCAGGACAAGAATGTGGAATTACTTGAGCCCTTAAATCAGACACTGAGGCAACAACCTTTTATTTAGAACATTAAACGCTTACCTGAAATACCTAATCCAGATGTGTAAAAGACTTATAGTCTGGATGCCTACAATTACATCCTTAACAGAAGATTCTGAAACATTTGGTCAAATCAAATCATCAAATCAAATCAAATTTTATTTGTCACATACATACAGAGTACGACATGCAGTGGAAGGATGTGTATGACAGTAAAACAGTAAAACAAGGTGATTTACATGATTTCCTCAAAGTGACTGTGTGCAGTATGGTGTGGTATAAAGTGCTGTACAAGTCCAGAGTTAAAGTGACAAACTTGTGCAGAAAAACTGTGACGATGGAGAGAGAGGTCCAGTACTAGATCCTGGGTGTTTTCTAGTTTAAATGGCCTCCTCATTCTGTGTTTGATTTAAAGGAGCGGAAGGGCTTTCCTGAACGCAACAAAGAAAAGAGTCCATTGTTTGGATGGCTAAGGTCCTTCGCAATGTTCCTGGCCCTGTCCGGCACTGCGTGCTGTAGATGTCCTGCAGGTAAGGGAGCTCGGTGTGGATGGTAGGTTCAGCTGACCACACCACCCTCTGGAGGGCTCACCTGTCCTGCATGGTGCTGTTCCCGAACCAGGAAGTGATGCTACCCATCAGGACACTCTTAATGGTGCAGGTGTAGAAAGTCTTTAGCACCCGAGAGGGAAGTTTAAAGTCCATTAAGCATCACATATGGTACAGACGCTGCCGGGCCTTCTTTACCAGGGTGTTGATGTGACAGGACCAAGACAGGTCCTGTGTGATGTGAAAACCTAGGAACCGGAAACTGTCCACTCTCTCCACTGGGGTCCCGTTGATGTTTAGCGGTTGGTATGTCCGCTCCTGCTTCGTGCTGAAGTCCACTATCAACTCCTTATTCCTGCTGATGTTCAGAAGGTTGTTCTCCTGGCACCTTCTCTCCAGGTTTTTAACCTCCTGTAGGTATCATCGTTGTTGAAGATCAGGTGCACCACAACAGTGTCGTCAGTAAACTTGATGATGGTGGAGGAGTTGGAAGTGGCCATACTGTCATATGTGTACAGTAAAGTACAGCAGAGGGCTCAGAACACAACCCTGGAGAGCTCCAGTGCTGAGGGTGAATGAGGTAGAGGTTTTTGCCCACCCTTAAGGCTTGTGGTCTGTCTGTCAGGAAGTTGGAGATCCATTGACACAGTGACAGGCTAAGTCCCAGGACCTCCAACTTAAAAGTGAGCGTGGAGGGAATTATGGTGTTGAATGCTGAACTGTAGTCCACAAACAGCATCTTTGTATAATTCCCTTTTCTGTAGTCCAGATGGCTTATCATTGTGTGTAGAAGATTTGCGATGGCATCCTCAGTAGAGCGGTTCTGGCGATACGCGAACTGTAGAAGATCCAGTGTGTCTGGTAGTGTCGCAGTGATGAAGTTTTTGACCAGTCGCTCAAAGCACTTCATCACTACTGACCTCAGTAGGGATGAAGTGCTTTGAGCGACTGGTCAAAAACTTCATCACTGCGACACTACCAGACACATACAGGGCAGTAGTCAGTAGTGATGATACAGGGCGGTAGTCATTAAGGCAGGTGAGCTGGGGCTTTTTCGGGACAGGAACAATGGTGGACTGTTTGAAGCATGAGGGGACAACAGACTGTTCCAGTGAGAGGTTGAATATCTCAGTGAACACCGGTGTTAGCTGGTCAGCGCAGGCTTTCAAAACCCGACCTGTGATGCCATCTGGTCCTGCTGCCTTCCTGGTATTCACTCTCTTAAATGCCCTCCTCACGTCATGCTCCGAGATGGTGAACGTTTACCTCTCCAGCTTTCTCGGCGTGAATGCTGTTTGTGCCACTAGCGCCTCTAGCTTGTTTAGCTGCAGCCTCAAAGCAAGCGTAAAAGATGTTTAGCTCGTCTGCCAGAGAGGTGTCCGCATTCCTCATTCTAGAAGATGGTGTATAGTCTGTGATGTTTTTTAGTCCCTGCCACAGGCTCCTAGAGCCACCATGTTGGAACTGTGACTCCAGTTTCCTCCTGTAGTGCTGCTTTGCTTCCTTCACTGCTTTGCGTACACTGTAAGATGCAGCCTTGTACTCGTCCATGTCCACGGTGGCAAGCACCGTGTTGTAGGCACGAATGGTTTTACCCACCCATGGCTTCTGGTTGGGAAACGTTCTGATGGTGGTTCTGAACCGTATCATCCGCTGGTTTCCCGATGAATCCCACACCTGCTTCCGTAAACATGTTGACATCATCAGAGCTGCACCTGAACATGTACCAGTCTGCGTCATCCAAAGCGTCCTGCAGAGCGCCGAATGATTAATCAGTCCAGCACGCGACCTCCCACTGAACCAGAGCTTCCTGTTTCAGCCTTTTTTTGTATACTGGCATGAGGAAGATGGCGGCATGGTCAGATTTCCCGAAGGTGGACATGATTGTGCCTTGTAGCTGTTCTTAAATGGTGTGTAGCAGTGGTCCAGAGTCCTTTCGCTGGTGGGGCAGGTGAGGTGCTACTGAAAGTTCAGGAGTGCGCGCTTGAGTTTGGCACATTTTAAAGTCTCCCGCCACAATGAGCGCAGCGTCCTGATGCTCTCATTGTGGTGGGAGATCTCCAAGTCTCTGTTGTTACTGTGCCCCCAAGGATATATTCCACATCGCTGCCTTATTTGCAAATCTCAGATAAAAGAACTTTTTTGACTGTCAATTTTTTCCCCTTGTTTTCTTTTTTTTTTTTTGTAAACAAAGCCCAGTTAGTACGAGCTATAAACAGCTGTTTGAGCAGAACCAAAAGCTGGTCATCACTTCCTGTTTCGTCACAGCATGTGCTGCTTCGGCCATTTACAGTTTGTAAAGAAACTATAAAACTAAGACTCACCCTTGTAGGAATAAAATCCTCCCATTGGCTACATTTTTCATCAATCATTTTGTTTCCATAATGCTACCGGCTGGAAATAAAAGGCTGAAATGATAGATGGTGCATAATAAAAACGTCATGGCACCTGCCTATAGTAGAGACTCAACCCAAGATTCTGCCTCTTTTACTTTTTGTTTTTCATTATTATTTTTTTATTTTGTGGCGTTTTGTAACACTATATTCTACCAGCCATATTTGGTTTCTTTACCAGCAAGATGTCGTTTTTTTTGCAAAAGTTATTCAGAAACATATACACACAAACGCCAGCCAAAGTTCTGTGACATAAACAAAGGAATAACCATCTAAATTACAACACTATTGTTTGGTTGGAGCAAAAATGCTTTACGGCATGTTGTTCAGTGGAGCCTTATCTTTCCTAATAATCCGGGATTAGCAGCAGTGGATGTGTTTGTGAGTCGTTATTACAATAATAATGTAAGTAGTGCATTTTTTTATGCATGTTGTTGCTGTGTACTGCTTACACACATTTAGAAAGTACATTCGTTATACGTTTTCCATTGAAAGACAGTGATCTGAAATTTTATTTTGGAGCTAGGTTGATGGGCCACATCATCATCTTTGGGTTGAAGCATGACATGGGTGGCTGCCTTGTTAGACTTTGGCTGAAACATGCTGTAAAAGGCTGTCATGTATTGCCACTTCTTCCAACATAACCTCTCCAAAATATTATTAAGCTCAGACCTAACCTCATCACACCCAAAAACTTCAATAACATACTGGCTAACCTAATGACTATCAAATCAAGTTTATTTCTATAGTGCTTTTCACAATGGACATTGTCTTATAGTAGCTTTACAGAATTTAAGAATTAAGGTGAATGGTGTGTATTTATCCCTGATGAGCAGCCATGGCGACTGTGGCAAGGAAAAACTCCGTTAGATGTTATGGGGAAGAAACCTTGAGAGGAACCCATCCTCACTTGGGTGATATCAAAAGAGTGATTATAGTCTTTAAAACATTACAGAACACTGGAAAGTAAGAACTAACATGAGCACCGGAATTTAAGATTATGCGTAATGTCCTTTCAGTCTTATGCAGTCATTTGAGGTTATGGAACCAGGAGCTAATAAGCAACTCAGAAATAGCTCATAATTTGCGTTTATCATAGATCCAACACCAGCTTCTCCATGCCATAGCCTTTAAACACTCAGAGGTCATATGTCAAAACTTCACATGAGGTGGAATCCAAATGGCGCTGGTACGTCTCTAGATGGTTCGGGATGTTTGTTGGGTTGGCATCTACTTCTTTAAAGGTCCACAATCTTCATGAGTTGGGACGTGACTGGGGCTGGGGCAACCTCAGGATGCCTCAGGATGGGTAAAGAGAGAGAAGCAGTGGAGAGAAATTAGCAAAGCTGCTGTTCATGATTTTAACAAGCACAAGTTGATAATGTGCATGTGATCAGATGTAATGGAGCACAAGGTTATAATATTTGATGTGTGTTATGTGTGGAGCTCGCTAAAAAGATGTTTTAAATCTGCACTTAAACTGGGAAAGAGTGTCTGAGCCCCGAACACTGGCAGGAAGACTAATCCAAAGTTTAGGAGCTAAATGTGAAAAGGTTCTACCACATTTAATGGACCTTGCTATTCTAGGAACTACTAGAAGTCCAGAGTTTTGAGATCTCAAGGAGTGTGACGGATTGTAGCGTGTTAAAAGACTGGATAGAAACATGGGAGCCAAACCATTTAGGGCTTTGTAAGTAAGAAGCAATAGTTTGTAGTTGATTTAAAACAGGTAGCCAGTGTAGGGATGATAAGATTGGGATTATACAGTCATATTCTTTTGACCTTGTGAGAACTCTAAGGTATATTTCTAAGGTGGAAGAAGTTTTTATAATATGGTTGATATGATTTTCAAAAGACAAGTTGTTATTTAAAAAATACTCCCAGGTATTTTACTTTTCAAATCAATCAAATTCAAATCAAATTATTTTATTTGTCACATACACATACATACCAAGTACGACATGCAGTGAATTGCTTATACGACGGTCCGGCATGAGGGAAAAATAAACCAAGAAAAGAAGGCAGATAAATAAAGAGTATAAACTATATAAAATATATAATGATATATATGAGAAAAAAGTGTATATACAAAAGATGCTTATGACAGTAAACAGTAAAACAGTAAAAATTTGAGGTGGTTGATGTGATTGTCCTTAAAGTGACCGTGTGCGGTATGGTGTGGTATAAAGTGCACTGTGTTGTGCAAGTCCAGAATTAAAGTGACAGTCCACAGATTAAAGTGATTAAAGAGTTGTGTTGCAAAAAGAAAAAAAATGGCAGAAAAAGTGTGACGATGGAGAGAGTGGACCAGTTTTAGATCCTGGGTGTTTCCTGGTCTTTTGAACTAGTAGTTACAGTTAATCTTTCTGAATGCAGGTTAAAATGCTGGAGCTTCTGTGTACTGTTTTTTGGGCCGATGAGCAAAATATCCGTCTTATCAGAATTTAATCATGGAAAGTTATGCCCCATCCAATCTTTTAATTCTTTGACACATTCAGTTATCTGAGCCAATTGAGCTGTATCGTCTGGTTATGATGAGATATACAGTATTGTTCAAAATAATAGCAGTACAATGTGACTAACCAGAATAATCCAGGTTTTTTCTATATTTTTTATTGCTACGTGGCAAACAAGTTACCAGTTGGTGCAGTAGATTCTCAAAAAACAAACAAGACCCAGCATTCATGATATGCACGCTCTTAAGGCTGTGCAATTGGGCAATTAGTTGAAAGGGGTGTGTTAAAAAAAATAGCAGTGTATGCCGTTGACTGTACAAACTCAAAACTATTTTGTACAAACATTTTTGTTTCTAGGATTTAGCAATCCTGTGAATCACTACACTAATATTTAGTTGTATGACCACAGTTTTTTAAAACTGCTTCACATCTGTGTGGCATGGAGTCAACCAACTTGTGGCACCTCTTTTAGCTGTTATTCCACTCCATGATTCTTTAACAACATTCCAAAATTAATTTACATTTCTTGGTTTTGCTTCAGAAAAAGCATTTTTTATATCACCCCACAAGTTCTCGATTGGATTAAGGTCTGGGGATTGGGCTGGCCACTCCATAACATAAATTTTGTTGGTTTGGAACCAAGACTTTGCTCGTTTACTAGTGTGTTTGGGGTCATTGTCTTGTTGAAACAACCATTTCAAGGGCATGTCCTTTTCAGCATTAAGCAACATGACCTCTTCAAGTATTTTGACATATGCAAACTGATCCATGATCCCTGGTATGCGATAAATAGGCCCAACACCATAGTAGGAGAAACATGCCCATATCATGATGCTTGCACCACCATGCTTCACTGTCTTCACTGTGTACTGTGGCTTGAATTCAGAGTTTGGGGTCGTCTCACAAACTGTCTGTGGCCCTTGGACCCAAAAAGAACAATTTTACTTTCATCAGTCCACAAAATGTTCCTCCATTTCTCTTTAGGCCAGTTGATGTGTTCTTTGGCAAATTGTAACCTCTTCTGCACATGCCTTTTTTTTAACAGAGGGGATTCTTTAAAATAGATTAGCTTCACACAGACGTCTTCTAACTGTCACAGTACTTACAGGTAACTCCAGACTGTCTTTGATCATCCTGGAGCTGATCATTGTTTGAGCCTTTGCCATTCTGGTTATTCTTCAATCCATTTTGATGGTTGTCTTTCGTTTTCTTCCACGTCTCTGTGATTTTTCTCTCCATTTTAAGGCATTGGAGATCATTTTAGCTGAACAGCCTATAATTTTTTGCACCTCTTTATAGGTTTTCCCCTCTCCAATCAACTTTTTAATCAAAGTACGCTGTTCTTCTGAACAATGTCTTGAACGACCCATTTTCCTCAGGCTTTCAAATGCATGTTCAACAAGTGCTGGCTTCATCCTTAAATAGGGGCCACCTGATTCACACCTGTTTTTTCACAAAATTGATGACCTCAGTGATTGAATGCCACACTGCTATTTTTTTTAACACACCCCTTTCAACTAATTGCCCAATTGCACAGCCTTACGAGCGTGCATATCATGAATGCTGGGTCTTGTTTGTTTTCTGAGAATCTACTGCACCTACTGGTAACTTGTTTGCCACGTAGCAATAAAAAATATACTAAAAACCTGGATTATTCTGGTTAGTCACATTGTACTGCTATTATTTTGAACAATACTGTATAGCTGGATAATGCCTGTACTTGAATTTTGTAAGATATCCAGGAGAAGATAATGATCTATAGTGTTGAATGCAGCACTAAGATCTAGCAAAACTAACAGAGAGCTGTAGTCTTGGTCTGAAGCTAAAAACAGGTCATTAGTGATTTTAACTAGAGCAGTTTCTGTGCTATGATGGGGCCTAAAACCTGACTGAAACTCTTCAAAGATATTGTTCTCTTGTAAGTAGGAACAGAACTGGGCAGCGACAATCTTTTCTAAAATCTTAGACATAAATGGGAAATTTGAAATGGGTCTGTAATTTAAAAGTACGTTTGGACCCAAAATAGGTTTCTTGATGAGGGGCTTAATAACTGCTAACTTAAGGGGTTTATGGATGTGACCTAAAGATAGTGAGTTAATAATATTAAGAAAAGGCTCACCAGCTGTATGTAACATTTCTTTCAGTAATTTAGTTGGAATGGGATCTAACAGACATGTTGTTAATTTAGCTTTGGTAATAACATCATACAGCTCTTCTTGTTCTGTACGTGTAAAGCAGTGTAGTTGTGGAGTTTTATGTCCGATTGGATCAGGAGATGCTGTCAGAGGTTGGACCTCCAAAATAGTTTTTCTAATACTTTCAATTTATTAAGTGAAGAAATTCATAAAGTCCTCACTACTAAACTGTGATGGAACACATTTTACAGATACCTGATTTGTTGTTAATTTAGCTACTGCACTGAAAAGGTTAGGGATGCGTCCGTTGTTACACGTGATGACAAGGCGCTCCCAGGACAGGGCCCTCATACAGGAACTGTGTTCTCTCCATGAATATAAGGTTTGAAGAGCTTGCCTCGAAACCTAATAGTATGGAGTGAGCTGCCCCCTCGGGACAACCTTCAGTACCCGAGCCACCACTGGAGGTGTCTCACATGGAAGAGGCCAAGTGAGAGCAGTTGGACGCTACCACCATGAGACCCAGCAGCTCTGGAACTGCTCCACAGTGAGGGTTGGCCATCTCACACTCTCCCGACCACAGCGGTGCTTTCCCCTGGGGGGGGGAATGGGAGGTTGAACCAGCAGGAGAGGCTGGAGAGGACTCATCCATCACCATGCCTTCTGCTAGGTCGGCCTGCGAGCCCCACCCTGAGTGGCGATTTGAGCCGCGAGTGAGAGCCCTCTCCTCGGAGAGCGCTCACCGGGAGAGCATAGCCGCATGGCTAAAATGTTAACAGTCGATTTCCTGAAGAGCCGACTAAGCATGCCCATAAGCTAAGCAAAGCTAAGCTCACCTCGGAGAGCGCTCTCCGGGAGCGCATAGCCGCACGGCTAAAAATGCTAACAGTTGACTCTCCCGAGGGTCAACAAAGCATGCTCCTAAGCTAAGCAAAGCAACACTCGCCTCGGCAAGAGTGGCGACCCGAGCCGCGAGTGAGAGCACTCTCCTTGGAGAGCACACACAGGGAGCGCATAGCCGCATGGCTAAAAATGCTAACAGTTGACTCTCACGAGGGCCAACTAAGCATGCTCCTGAGCTAAACAAACAACACATCGGCTGCGTGTACCCCCCCATAAATAAATCCCCCCAAACTAGCAAAATTAACAAAAAAACAACACAGTGGATTCACGTTTATTATTATATTTAGAAAATACCAGTTTTTATGCCGGTCGTATCATTTTATTTTGTTGTATTTATCTGCCACACCTTAAAGGCCGGTCTGTGAAAATATTGCCTGACATTAAACCGGTCCAAGGCGCAAAAAAGTTAGTAGGGATAGTAAGGGTTTTCAATGAAGATCTGAAAGAACATTAAAAACGAGCATTTCAAATGTTTTTTTTTATCTCTGACACATTAAGAAGGGCACTATAAATGGTTGCTACACCACCCCCATGACCAGTCTGACAGGGGCTCATATCCTGATGGTGTAGACTCGTTTAGATTCATATAATCATTTGGTTTAATTCAGTCTCAGTGAGAGAGTGCAGCGAGATTATTATCTGTGATCATCTCATTGGCAATGAGTGCTTTGGGTGCAAGTAATCTAATGTTTAAAAGACCAAGCTTTAGAGCATTTTTGTGTTTGCTTATCTTGCATTTTCCAGTTTTAACTCAATAAGATTATTTCTGCATCTTGTGTATTTGTTTCTTGATTTTACTACACAAGGAATAAAAAAGGTTTCTAAAAAGTGGGCTGTGTGTGTATTCGTAACTATTTGGTTTGTTGTACAAATATTGTCATAGTTGTAAGTTGCATAATGTCTTACTTTCAGTCAGATGGTGTAAAAGTATTCTAGAGATGTTGTCTGATAGCTCTGCTGCTCCAACTCTGCTGGGGTGTAGGCCAACAAGAAGGAAGAACCTAGAATGCTTTTATAAACGATTCAAATTATCAACAAAGAGTAGTTTGTGTTCTCGACACCATGACAATAGCCAGATAGGAGAACAACAGCTCAGAAGTTCTCGTTCAGGATCGCAGGTACCTGTGCAGCTACATCGAGAACACGAGCACCAGGAAAACAGCGAGTATGTACCTTACCTTTGGCTCTGGTAGCGCGGACATGCCGGACAAGTCTTAATCGACTGGGGCTCACGTCTTCAGCTGCTGCAGCATCCAGGGTCAGTGGTGAATTATGTTCAACCCCAGAATTTACCTGGGATGAGTGAACGTCCGCCTGGGAGGTTTTCAGCGCATCTTTCCGCTCTCACAGCTGGGCATGCTTTGCATGTATGTCACGGATCTGTTTCTCCACAGCCTCCAGCTCCAACTCCACCGTGTGCAACTCGAACAAGTCCTCACCTGTGCTTAAAGGCAGACACACAACCAACATAGTGCTTATAATAGTGAGTAGATTTAAGATCAAATGTAAGGCAATGAATGTAATCAACTCTAGTGGTAGTAGGTTAACGAGCTACAGGCACAAGTCGGAAAGACAAAAAACTATTATTCAGGACTTTTTAAGGAGCAAAAAAAGATAAATAAAAAAACCTGTAAAGTTTAAGTTTGTAAATGCTAACAAAATTCAAGCACGGAACTCGTCACAAACTCAGGAAGCTATGTCACAGGAATGTGTATCCACCATTTTTATGCATCAGTTAGGGAGGTGTGGCTTTTTCTGTGCCAATCTCTCCATCGTCTTATTTATACAATTTATCACAGACTTCTTTGCTTGTATTTACTTAAGCAGCCAATATCTGTAGCAAAAACTGTAAATTTTGAGAGAGAGTCAATTTTGAGAGAGTGGAAAGTCTTTAGGCCTTGTCTATGATGGAAAGAGCAACTGTCCAGAGACTTACCGGGCAGCCACTCATGAAGAACGCATGAGGCACTAATGGTGGCCTACCTTGATAAGCTCACTCCAGAGGCTGACAGGGAAGCTTCTGCTGTAGAGCTCCCTGCAGAAGCTGACAGTTCTCATGTTTGAAATCAATGGCATATCCTCTCACAGTTTGTTAATGCCAGAGGCAGACAGTGTGTCCTTCCAATCATGCTCCAGACAGAGGCCAATAGCGTGGCCATGGCCTTGCATGGTTTTCATTGCATGTTAATTTAAAAAATGCTGTTCTCATGCACATTTTATATGCCATCTTAAGTTGCACTTTAGGTAATATCTCTCACCCTACTGTTAAAACATTTAAAAAGTTCTGGTTTCTGGATAATGTTTTCTATCATTTATTTTCAAAACAACACAGTCAAAATGAACCATGAGTATTTTGTATTATTCAATTTAAAATGATAAATATATGCTACAAAATATTTTAGATTAACAGAATTAAACTGAGAGGTGGGTGATACTGTTATGAAGTTCAGTGATATGTGGGACCATAATAATTTATGTAAAGGTACTGAATGGAGTAACCCCAGGGGACATTGTCAGGAATCTTTGTTCTAAACACAGAAAATGCAGCCATGTCCTCTCCATTTTTATAAAAGCAATCAGTTGCAGAAGTGTATAGTATGTGTAGTAAAAAAATGCATACATATTTATACACTGGAGATCAAAATTAGAGAACAATTTCTAAACAATTGAACAATTCTGAAACAATGTCGTCTTCACTGCTCAACAGTTGAAGGAGTTTTTGTCCTGTCTATACCATGCTACCAGAACACCTTTTCCACAAAATAACTAAGGCATTAAAAAAAAAAAGATTATTTTGCAGAAAACACACATCAAAATTAGAGAACAACAATGACTGTAGCATGGAAAAAGATTACAACAAAATTTTCTAAAGGTTACAACAGTCAGCAATTAGTAGGAAGTGTACAGGCCTCTGCTCTGAATGACTTCAGCACATCTGCAGCCACAGGACAGCACTAGTCTCTTACACTGCTCTGGTGTGATTTTGGTCCACTCTTCTTCCAGTCTCCTCCACAGTTCAGTGACTGTAGTGGGTTTCTTGGCCATAACTTTGTCGCCAAGGATTTTCCAGAGGTTCTCTATTGGGTTGAGATCAGGACTCTGGGCAGGCCATGTCATTATTTCAATGTTTTCAGTTTCAAGGAACTGCTTTACCAGTTTTGCTGTGTGACATGGAGCGTTGTCCTGCATTAACACTGCGGGCTGATTGGGTGATGAACGCAGGGAAGGAACTATATGTTGTTGAAGAAGGTTCTGATAAACATTTGCATTCACTCTGGCATGTAGCTGTATAAGAGGCCCAACTCCTGCTGCAGAAAACATGCCCCATACTATGACACCCCCCCCCCCATTTTCACTGACTTCTTTACACACTTTGGGTTCAGTCTTTCGCAAGTTTGTCGATGAACATAATGTTTCCCATCAGACCCAAATAAATTAAACTTGCTTTTATCACTGAAGTGAACTTTGGACCAGTTATCCTCTGTCCACACAACATGCTCCTCAGCAAAGCTTAGTCTAGCCTTTTGATTCTTTCTGCTAATGAGAGGTTTGGTCACTGCAGAGTGGGCTTTCAGTCCAAATGCTCTTAAACGTCGAGACACTGTATGACGAGACAGATCCCTACCCTGTTCAGCGCTGAACTGGTGAGCAATTCCAGCTGCTGTGTGGAAACGATTGCCCATTGAGATCCTCCGCAGTATCCTGCCCTCTCTTGTATTTGTCTTCCGTGGACGACCAGCCTTCTTGGCGGACTTGAATGAGTTTTTGATGTTGTAAAGATTCAATATTCTTGAAATCACAGATTTGGAACGACCAACTTGTCTTGCAATGGCTAAAGGGGTCATCCCTTTGGCCTTCATCTGGACAACCTGCTGCCGGAGGCTTTTAGTCACTTTAGAACGGCCCACCATCTTGCAGAGTCAGTGAAACTGGAAGTTAGGCTGCCAGTTGAATAGGGGTTGACAGATAATCAAGGAAATTAGCACCAGGTGCCAGATTAACACCAATAACTGGAGGTATCTGAAAGTGTTTCTTTAATTTTGATTAGTTTGTTTTCTGCAAAATAATGTTTTGTTTTTTTTTTTTAAATGCCTTAGTTATTTTGTGGAAAAGGTGTTCTGGTAGCATGGTATAGACAGGACAAAAACTCCTTCAACTGTTGAGCAGTGAAGATGACATTATTTCAGAATTGTTCAATTGTTTATAAATAGTTCTCTAATTTTGATCTCCAGTGTGTGTATATATATATATATATATATATATATATATATATATATATATATATATATATATATATATATATATATATATATATATATATATATTAGTATATGGTATACCCCTTCACCGTTTCAGACTGTTTACTTAGTACTTAGTTAAAGCACCATTAGCAGCAATTACAGCTAGGAATCAACAAACAAGTTTTTACAAATGGATTGGGGGTTTTTCTGCCATTCTTCATGGCAAACCCTCTCAAGCTGGGTGAGGTTTGATGCAGACCGTCGGTGGACAACCATTTTCAGATCTCTTCAGAGAAGTTCAATGGGGTTCAAGTCAGGGCTCTGGCTGGGCCACTCTAGGACATTCACAGAGTTGTCCTTAAACCACTCCTGTGCTGTCTTGGCTATGTGCTTTTGGTCATTTTCATGTTCGAAGGAAAACAATTGGCCCAGTATGAGGTCCTGAGCACTGTGAAATTAGATATTTATTGATATATCTGTACTTTGCTAAATTCAGCTTTCCCACAACCCTGACCAGCTGCCCAGTCACTGCTGCAGAAAAATAACCCCAGAGCACTATGTTGCCACCATTATGCTTCACTGATTAGATGATTTTGCACAGGTGATAAGTTCTGGCTGGTTTCCTCGAGATAAAATGATTAGAATGATGGAGGTCAAACAGTTCAATATTGGTTTCAACAGACCAGAGAAATTGGAATGGAAACTCCCTATTATCTAATAACATCTTTTTCCAAAACATCATTTAGGGGGGATTGTTTAATCATTCTAATTCCCACTTTAGCATGTTGTGACGTTTCGGCAAGGCACATCCCTGTACAGCACAGCCTTCCACAAGGTCCCATGTGGCTGCTGGTGCTGCGTTGTCTTCTGCACCCACACCTGACCCATGAATGTGGCCATCATACCAGCTGGGTCATGTCCCTTAAGTCTCTAACGCTTCTACACAAACAGACATATACCTCCCTGATACCAACCCATTTCCAGATATTGATAATGACAGTGTTGGTTCATGTTCTTTTGGCAGTGTTTTCATATATTATTGTAGGTGGTCATGATTACAAGCTTACCTCACCTGTATGTAAGGATCTTACTGGTCAGGCCAGTACTGGACACTTCCTCCATTTGAGAATAGAAAAGAAGGGAGGCCACTGTGCTCTTGAGAATCTTCAGTGCAGCAGCAATTTATGTAGCCTTCCTCAGATCTGTGCCTTGCAACAATACTGTCTCTGAGCTCTGACGGCAGTTCCTTTGACCTCATGGCTTGGTTTTGCTGTGAATGCTTTGATAGAGAGGTGTGTGCATTTCTTAATCATGTCCAATCAATAAACTTCCACAGGTAGACATTTGTCAAGAAACATCCCAGCAAATGATTAAGAAAATTGCGAGGCACCTGAGCAATTTTTTTTTTTGCCAAAAAAGTGTTGCTGCAAAGGCTCTGAATCTTTATGTAGATATGATATTTCACTTTTTTCATTTTAACAAATTTACATACATTTCTAGAATTCTGTTTTTACTTTATCATTATGGGCTACTGAGTGTTGAATAATGAAAAACATTAAATAAAATTGTAAGACCGCAATATCAGGCTGCAAAATAACTAAATTGAAAAGTCAAAAGAGTCTGAATACTATCTGAATGCACTGTATTTCTGTACAGATGTTTTGGACAATAAAAAATTTAGCTGGATAATAAATAAATTGATTGGATAATTGCACATTTACTTGTTCCAAAGTTCTAGTGGATTCTGTGTTGGTTCTGACAAAAAAAAGGGGGAAAAAAAGAAAAATGTAATAATATTTAACATTGGGAACACTTTCATAATTAATTTCCCAGCAACTTTCTGCCAATCCTCTCATTGTTTTCTTTTTTTTTCTTTCAAGGTGTTCCCTGCATTTTAATAAGGTTTTCAAATTATTCATAATCTGTGAGCATTAACTGTTACATGGGGAATCCATTAGATCAGGAGGCAGATACAAATGCAGAACTTTATTTTAAAATAAAACAAGATATAACTAAACAGAGGGAGGAACAAATGGTTAGGCTAACACTGGGAGACTGAACAACAAGGAAACCAAAACCTACATAGGAATCACTCCTTATATATGTTTGTTGGATAGTCATTAACATAGTCAGTTCTTTAAACAAGAACAAGAGAAAACAAAAGGCTTAAATAGTGTGGTTAATCAGTAAAACAAAACAGGTGTGCAAAATTAACTTATGAAACAAAAGACAACAAAAAAGACATTCAAAATTGTGTACTAAGGGGCACCCTGGATGCTGTAAAGGAAAAAAGTCAGAGACGTTTATGACATTGGGTGCCCTCTGGTGGTCTAAAGAGAAAATATCCATGCAGGATATCATGACAACTCTTGTTCTGCAACAGAAAAAAAATTTGCACACTCTTTGGTCAGTGTACCATTGACCAGCCAATCACAGCGTTGCTAATGGTTTGTAGTATCCATGCAAAGCAGTTTTAAGCAACTCATGACTGCACAATTATCTCAAACTACTCAAACTAGTCCTGCGATACTATCCCGACTGCATGTGTGTTTAAAGAACCTATCTAGCCAGGACATAATTACCATGATAAGAAGATTGGATATGCCATTTAATCTCAGCTATAGTTAGCAATATACGAAATGGGTCTAAAAACAGTGGGAGTGAGTAAACTTAATAGGGGGTTTTGTCTACTGCCCTCTGGCTTGGGCTATGTTTCAGAGAGAAAGAGTTTTTAGAGCTTTTAGGCTAATCTGTGAAACATATATTTTTAAATTACACTACTTTAGATAATATAAAGGACATTAAAAGCCAAAAAGACTTATGAGACACTGTCACTTTAATTGTTTAATTAAATTCTGTTATTTTTACCATACACAAAATGTATTCAATTTAACCAAACCTTGACTTGAAAACCAAGGAACATATGTCCGATTTACTTTGGTTTTTAAGTCACGGTTCAGTTAATTTCAGTATAGTTAGGTGGAATTAATTTATTAATTATTATTTAAAATCAAATAAATGCAATATACTTTATTATATTCATTCAATTCAATCATCAATTAAATTGCTACAAATTGAATTGATTAAATAAGATTTATTAAATAATTTACATTTGTAAAACCTCATTTAGGTAATACAGATGTGTATATAAGTGTGTGTGTCAGTGTTTTACATTTAAAGAATCTATATCGATAGACTGTCATAAAAACGGAAGTGGCCGCGATTTCACACGTGCGCAAAACAAAATATTTTACAATGTTATACAAATCGTAAATCGGCACACTATAAATCATATTTCTGGTATTGAATAAGTAGCCAAAGTGACACTGCGATAACTCTAGTTTCTTTATTATACACCTGGCATTGTTTTCAAGTTGAATAATAAAAAAAATAATAATAATAAAAAATTAATCAATAATAATAATAATAATAATAATAATAATAAAAATGATCATAATAATAATAATAACAACAACAACAATGATGATAATAATAATAAACGACAAACTTGCGTTATTTAGGACGATAAAATATTCTTTTGGTTGCTCTCTTTTCCTTTTTTATTCATTTTTATTTAGTGATTTCAAATATCAATGTTGTTGGTGAAGAAAGGAAGGATGGTCTAAAGAATCCTCATTTTAATCCACTATTTTTGGTTGTATTGTTTGAAAATGTTTATGGAATAGTCTGCACTAAAATGACATTATATCTAAATAAATATTTTTAAAGATTGTGTTGTAAAGGTGTTCCTTTTAATTAACATTAAAAAAGTTTAAGGTTTACGACCCCCTTCCCTAACATAATAGTACTTTTACATTAGTAAAATATTTGCTTACTCTTTCCACCTTTGCAAATCACAAATCTAGATAAGTCTGCTTGATCCTATGCCTGAGGAGCAGAATGGCTTATGTTTTTACTCTCAAAGCCCATGGGTCAAGCTTGCCATTGAGCAGATCTCTTTATCATCAAAGGTACCATGTAGATTAGCATAGTGGCTAGTTTTGTCAGTCTGCTCTTTAGGGTATTAGGATGAGATGGGCAGGAGGACTATCATTCGTGGACTTACTAAAATCTTTTGTGGTTAAACAAAATATCTCTAGACCGACTCATCATTTTAATCACACACTAGCCTTAATAATATCCCACGGAGCAGTCGTTACTGATATAGATATTTTACCTGAGAGTGATGACATCACAGACCATTACTTCATATTGTACACACTAACGGTAGAGCAGATTAGCCGTGTTTCACCACGTTATCGACCTGGTAGGACTATTGTTCAGACTACTAAGGACAGATTCACAAATAACCTGCCTGATTTATCTCAATTTCTCACTAAACCCATAACTGATAATAATCTTAATGAAATGGATAACAACATAGACCTTATCCTCACTAGCACATTAGACACTGTTGCCCCCATCTGGTTAAAAAAGGTTAGAGAAAAAACACCTGCACCTTGGTATAATAGTCATACGCATGCCCTTAAAAAAACAGCCCGTTATCTGGAAAAAAAATTTAGGAAAACTAAATTGTAGGTATTTAGAATTGCGTATAAAGACAGTATGCTCAGCTACAGACAGGCCCTACAAGCTGCTAGAGCTGAACACCTGAGCAAACTCATAGAAAACAACAAAAACAATCCCAGGTTCCTTTTTAATGAAAGAGGAGAGAGAGAACGGGTTGCTATTTGTCCTGGTTGTTAGTTGTCTTGGTTTCTAGTTGTCTCTGTTATACCAGCTCACCTGGTTTGAGAACAGGTAAGAAGGTGCGCGCACCTACATTCCACCACGTAGGTTTTACCATTGTTTAGATGCCCTAGATAGAGGGCAGGTGCCATGCATTGTATTTGTTTGATAGTGTAGCCTAGTGTAGTCAGCTAGTCTGTTGCTGTTTGTTAGTTAGGTTAAGCTTCCAAAATGCAGCCTAGAGTAGACCTTTTTCTTATGTTCATTTCTTTGGCACCGTCCTTCTTCTTTTGCAGGTGTGAGTCTAGTCTTCTTGACTACTTCTGAAATCTGTTTGTTACCTTACTGCACTTGACCATTAAAGCAATATTTACTCTAAACTCTCGTCATACTTTTTGTCCAAACAACCCGCAACAACTAAATGGCTATTGTTTCCATACTCCCCTGGGCCAAGTTGGGAACGTAAAGTTAGAAGGATGTACTGTAACTACTAGTTCAACAGTAAAAGACCTGGGAGTTATTTTAGACAGCAACTTGTCTTTTGAAAATCATATCAACTATATTACAATACCAGCCTTCTTCCACCTTAAAAATATTGCTAAGCTAAGAAACATGTGTATATCTAATGCAGAGAAGTTCGTCTTTACACAGATAATGTGGTGATTAAAAGTGAATATGTTCTTTATAAGTAAGTTTGTCCCTGATGAGCAAGCCGGTGGTGACTGTGGCAAGGAAAAACTCCCCGAGATGGCATAAGGAAGAAACCTTGAGAGGAACCAGACTCAAGAGGGAACCAATCCTCATCTGGGTTGCATCGAATGTCCATTTGTAGCAGATATACGATGTTGCGGGGTACAGTGATGATGATCAGAAGCGAAAAGTAGTCCTGAGTCAGTTTAGGAGACTGTTGACATTAACAACAGTCCAATCCATCCTCAATGCGCCTGTTCTTACTCCGGAATTTCATGGAACCACCCAAGGCGTTGATGAGAAACCGTCCCAAGCGCACAGAGTGGACTCCAGTCGAAGAGAACACTATCCAGAGGCAGGCCTGGACGAAGTGGGAAGATCCACGGAGGGGAGAGAGGCAGGAACAGTGGTCACTGAAACCTCAGGAGCATGTTTAACTCGACCGAGAGAGAGAGAGAGAGAGAGAGAGAGAGAGAGAGAGAGAGAGAGAGAGAGAGAGAGAGAGAGAGAAGAGGGTGACAGGAAGAGAAGGATATAGATTATTAAGTGTCTTTATTGTTGTATGAAAGTTAATGTCACTGTGCAGTTTGGACTCCGGCAAGACTTGCTATGGCAGCATAACTACAATGGAGAACCAGAAGGTAACATCTCTGCCGAGTGGATCAACAGAGAAACTAGGTCACAAGGTAGTCCAGAGGAAAATAAAGGGACAGTCTCCAGCAAAACGAAGGATTTAATTCGGCGACTTCAGCGCTCCCGACGCACTGACTGAGAGCAAATGGTTGTGATCAGCTGGCCCGATCGAATAAAGTATTGCAGGGCAGGCCCGGGCTGATGTGATACCTGATCACCTGTATAATCCGAGCTAAACATAAATCAGCGCCTCATTGAACACGGACGCACCAAGCTGCAAACAGCTATTTTGCCGTTGGCTCCGTCTCGTGTATTTTTGCTTTCGGAAGAGCGCTTTTTTCCCTGTTTGAGAATTTGAAAGCAGTGCGTGGAGGACATTCCCACCAGAACTACGAACACACAATACATTAACCACATTAAGGGTACTTAATTTCTCCGCTATGGCGAACATCCAGTTCATTTAGTGTGTGAAGTGTGACATGTTTAGTCAGTCTCTCTCCGTTGTTAGCGATAATTTTATCTGTAAGAAGTGTAAGCTAGTTTGCTCTTTGACGGAGAAGATCTTAGCATTAGAGGAGCGCATCCAGAGTCTAGAGAGAAGTAGTGAGTGCGAGAGCAGTCCAGGTTCTGCAGGGGAAAGTCTGGATGCCCTAGGTGAAGTTAATATTCCCCCGACTCCGGCATTAGAGCCCTTGCAGCGGGGCGAATGGGTGACGACTCGGCGGCATATTCGCAAAGCCAAAGCTAACGCTAAGGCTCGCCCACGGGAGCACCATTCCTCTCCGCTTCACGTGTCCAACAGGTTTGCTCTCCTCAGTGAAGCACCCGCTGAGAAACATGAAAGAGCTCTGTTTTTAGGAGACTCCATTCTGAGGCACGTGAAATTAGCTAGACCTTTAAGGGCACCAGCAGCACAGGTCATGTGTATACCGGGAGCCAGGGCGCCGGACATGGCAGGTCAGCTTAGATTCTTAGGAAAGTACAGGTTCTCTAAGATAGTTTTTCACACAGGAGCTAATGATATACGCCTTCGACAGTCAGAGGTTACTAAGAGTAATATTATAGAGGTGTGTAAATTAGCGAAGGCAATGTCCGATGCTGTAATATGCTCTGGCCCCATCCCAATACGACGTGGCGATGTAGCCTACAGCAGGTTATGGTCGCTGAACTGCTGGATGTCCGAGTGGTGCTCCAAAAATAATGTGGGCTTCATTAATAATTGGAGCATTTTTGAGGGCAAGGCTGGCCTGTTAGGGCGGGACGGTGTCCATCCCACTCGGGAAGGTGCTGCTCTCATTTCTTGTAGTATAGGTCATAGTCTCAGAACAGCACTAGTTAACAAGTGACTGTCTAGAGCCAAGGCCAGGGAGCAGACAGACAGGCTAAACCAACCGTCTGCTAGCTGCACAGAGTCGTCACTCAGGATCCACCAAATTGAGACTGTGTCTGTCCCCCGAGCGAAACCAAAATATAGGAATTCTCAGAAAGTCTGTTTTAGAAACCTGATTAACATAAAATTGTATAGGACTGAACGCACAGCCAGCACCTCTGATCTAAAGATAGGATTGCTGAATATTAGATCTCTCACGTCTAAAGCGCTTAATGTAAACGAAATTATTACCGACCAGGAGTTTAAAATAATGTGTTTGACAGAAACATGGATTAAACCAAATGAATATTTAGCATTAAATGAAGCGAGTCCTCCTGGGTATAGTTACATACACCAACCCCGTCTAAATGGCAGAGGAGGCGGAGTTGCAGCTATTTATAATAATAATCTAAGCGTCACACAAAAGACTAAACACAAATGTAAAACATTTGAAGTTCTTTAACTTCAAATTTATCTTTATTCATAAACTTCAAATTTATATTTATTCATAAAATATTCAGTGTCTGAAAGCAGGTCCAGTCAGACAATTCCACTAATTATTATTTATAGACCCCCAGGGCCCTACTCTGATTTTCTCATAGAATTTGCAGATTTCATCACAAATTTAGTTACTTCTCTAGACAAAGCATTAATTGTTGGTGATTTTAACATTCATTTTGATAATCAGGAAGACTCCTTAAGAGCAGCGGTTGTGTCCATTCTAGATTCAGTTGGAATTAATCAGAATGTTATAGGACCCACTCATAGTGGTGGACACACTCTCGATTTGTTGTTAACATTTGGATTAAAAATAAAAAACATAGTCATAATTCCACAGTCTGAAGCTATTTCAGACCATTATCTCATCTCTTTTAAAATTTGCCTCAGTCATTGCATTACTACTTCACCACGTTATCGTGTTAAGCGTACTTTCACGTCAGCTACAGCAGCGCGTTTTATTAACAATCTTCCAGAAATTACGATATTAGATAGATCTCCGTCTGACCCTGCAGAGCTCGACTGGGCCACTGAACACCTAGAATCAACATTACGTTATACCCTAGATGATGTAGCTCCCCTTAAGACCAAAATGATCAGGGAGAAAAAATTAGCACAGTGGTATAATGATCATACACGCACCTTAAAACAGACCACTCGAAAATTAGAACGGAAATGGCGTCAAACAAAATTAACAGTATTTCAAATAGCATGGAAGGAGAGCCTCCTAATTTATAGAAAATCTCTTAGTGCTGCTAGATCAGCATATTTCTCCACCCTCATAGAAAATAACAAGCATAATCCTAGATTTTTATTTAGCACGGTAGCAAAATTAACAGGGAATAAAAGCACTGCACTCACATGCACACCATCATTAGGTACTAATGATTTCATGAACTTTTTTAATAATAAAATTGAAAACATCAGGCAAAAAATCCAGACGGTTAATATAAATCCAAATTATTTTACAAGTAACCCTGTAGACAGCAGTGTAATTATAACAGACAATCAATTACAAAGTTTTACTCCTATTCACGAGAATGACTTAATTTCAATAATTTCCTCATCAAAATCATCAACCTGCATTCTCAATCCCTTGCCTACAAGTTTCTTTAAACAGATCATTCCAGAGGTAATTGAACCTGTTTTAAAAATAATAAACTCTTCCATTAGCACTGGTTTTGTACCAAAATCCTTCAAACTGGCAGTTATCCACCCCCTAATTAAGAAACCTGACCTTGACCCATGTCAGCTGTCCAACTACAGACCAATATCAAATCTCCCCTTCATAGCCAAAATTTTGGAAAAGGTTGTAGCACAGCAGTTATGCTCACACCTACTTATGAATAATATTTTTGAAATGTATCAGTCAGGATTTCGGCCTCATCATAGCACAGAGACGGCGCTAGTTAAGGTGGTAAATGACCTGTTATTGGCCTCTGATCAGGGTTTTGTCTCCTTACTTGTTTTGCTCGACCTTAGTGCAGCTTTTGACACCATTGATCACACTATACTACTTGCTAGACTTGAGAACGTTGTTGGAATAAAGGGAACGGCTCTCTCTTGGCTCAGGTCTTATTTGACTGATCGCTATCAGTTTGTTGATGTTAATGGTAACATCATTAATGGTAATATCTGTGTAAAGCTGCTTTGAGACAATGTTCATTGTTAAAAGCGCTATACAAATAAAAATGAATTGAATTGAATTGAAATTAATGGTGAGTTCTCCACACTCTCTGAGGTAAAGTTTGGTGTTCCTCAAGGATCTGTCTTAGGCCCTCTGCTTTTCTCTTTATATATGCTGCCTCTTGGAGA
This sequence comes from Silurus aristotelis, assembly GCF_946808225.1. Classification (NCBI taxonomy): domain Eukaryota; kingdom Metazoa; phylum Chordata; class Actinopteri; order Siluriformes; family Siluridae; genus Silurus; species Silurus aristotelis. Next base: position 18,632,452 of record NC_139583.1, read on the forward strand.
AATTATTTATAAACATGGTATTAGATTCCATTGCTATGCTGATGATACACAGCTATATATTTCAGCAAAGCCAGATGAGAGAGATCAGCTTAACAATGTTGAAAAATGTGTAAAGGACATTAGACAGTGGATGCTCAATAACTTTCTTCTGCTAAACTCAGATAAGACGGAAGTACTTTTACTAGGACCACATGCAGCTAGAAGCAAACTTTCCGATTACCTAACATCTCTGGATGGTGTTTCTGTTTCAGCGTGTACGGCTGTCAAAGACCTTGGTGTGATTATTGACTCGAGTCTTTCCTTTGAGGCTCACGTGAATAATATTACCAGGATCGCCTTCTTTCACCTTAGAAATATTGCTAAAATTAGAAATATGATGTCGTTACAGGATGCAGAAAAACTAGTTCATGCTTTTGTTACTTCTAGATTAGACTACTGTAACGCTTTACTGTCTGGGTGTGCGAGTAGGTGCATAAATAAGCTTCAGTTAGTTCAGAATGCAGCAGCAAGAGTCCTCACTAGATCTAGGAAATATGACCACATCACCCCTGTATTAATCAGTCTACACTGGCTCCCAATCAAATCTCGCATTGATTATAAAATTCTACTACTGACATATAAAGCACTTAATGGTCTCGCACCACCGTATCTGAGTGAACTTCTGTACCAGTATGATCCTCCACGCCTACTTAGATCAAAAGGTGCTGGCTATCTGTTGGTTCCTCCAATAATGAAGATTACAGCAGGGGGCAGATCTTTCTCTTATAAAGCCCCGCAGTTATGGAACAGCCTTCCAACCATGTTCGGGACTCAGACACCGTCTCAGTGTTCAAGTCGAGGTTAAAAACATATTTATTCAGTCAAGCCTTTAATCAGTAGATTTTTTCTCAGGTAAAGGCTCAGATCTGGAGGGAACATTGATATAGAGTGTTTGGTGAACTGGGATATTTGTACGCTGTCGTCCCCTCACATTCACGTGTTCACTCAGGTTTGCTGATGGTGGTGTGGTGGGCCGTCTCTTATCCCAGAGATCCCTCATGTCTGTGTTGCCTTCTGGTTCTCCCTTTTAGTTATGCTGCCATAGCGAGTCTTGCCGGAGTCCAAACTGCACAGTGACTTTAACTCTCATGCAACAATAGGTACACTTAATAATCCATATCCTTCTCTTCCTGTCACTCTCTCTCTCTCTCTCTCTCTCTCTCTCTCTCTCTCTCTCTCTCTCTCTCTCTCTCTCTCTCTCTCTCTCTCTCTCTCTCTCTCTCGGTCGAGTTAAACATGCTCCTGAGGCTCCAGTGACCACTGTTCCTGCCCCTCTCCCCCCCGTGGATCTTCCCACTTCATCCAGGCCTGCCTGGATTGGACTGTAGTTGATGTCAACAGTCTCCTACACTGACTCAGAAATACACTTCGCTTTTGATCATCATCACTGCACCCCGCAACATTGTATACCCGCCACAAATGGACATTTGGTGTAACCCAGATGAGGATGGGTTCCCTCTTGAGTCTGGTTCCTCTCAAGGTTTCTTCCTTATGCCATCTCGGGGAGTTTTTCCTTGCCACAGTCGCCAGTCGCCACCGGCTTGCTCATCAGGGACAAACTTACTCATAAAGAACATTTTCATTTTTAATCACCGCATTATCTGTGTAAAGCTGCTTTGAGACAATGTTCATTGTTAAAAGCGCTATACAAATAAAAATGAATTGAATTGAAATTGAAATTGAATTAACACAGACATGAGGGATCTCTGGGATAAGAGACGACCCACCACACCACCGTCAACGAACTTGAGTGAACGTGTGAATGTGCGGGGACGACAGCATACAAATATCATCCCTACACTGGCTACCTGTAATTGACTACAAACTACTGATACTTACAAAACAATAAATGGTTTGTCTCCCATGTATCTATCCAGTCTTCTAACATGCTTTAATCAGTCACGCTCTCTGAGATCTCAAAACTCTGGACTTCTAGTAGTTTCTAGAATAGCAAAGTCCATTAAAGGTGGTAGAACATTCTCACATTTAGATCCTAAACTTTGGAATAGTCTTCCTGATAGTGTTCGTGGCTCAGACACACTCTCCCAGTTTAAGTACAGATTAAAAACGTACCTTTTAAGCAAGACCCACACATAACACACATCACATATCATAACCTTGTGCTCCAGAACATCTGATCAAATCACATTATCAACTTGTGCTTGTTAATATTATGAACAGCAGCTACACTAATTCCTCTCCACTGCTTTTCTATCACTGCCCTTCCCAAGGCATCCGGAGGTTGCTCCAACTCCAGTCACGTCCCACACACCTGAAAATTATAGACCTTTAAAAAGTAGATGCCAAACCCGCAAACATCTAGAGACGTACCAGCGCCATTTGGATTCCACCTCATGTGGAGATTGGACATTGAACCTCTTTGAGTGACATGGAGAAGCTGTTGGATCTGTGATGATCGCAAATGTTGAGATGTTTTATAAATTGCTCAGTAGCTCCTGATTCCATAATCTCAAATGACTGTAAAAGACTGTAGAAAAGACATTACTCATAATCTTACATTTCAGTGCTCATGTTAGTTCTCACTCTCCAGTGTTCTGTATTGTTTAAAGACTATAATCACTCTCTTGATGACACCCAAATGAAGATGGGTTCCCTTTTGAGTCTGGTTCCTCTCAATGTTTCTTCTTCATAACATCTAAGGGAGTTTTTTATTTCCACAGTCACCATGGCTGCTCATCAGCAATAAATACACATCTTTCACCCTAACTGTAAAGTTAATTTTTCACCTTCAATTCTGTAAAGCTGCTTTGAGACAATGTCCGTTTAGAAAAGCACTATAGAAAAAAACTTGACCTGACTTGACTTGAACTATAGCCTTGCTAGAAAAGGTCAGCCTGACTGATAAACCTGCTGTCCCATCTCCACTGAGTTCCCTGGTAAAACTGGCATGGCAGTTGCCCAATATATTCCCACACCAGGGGTCAATGGCATAGCCTCCTGCAGCCACATGCCAACATCAGGGGTGATGTATGGCTTACCTTCATGACTTGCCTATGTATGTTAGAGATTCCCTATTGCGCTGCTGCCAGCTCATAGAGTGATTCTGGCAGAAACACATTTTTATTAGAATCAGAATCAGAATCAGGTTTATTGGCCAAGTGTGTTGACACACACAAGGAATTTGGTTCCAGCTGTTTGTGACTCTCAAAAGTACAGACATAAATAAAACCTATACATACAAAAAAAGACAAGACAAAAACAGACTATATAAGACAATACAGACAATATGAGACAGTATAGACAGTGTGGATAATAAATAGGGATACAGATCAGAAATGTACATAAAGTGTGAGAGTGCATGGTAGTGCAAATTACAGTATTATGTGCCAGGTATGAGAGAGAGTTTACTATAGAACTTTGTACAATATATATAGCAGCCATAGTGTGTGCAACATATACAGATAATGTGATGATTGACAGTTCTGTGTGGTACTTAGATAAATATGAGCAGGGAATATAATTGTGGTCAGTTGTTAGTGAGGGTGATTGCTTGGGGAAAGAAACTGTTCCTGTGTCTGGCATTTTTAGTTTTTGGCAAGTTCTGTAGCGCCTGCCAGAAGGGAGGAGCTGAAAGATGTTGTGTCCAGGTCTGAAGGGTCATAAATAATTTTTTTTTGCCTGGTTTCTGGTTCTTGTATGGTACAAGTCCTGGAGAGTGGGCAGGGGAGCACAAATTATTTTTTTCTGCTGTTTTAACTGTTTTCTGCAGTCTGTTTCTGTCCTGTTTTGCTGCTGCTCCAAACCAGATGGTGATTGATGAGCACAGGACAGATTCAATGACTGCAGTGTAGAACTGTATCAATAGCTCCTGTGGCAGACTGTACTTCCTTAATTGGCGTAGAAAGTATATCCTCTGCTGGGCCTTTTTTAGAATTGAGTTTATGTTGCATTCCCATTTCAGGTCTTGGGAAATGGTAGTGCCCAGAAACTTGTAGTTCTCCAAAGATGACACAGGGACTGCACCATAGCACCAGCTGCTCCACCTCCTGCTCATATGCAGACTCGTCGCCATCTTGGATGAGTCCGATGAGCGTGGTGTCATCTGCAATTTTCTAGAGTTTGACAGTTGGGTCACTTGATGTGCAGTCATTCGTATAAAGGGAGAATAGCAGTGGGGAAAGGACACATCCCTGAGGAGCACCAGTGCTGACTGTCCGAATACCGGAGGTAATACCTCCCAATCTCACCTGTTGTTTCCTGCCTGTCAGGAAGCTGGTGATCCATTGACAGATGGCAGGGGGTATAGTGAGGTTTAGGAGTTTGGAGTGGAGAATTCCCGGAATTATTGTATTAAAAGCCGAACTAAAGTCAACGAACCGAATCCGGGCATATGTTCCTGGGCAGTCAAGGTGTTGCAGAACGTAGTTTAGCCCCATGTTGACTGCGTCATCCACCGATCTGTTTGCTGGGTATGCAAACTGTAGGGGATCCAGCAGCTGTTCTGTCACCTTCTTTAGATGGGCCAATACCAGTTTTTCAAAGGTCTTCATGACAACAGATGTCAAAGCAACAGGCCTGTAGTCATTCAGTCCAGTAATAGAGGGTTTCTTGGGGACCGGGATGATTGTGGAGAGTTTAAAGCATGAGGGGACCTCACACAGCTCCAGTGATCTGTTGAATATATAGGTGAAGATGGGAGCCAGTTGCTCAGCACATGCTTTGAGACAGGAGGGGGAGACACCGTCTGGGCCGGGAGCTTTCCTTTTCTTCTGTCTCTGAAAGAGCCGATACACATCCTCTTCACAAATCGTGAGCGCAACTTGAGTGCTGGGAGGAGTTGTAAGAGGGGTTCCCAGAGGTGTGATGGGGCAGACATTCGGCTGGGTTGGATGAGAGGTGTGGAAGAGTTATTACATCTATATAGGAAAGAGACCATTTATTAACGATATTAACATAGAATAAATATAAAATCCTATTATCACAGTCTTTGTATCTTTTCTCTGCTGAACTAAATACAGTATGTTAAATTGTTTTATAGGCAGAATAACACTAATGAAACTAAAATTACATTGTTTTTATTTTAAAAACACACAAATAGATGTGCCAAGAAAGCATCACTGGGCGAAAAGTAGCAACAAACACCCTCAAGTAATAGAGCACCATCTTGTGCATCTAATTAAATTAGTTTTTGATTAGATCAAGCTAGTATTAAGTTCACGGAGATATTGCCTCAAAAAAGTTTTATTAGATTTAATAAAATGTACTTTGTTTGTTTTTGTTTAATGCTATTAATATATTTAGACATACTGCTAAACCAAAATAAAATGTCCATTTAATTTGAGCTGTGCAGAACTGAAATAATATAATATCTATGTTACTATTATGTACTACTTTATTATAATGTATAGTATTAACATAAAAGTGTATTCTTTAAATCTTGGCTTATTTTATCATTGCTATATTTAAGCTTTAAGCACATGCAAGTGCAGATATTTTAGTACACATGCATATTAAAAAAAGGAATTTGTCAAAACACAAAATGACTAAACAAAGAAACAAATATTACAGCCTGAAGCATAGACTAAGAGCTACAACAAGAAGCAAAGTCTCAAAGTCCAAGAGTTAAGTACTGGTTTTACCAAATATATGCTCATACAGTGTGATGTAAAACAGGTGTGTTTGGGAGTGTGTGATCAATGACATGTGAATAGGTCATGTGTTAAAGACATTAAAGTGCAGTGGCATGGTCTCAGGTTATGAAGCATGGTCTCTAATGAAATATAAATGTAGATAAAATATATACTGTATGTATATAAATAAAAAATGCTATATTAGTCCACCTAGGGCCCAGGTAAAACCTATAAAGCAGCTTATTTTAGGGGGAAATGTTTTTTTTTTCCCTTCTGCATATGGTTTGGGATTATTATTTATTATGAATTATTATAACATGACTTGAAAAGGTGAGGAGGCAGTCTCCAAAGTCATGCTACTGCCATCGGTGTCTGGCTGGAGCATGATGTGTTGCTGCTGCTTGTGCCTCTAGCTGGAGCATAACTGGAGGAGCCCATTCATTTTAATGCCTACCTGAGACCCGGTCCAAGTTACTATATATTAACTTTTATTTCAAATACTAACTATTTGAAATCTATGTGTGTATGAATATGTGCAGGGTTTTTTTTTTTAGATAGCATTAGGGAGGTTTTTTAATGCCACTGAATTATTCAGATTTATATTGAATTTTTTAAATATAATAATAGAAAAATTTACTCAGTATAATTTATAGTGATGGATTAAATATAATTAATATTAAAAGTGGTGATTCAGGGGTCTAGCAAAGATAAGGTTAGGCCTCAGACATGGTATTCAGAAACAAGCTCATTAAGGATACGAGTGTAGCCTCAGCTTCCCACTTTTTTTTGACACCCACACAAAAATAAATAAATTATATATATATATATATACACACACACACATACACAGTTGAAACCAGATATTTACATACACTTCAGAAAAAAACAAAAAAAACTTTTATTTCTTTACTGTTCTTTACATTAAATCAGAGTAAACTTTTTCTGTTTTAAATCAATAAATAGTAACATTTTTATGCATTTGTTAAATGTCAGAATCGAGCGAGGGAGAATTTTCATGTATTTTTATTATCACTTTCATCAAAGTCAGAAGTATACTGTCAGGCTGCAGACGCGGAAGCCGATATAGTCCGATCATTGTCCTTTTATTTCAAAACACCGTACAACACAAAAACACTCATAAGCCGTTGAAAACAACAAACAAAGACATCCGCTCGATACGCGTTGTCCGCTATGAGTTCGAATGTCCCAAGCATAATCCATAAAGCCTTCGGCAATGAGTAATCCAAGTCGGAAGTGGAATTCGCATATACAGCCGCCGGTCGAGCAGCCACGCGATTGTCCAGCTTGACAATATAACGACCGACAGCCTGTGACTCAAGAACGTGAGTTTATGTAGTCTGATCTTTCATGAGCCACAGCTGTCGGTAATCTTGGGAAGCAGCGTGACTGCTATCGAGGGGGGCGTGGCAGGGTGGATCTCTGACAGCTACAGACGGGGGTGTGGCAGGGTGAATCCCTGACAGCTACAGAGGGGGGCGTGGCAGGGTGAATCCCTGACAGTACCCCCCCATCCAGGGGCGACACCTGACGCCCCAAAACCCACCTATGCCAGGCGGGCCAGGGCACTCCGAGGAAGGCCTCCTTAGACGCCTGGGAGCAACGGAGGCCTGGTGAGCATCCTCTGCGGAAAGCCGGCATGGAACAACACCTTGCAGGAGGATCCGGAACGGAGCCACGCCCTCGGTGCTGACGGGAGGCTGAGTAAAGCCCCTGGCGGGGATTGAAGCCGGAGCGATCTCCATGGCGGGGAACCGGAACTGGACGCCAACCATGACAATGACCGGGGAGTGGAGGACGTCCCGGGCGGAGACCAGGAACGTCGTACCACCCTCTGAGGGACCTGGAGGACCGACGTCGCCGTCAGAGGGACCTGGAGGACCGACGTCGCCGTCAGAGGGACCTGGAGGACCGACGTCGCCGTCAGAGGGACCTGGAGGACCGACGTCGCCGTCAGAGGGACCTGGAGGACCGACGTCGCCGTCAGAGGGACCTGGAGGACCGCCGTCGCCGTCAGAGGGACCTGGAGGACCGACGTCGCCGTCAGAGGGACCTGGAGGACCGACGTCGCCGTCAGAGGGACCTGGAGGACCGACGTCGCCGTCAGAGGGACCTGGAGGACCGACGTCGCCGTCAGAGGGACCTGGAGGACCGACGTCGCCATGCGGGGATCCTGTGGGCGATCCGTCGTCCTGAAGAGGACCTGGGGGCGAGACGTCGCCCTCTGTGGAGCTTGGATGCGATCCTTCGCCCTGCGTGGAGCTTGGATGCGATCCTTCGCCCTGCGTGGAGCTTGGATGCGATCCTTCGCCCTGCGTGGAGCTTGGATGCGATCCTTCGCCCTGCGTGGAGCTTGGATGCGATCCTTCGCCCTGCGTAAAGCCTGGATGCGATCCTTCGCCCTGCGTAAAGCCTGGATGCGATCCTTCGCCCTGCGTAAAGCCTGGATGCGATCCTTCGCCCTGCGTAAAGCCTGGATGCGATCCTTCGCCCTGCGTAAAGCCTGGATGCGATCCTTCGCCCTGCGTAAAGCCTGGATGCGATCCTTCGCCCTGCGTAAAGCCTGGATGCGATCCTTCGCCCTGAAGAGGACCCGGGGGCGAGCCGTCGCCTTCTGCGGAGCCCGGGGGCGAGCCGTCGCCTTCTGCGGAGCCCGGGGGCGAGCCGTCGCCTTCTGCGGAGCCCGGGGGCGAGCCGTCGCCTTCTGCGGAGCCCGGGGGCGAGCCGTCGCCTTCTGCGGAGCCCGGGGGCGAGCCGTCGCCTTCTGCGGAGCCCGGGGGCGAGCCGTCGCCTTCTGCGGAGCCCGGGGGCGAGCCGTCGCCTTCTGCGGGCGCTGGAGACGAGCCGTCGCCTTCTGCGGGCGCTGGAGACGAGCCGTCGCCTTCTGCGGGACTGTGGGATGAGCCGTCGCCGTCGGTGGAACCCGGGGGCAGCAATTCAACTTCCCTTTCGCAGTCCTGGAGCCGGGGTGAGTGCACAGGGAAACCCCTGGGCGTAGGGGCGCTCCTTGGGACCCTTAGGAGCAGATCGGAGCCTACTGGGCAGCCTGGAAATGAGGTGAAGCCTGCCTGGAGATCCACGAGCAGAGAAGGGCTCGCCTGGAGGTCCACGACATCAGTGGAGCTCTCTTTGGGACATTGAAGCGGAGACGAGCTTGTGGGGTCGCTCGGAGGCGGAGACGAGCTCTCGGGAGGAGCCTGGAGCGGAGCCGTGCCCTCTTGAGGAGCCAGGAGCTGGGCGGAGCTCTCTGGAGGGACCTGGAGCTGGGCGGAGCTCTCTGGAGGGACCTGGAGCTGGGCGGAGCTCTCTGGAGGGACCTGGAGCTGGGCGGAGCTCTCTTGGAGATCCTGAGGCGGAGCCGAGCTTTTCGTGGGCGAGATGTCACCTTGGAAGGGGCTCTGGGATATGGCGTCGTCTGGAGAGGGACTCGGGGGAGTCACTTCACCTTCTGTGACCGGAGGTGGCGGCGCGGCGCTCTCGTGAAGACTCTGTGGCGGCGCGGCGCTCTCGTGAAGACTCTGTGGCGGCGCGGCGCTCTCGTGAAGACTCTGTGGCGGCGCGGCGCTCTCGTGAAGACTCTGTGGCGGCGCGGCGCTCTCGTGAAGACTCTGTGGCGGGAAAGCACGCTCCTGGAGACACCTCGGCGGCGTGGCACGCCCACGGGAACCTCGGAACAGAGCGGCACGCCAGTAGAAGCTCTGTGACGGCATGGTGTGCTCGCCGACGCTCGGAGATGGTGTGGTGCGTCCACGAGAACCCCGGAACACAGAGGCACGCCTGTAGAAGCTCTGTGACGGCATGGTGTGCTCGCCGACGCTCGGAGATGGTGTGGTGCGTCCACGAGAACCCCGGAACACAGCAGCACGCTGGTAGAGACCCTGAGATGAAGCAGCCCTTTCATTAAAACATTGGGGCTGAGCTGCAGGCTCATGGGAGATCCGGCACGGAGCCGCGTGCTCTTGAGAACCTTGGAATGGAGCACCTTCCTCCTCAACTGTAGTGGAGATCCACCACCTCTATCCCCAACTTCCCCAGAAGCAGCCCGCTGAATTCAGCGAGTGAGCCGAATTTGCCCCCTTTGGCGCTCCATAGTGAGCTGGCTTTGGCAAGAACTTCACCAGACAGGAGGGAAATACAGAGGGCAATCTTGGCTCGTTCGGAAGGAAACCGGGAAATGTTAACAGCCACATACTCGCCGATGCCTTGCAGAAATCCGCCCAATTCGTCTTTTTTCCCCGAGTAACGAGCCGGTAATCCCCTCACGCACTCTGAGGGGCGTGGCGCAGCCGCGCTCTCATGATCCGGCTTCTGTGGATCTGATCCGCGAGGAGCGGCACTGAGCTTCCGGAGGAAATCCGAAGCCGGGTTCAGCTGCCGATCCGTCGCGGTCGGAAACGCGGTGTGTCGAATCCGCGTTCGGTTTAGGTCGGTCGTTCTGTCAGGCTGCAGACGCGGAAGCCGATATAGTCCGATCATTGTCCTTTTATTTCAAAACACCGTACAACACAAAAACACTCATAAGCCGTTGAAAACAACAAACAAAGACATCCGCTCGATACGCGTTGTCCGCTATGAGTTCGAATGTCCCAAGCATAATCCATAAAGCCTTCAGCAATGAGTAATCCAAGTCGGAAGTGGAATTCGCATATACAGCCGCCGGTCGAGCAGCCACGCGATTGTCCAGCTTGACAATATAACGACCGACAGCCTGTGACTCAAGAACGTGAGTTTATGTAGTCTGATCTTTCATGAGCCACAGCTGTCGGTAATCTTGGGAAGCAGCGTGACTGCTATCGAGGGGGGCGTGGCAGGGTGGATCTCTGACAGCTACAGACGGGGGCGTGGCAGGGTGAATCCCTGACAGCTACAGAGGGGGGCGTGGCAGGGTGAATCCCTGACATATACATACACTTTCTTAGTATTTGGTGGAATTGCCCCGAAACTGTTTCACTTAGGCCAAACATTTCGGGTATCCTTCCACAAGCTTTCTACAACAGTTTGCTGGAATTTTGGCCCACTCCTCTTGACAGAACTGGTGTAACTGGGTCAGGTTTGTAGGCCTTCTTGCTCGCATTTGCCTTTTCAGTGCCGCCCACAAATTTTCTATGGGATTGAGATCAGGGCTTTGTGATGGCCACTCCAATACCTTGACTTTGTTGTCCTAAAGCCACTTTGTAACTAATTTAGAGGTATGCTTGGGGTCATTGTCCATTTGGAAGACCCATTTGTGCCCAAGCTTTAACTTCCTGGCTGATGTCTTCAGATGTTGCCATCTATTTTGTAAAGTGCACCAGTCCCTTCTGCAGCAAAGCAGCCCCACAACATTATACTACCACCCCCATACTTGACAGTTGGGATGGTGTTCTGAGGCTTCAAAGCTTCGCCCTTTTTCCTCCAAATATACCGTTTATCATTATGGCCGAACAGTTCAATTTTTGTTTCGTCAGACTACAGGACATGTCTCCAGAAATTAAGATTTTTTTCCTCATGTGCAGTTGCAAACTGTATTCTGGCTTTTTTAAGGTGGTTTTAAAGTAATGGCTTTCTCCTCCCAGAGTAACCTTTCAGCTCATGGAGGTACAGTATTCGTTTTACTGTGGATAATGACACTGTCTTACCAGTTTCAGCCATTATCTTTACAAGATCTTTTGCTGTTGTCCTGGGGTTGATTTGCACATTTCGCAACAAAAAACGTTCCTCTCTGGGACTCAGAATCCGTCTCCTTCCTGAGCGGTATGATGGTTGTACATTCCCATGTTTTTTATACTTGCGTATTATTGTCTGAACGGATGAACGTGGGATCTTCAGGCATCTGGAAATTGCACCTAAGGATGAGCCAACATTTTTTTTTTTCTGATGTCTTGGTCGATTTCTCTTGATTTTTCCATGATGTCAAAGAAAGAGGCTCTGTGTTTGAGGTGTGCCTTTATATGCATTCACAGGTGTGCCACCAATTAACTCAAATGGAATCAATTAATCTATCAGAGGCTTCTTAAGCTCAGAATGGTATAATCTGGAGTTTTTTATTTTTTAGTTTAAAGGCACGATAAACTTAGTGTATGTATACTTCTGACTTGATGAAAGTGATAATAAAAATACATATAAATTCACCCTCGCTCGATTCTGACATTTAACAAATGCAAAAAATATGTTAATATGTATTGATTTAAAACAGAAAAAGTTTACTCTGATTTAATGTATGACAGTAAAGAAATAAAGTTTTTTTTTTTTAAGTGTATGTAAATATCTGGTTTCAACTGTATGTATATATATATATATATATATATATATATATATATATATATATATATATATATATATATATATATATATATATATATATATATAATGTGTGTGTGCAGTCCAACTGGGCACTAGTAGCAGCCCATGCATGACAGCCTGTGGCCGTGTGGAGCACAGCTAGACTATAAAAACCCCACCAAGACATGATGGGTGAAATTATTTGTATGACCCATTCAGACTCTTAGCAGGCTATTACAAAACACAAGCTGTTCATTAGAATGCAACAATGTTAAACATTGACTTAACATTACCTTTTAATGTTGTAGACTCTACACTAAATGCCGAATGACTGTAGTTTCCCTTGTCACGTGATTTCACCCTTCCCATTCCTTCTCCCAGTATGGTAAGTCAGCAACAGCTAAATTTAGCATGGTCCTAGCAGAAGAAGCAAAGAAATGTGCGTTTATTCCCGTCCATTGTACATTGACATTTGACGTTTAAAAAAGTGATTTGTACAATTCTAGTGATCATTTAATTTCAGAAGAATGTCAGTTTATAGTATCAAAGATGATTAGCCATGGATTTATAAGAAATTATTGTATAATCTAATGCCATCATTTAATATTTTCATATTAAAAACAATGTCATCAGATTGGGTTTAATGTTTTCTACCTGCAGTAGACCACCAGTGCCTCATTGACTGTCACTTCAGGCAGTCTGGGGTATATCCCTGATCTGGGATATATCCACATACAAAGATATGGTTTTTAATTATTCTTTTTAAATAAAAGCTAATCATTAATAAAATAAGAATATTTCTTTTTAAACAGACAATATGACCGCTGTACATAACGTCAAACGTCATGGTTTTAAATGAACATTCCTAAAATCAAATCGGTCGCTGGAAACTGGCTTGCCGCACGAGCAGTGACGTCAGCACAGACGCCGCTAGCTCATAGCCCCTCCTCATTCGTGAGGAATGACGTAGCGGGCTCACACGGACATATTGCCGCGCGTGGTAATTCATTCTGTCCTTCATTTCGTTCAGAGTGAAAGAGAAGCCGATTATTAGCTAAACATGGCAGGCTATCTAAAGGTTCTCAGCGCTCTCACAAGATCTACTACTGCTTTCTCCAAAAGCCCAACGGTCCTCTCTGCTCCAGCTTGTCAGACTATACAGCAGAGGAACTGTGAGTGTTAGCAGCTGATTCTTTCCTTTTGACGTGGCGAATTCATTTCAGCTGCCTGTCCCGCTCAATGCGGCGCGACTTCTCTGTCGTTTGAATGAAGCCCTGGATTATTTGTTGTTTTGTGTGCGTGTGTTCCGTTTTATCCTCCACGTTCGATGTAGTTACTTATAACTTTTTATCATAGAATTCACCCGCTATAGGGTTCAACCGCTCTTGCAAAAACAAAAGCTCCTGAGTCCTGAGTCGAAACATCTTGAAACCGGCAGCCGATAGAGGCCAGCTAACTCGCTAGCGGTTTTTTGTGTGTCTCAAAAGGGTTTGAAAGAAGCGTTTTGTTTAACTGGGACGAAATAACTACAATCTTATTAAAACCGCGAGTCACTGATATCCACTGATATAATGATACCCTTATAAAGAGATGTACATATTTAACCCATTGGGCGAATAGTTTTTTTTTCTTCTCGAATTTGAGCAATGGAGTATAAGGATTGATTGATCACAGCTGCTAGCTAATCACTAGAGTTATTTTCACAAATTCATCACACCAAAGCAATGCGGTCTTTATTTTGAATGTAAATGTTGTTAAAATGATTAAAATGAGGATTAACCTTCAGTTCGACGCAGCTCAAACGTATTCTATGTCAAGGTCAGTCGGTAAAGATTAGTTTGGTGTAGGGCCTCATGGTACTTAGTTTAAAGACTCTGATTCTTTTTCCTCTCTTTTTTTTTTATTCCATTCTCCCCACTGTTTATCTCACACAAGTGATTATTCACTGTTGATCTGGGGCATTCGGCTATATATTTGATATGAAGAATTGTGTTAAAAGCACACGATTTGTAACTCATTTAGTGTAAGACCGTTTTAGAGAACACCAAATAAAGAGTTATTGAGCAGTTGCAGGAAGTATCGTGGTGAGGAACCGTTTTGTTTCACAGCTCTATGACTTTGGAGCTGTAAATGGTCGACGAGGGCACATGAAGGGCAGTGTGTGTTGGGCAATACAGTATAGCTGTCTGGTTGAATTTAGTGTCCTGTTTTGGGAAAGCAGTTACCACGGTGTGTTTTATTACCTCTTTACTAAGTCTCCAGTTTACCGTTTGTTGGCTTTACACCAACAAAATTGTTATATGGCACAGGCTAGCTTGCAAATTTAACTTTGAAACTGATTGCAAACTTGCTCGTGATGCAAAAGGAGTACATGGATTTTTTTTTATTATTTAACCTTTATGTAACCAGGTTAGTCTCATTGAGATATAGAATCTCTTTTTCAAGAGCGACCTGGCCAAAATAGCAGAACAAACCAAATCACACAATCACAAAACAAACAAAAAGGCAAAAGACAACTCAAGTGCATTTCAAATTAAACAAAAGTGCCATTAATTAAAACATTTGCACGTATGGATGGACTCATGTTCTATAGATTTAACATAATGGAATTGCTAGTTTTTATTTAAAAAATAAAATAACTGGTTATTTTTACTTGTCAGGACTATAGAAGAAATTAAAAAATTCCCAGTTCTTCTTTATTGCATTACTCTGACAGCCAGTGGTCAGTTGTAGGAAGTACAGTTTTCAGAAACCTCTGTTCTGCAGCTGTTTTTTTTTGACTGTGGAGCTGTACATGGCTGTCTAGGGCACATGAAGGGCAGTCAGCACACAGTAGGGCAACAAGTATTAGGCAGAACAATTGAGTTGTCAAGTGATGGTATGGGTTTGGACATCAGTTACCATGAAGGGAATTAGTCGTATTAGGGAACATTTTCATCCTTAACAACCCCTCTTATTTTAGCTAAGTGTTAAATATTCCACATGTATGAGTGACATTGCACAATGACAAAGTTGAATCCAATGTAATCTAATCTAAATTCACCATATAGCTGTTGTCTGGGAGGTAGGAAAATCACAATCTAGTGTTTACAGAATTCAGCTGTAGCCCCTATTGCTATATTTACATATACATATGATGCTGACGCAGGTCTTCGGTTCTAATTGATCATTTAATATAACTTTTGTTTTTATTTTTAAGCTGCAAAAATTGAAATGTTAATTAAATGTAAAGAATGTAAATTAACTTGACAAAGGCCACTTTGATAAACTTTTGAAAACCAATGACCAGCTTCATGTCTTTCATTAGAGGTCACAGATATTACACAGTTAATAAGTTTTTTTGCTGACAGTCACTTTTTTTTTTTATCATTTTTTAACATTTAATATAATTTCTCTGCAAAATCTATAGAAGAAAAAACACACTTTTAATTCAAACGAGACTTAAACATATTAGACCTAAAACATATGGAGTATTTTGTCCTTCAGTATTGCCACACTGGGTAGTTGGGATGCAAAAAAAATATCTATTAACAAATATCAGATCTAGGTAAAACTGTGCTGTTTTTATTTGCTATTTTTGTTTATTTAAATCTTGATGTTAAATTCAAAAGTTGCCTTAAATGGTACATGGCTTAAAGAGCTTAAACCTATCGTAATGTTTTTTTAATACCATTATTAACATGTGATAGTATTTCTCACATTAAAAAAATAATTTGGAGAAGAGTACTAAGAGGTCTAAGTGGTCTTTAAATCGACATAGTGTCATGTTTTCCTTAACATGCAGAATTTGCTTAAATTTTTTTTTTTAACTGTGCTACAGTTGCAATCTGTGAGAACTTGGTGTGTAAGTAGGAAAATGTAAAAAAAAAAAAAAAAAATCTATTACTGCATCCATTCTTTCTAATAACTAATCCCAGTTGACAGTATGCATTGGCAAGCCTTCTATAGTTTGAAAATAATTATGATAAAAAAAAAAATTCAAGTTGCAAATCAGCAGAACCAAAACGCCAATAATGCCCACCTTCACTTGACATGCCCCAGCATTCTCTGATCCTTGTCCTAAACATTTTGGTAAATCCTTACAACCACTGATGTTTTAGGGCTGTTTAAGTAAACCTGTGCTACATTCTGTGAATTAACTGGATTGTGTGGTGGCCATATTTTTTATATATATATTACACACACACACACACACACACACACACACACACACACACACACTGAGGAAAATAAGTATTTGAACACCCTGCTATTTTGCAAGTTCTCCCACTTAGAAATCATGGAGGGGTCTGAAATTGTCATCGTAGTTGCATGTCCACTGTGAGAGACATAATCTAAAAAAAAAAAAATCCAGAAATCACAATGTATGATTTATTATTATTTTTTTAACTGTTTATTTGTATGATACAGCTGAGAAAGTCAATGTTTATTTGTTACAGTAGCCTTTGTTTGCAATTACAGAGGTCAAACGTTTCCTGTAGTTTTTCACCAGGTTTGCACACACTGCAGGAGGGATTTTGGCCCACTCCACACAGATCTTCTCTAGATCAGTCAGGTTTCTGACCTGTCGCTGAGAAACACGGAGTTTGAGCTCCCTCCAAAGATTCTCTATTGGGTTTAGGTCTGGAGACTGGCTAGGCCATGCCAGAACCTTGATATGCTTCTTACAAAGACCACTCTTTGGTTATCCTGGCTGTGTGCTTCGGGTCATTGTCATGTTGGAAGACCCAGCCTCGACCCATCTTCAATGCTCTAACTGAGGGAAGGAGGTTGTTCCCCAAAATCTCGCAATACATGGCCCCGGTCATCCTCTCATTAATACAGTGCACTCGCCCTGTCCCATGTGCAGAAATACACCCCCAAAGCATGATGCTACCACCCCCATGCTTCACAGTAGGGATGGTGTTCTTGGGATGGTACCCATCATTCTTCTTCCTCCAAACACGTCTAGTGGAATTATGACCCAAAAGTTCTATTTTGGTCTCATCTGACCACATGACTTTCTCCCATGACTCCTCTGGATCATCCAAATGGTCATTGGCAAACTTAAGACGTGCCTGAACATGTGCTGGTTTAAGCAGGGTAACCTTCCGTGTCATGCATGATTTCAAACCATGATGTCTTGGTGTATTACCAACAAAAACCTTGGAAACGGTGGTCCCAGCTCTTTTCAGGTCATTGACCAGCTCCTCCTGTGTAGTTCTGGGCTGATTTCTTACCTTCCTTAGGATCATTGAGACCCCACGAGGTGAGATCTTGCATGGAGCCCCAGTCCGAGGGAGATTGACAGTCATGTTTAGCTTCTTCCGTTTTCTAATGATTGCTCCAACAGTGGACCTTTTTTCACCAAGCTGCTTGGCAATTTCCCCGTAGCCCTTTCCAGCCTTGTGGTGGTGTACAATTTTGTCTCTAGTGTCTTTGAACAGCTCTTTGGTCTTGGCCATGTTAGTAGTTGGATTCTTACTGATTGTATGGGGTGGACAGGTGTCTTTATGCAGCTAACGACCTCAAACAGGTGCATCTAATTTAGGATAATAAATGTATTGGAGGTGGACATTTTAAAGGCAGACTAACAGGTCTTCGAGGGTCAAAATTCTAGCTGATAGACAGGTGTTCAAATACTTATTTGCAGCTGTTTAATACAAATAAATAGTTCAAAAATCATATATTGTGATTTCTGGATATTTTTTTTTTTTTTTTAGATTATGTCTCTCACAGTGGACATGCACCTACGATGACGGTTTTAGACCCCTCCATGATTTCTAAGTGGGAGAACTTGCAAAATAGCAGGGTGTTCAAATACTTATTTTCCTCACTGTATATACAGTGGAACCTCGGAGCTCGCGACCTCGCATGCTCCCGACTTTCATTCCGACCGGCGACTCTCATTCAGATCGGCTCGTGAGCAACCGCGAGCTGCTCAAAACGCTAGTTTTAACATTTCTAATCAAGGTTTATTTCATTAAAATTGTCTAATAATTAAGTGTTATGAAGTGAAATAGTGTTATTTACTCATTTAAATCGATTTCGTATAGTGTTGTTTGGGTTTTTACTGGGTTGGAAGGGGCGTATCAAAAGGTCGCGGAAATTCAGAACTCGCGACCGGTCTTGGTCCCTAACCCTCGCAAGCTCAGAGGTTCCACTGTGTATGTATATATATATATATATATATATATATATATATATATATATATATATATATATATATATATATATATATATATAAAAAAAAAAAAAGGCAATGTTTTGTCTAGTTATACACAAACTTTGGTTAGACTCATGTATACATTTTTTTCAAGCTTTAATGCAAACAGCACAAACAGTCAAAAGCTAATTGTTTGAATAATGTTAGTATTTCAAAATGCCTGCT
This sequence comes from Silurus aristotelis, assembly GCF_946808225.1. Lineage (NCBI taxonomy): Eukaryota > Metazoa > Chordata > Actinopteri > Siluriformes > Siluridae > Silurus > Silurus aristotelis. The sequence goes on from NC_139583.1 coordinate 18,650,731, forward strand.
AACTGAAGCCAGATGTGTTGTAAGTAATATATTGATGGTTAAATATTCAGTTTATACAGATTATCAGAATGATTTAGAAGGTTATTTCAAAAGGATGCTTGCTTCCCAAGAAACAACTAACAACTTTGCATCATTTATGTTTCATTTCGACAGAACAGATCTTTCTTGTTTGATTTAAGCCAGTAACACCAATTATGAGTTGTTTTATTGATGCACCTCTGCTCCTTTAGAGTTGATTTTTCTTACGATGCAAATTAACACAAATTTAACTGGTCACAAATAAAGTTTTCAAATTCTGCACAGTAAGTGCTCACAGTGCATGAGAAGACTCAAATAAAAACCTCTGCAATACACTGTATAGTACCACCATTAGGCTGATCTGGACCATCTTGATCATCTGAGTGCTGGGACCATGTTTCACGTCAGGAAAATTTACAAGATTCGTTTGACCATCTTGTGGTCATTTCTATTAGTCATGAACCTTGCTGCATTCAGGGTGTGGTCTTGAATACATTTATCTAAAGAAGTTTTGAGGTGATACATGGGTGCATTGCTGAGATGCACGATTGCATCCTGTTTTTTTTATTTTATTTTATTTTTTGCCAGTGTGTTAAAGAAAGGTTTAATTATCAAAGTTCCCTGTTTTGGACAGATATCAAGTGGAGTAGCAAAAAATAATCACACCCTTAAACAGCAGTTGGCTGACCAACAATAATATTTTTCCCAAAAGTTCAGGCACCCCATTTCACCCCAAGTCTTTGCTGAATTTAATGTTGTGATTGAAGATCTGTATGTTGGCTTCATGAAGACTTCCCAGAATACTGTGTAATGGGGATGACAAATTGGTCAGGTATATAGTGTAGTAGGCTGAGTCAATCTAAACTACAATCTAACTATACTGAACAAAATTATAAACGCAACACTTGTTTTTGCCCCCATTTTTCATGAGCTGAATTCAAAGATCTAAAAGTCTTATATCTTTATGAAAACAAAAGTGTTACGTTTATAATTTTGTTCAGTGTAATTACAAGGGCCCAAGAGTGGCAGCTTGATGGTGCTGGGATTTGAACTCTCAAACTTCCAGACAGAACTCCGACCTTTTAAACACTGAGCTACCACTTCCCTCTTTAATGTGACCTCGACCCTGTCTAGATTAACACTTAACTTTTTAGGATTAAGTCTAATCAGTTGCTTCTTATAGTGATTATTCCATATAAATCCTATAATCATTCATCCACTCATTCTTGAGGTGCTGCGTTAATTCAAATAGTGGACTAAGAGGCGAATAATGGATGGACCTGTGGTAAAAATGAAAATGGGCCTTGTGACCTGTTATACTATATGGTCATAGAAGTTGGAGGAACACAATTCAACAATGTTAACTTCTCCCCAATATTAATTTGTTTTCCAACAGATGCTGACAAGCGCATCAAGGTTGCCCAGCCAGTTGTGGAGATGGATGGAGATGAGATGACTAGGATAATCTGGGAATTCATTAAAGAAAAGGTGAAGGGGAAAAGTGACCTGTGAGAATGGAGAAGGGAAACATGACAGCAAGGAGTAACTGTTCTATTTTTATATCTGCAACATGAGTAAGGGCGTGTGCACAGGCACTTAGGGTCAGCTAAGGCAACGATAAAGAAGTCTAGTAAAAGGAACATTTTTAAGCTAAAAAAAAATTAAGAAATGTTAAATATGCAGTATATTGCAGACATTGTTTATTTAAAGGCTGAAGGATTAAAGCTGTTTGATAAAGGACTTGGGCTGGGGTGACTTCTTGGGAACTGGCAGATGGTAAACAGAACTTTCGGCTGATTAGAAGAATGCAGATAGCTGCTGGTACCAAGACAGTAAAAGAGAACAGTTGGGTTTTTTGCATATGAAATGCAGATAAAAATTCCAAATTGGAAGACACATTAGATATAGAATGGAGAATGGATTGTTTAGTTACATTTCAATAGGTTTTAGTGTATAGCAGGAAATGTTGAACCTTCAAACAATACTATACATGTATGCTTAGAAAACTTAATGTGTTCTAAAGAAAAATGAGTGCTCAGATTTTGAGATAAACACAGCTCAGCATTTTAGTAGCCTGGCTTATACCTGCTGGTCATATATTCATATATTCATATATTCATATATATATATATATATATATATATATATATATATATATATATATATATATATATATATATATATATATATATATATATAAAATTAGTTGAAGAGGATTGACAACATTTGTGTAATGTGTTTGTATGTGTGTCTGATGTTCTTGTGTCTTCCCTACACACACATCTGCTCTCCTCAGCTTATTTTGCACAATGTTGATGTGGAGCTGAAGTACTTTGACCTGGGCCTACCCTACCGTGACCAAACTGATGACCAGGTCACCATTGACTCTGCCTTAGCAACCAAGAAATACAATGTTGCTGTCAAGTGTGCGACAATCACTCCTGATGAGGCCAGGGTTGAAGGTAAAATGATTTCATATGTGATCAGTATTATAGCTTTCCAGTTTATAGCTTTCAAATGCTCAGATAAATTCGACTAACCAGACTGATGATTCACTCTCTCAAACAGAATTCAAGTTGAAGAAAATGTGGAAAAGTCCCAATGGAACTATCAGAAACATCTTGGGTGGCACAGTTTTTCGTGAGCCTATCATCTGCAAGAATATTCCCAGACTTGTTCCTGGTTGGACACAGCCCATTACAATTGGCAGGCATGCCTTTGGTGACCAGGTCTTCTATTTTTGAACATGCAAGTTTTTAGCAGCAAATTAATACAAAAGTCTTTTAACCTTGTATGTAATTATGGAACTATGTTGTGTTTACAGTACAGAGCCACGGACTTTGTTGTGAATACACCAGGAAAATTTAGGATGAGCTTTACTCCATCTGATGGAAGCAAAGGCCAAGAGTGGGAAGTGTTTGACTTTCCTGGGGGTGGCTGTGGAATGGGAATGTACAATACTGATGAGGTCAGAAAAATATTTTAGGAAATGATTAACAGCATCTATTTTAGATCAAAATTCAAGAGAAATGCTAGGGTATTACTTTTTGAAGTTGCAATGTTGTACAGTTTAGTTACTTTAAAAAATATTATTTTTCAGTTATGTTTCTGTGAATCAGAATCTGGAAGGGGAAAAAAACAAAGTCCGTTGATATGTGGAAGTAGTGATCAATAATTATAAACACAATTTTTCTAACACACCAACTGAAAGCTAGAAGGCATGTGCTTCTCCATAGACAAAGTGTTGCAGGATAGGACATTTATATTATAATATATAAATAAAAGTTTTAGCAATAATATGGACATTAATATTGCACAGAACCAGTGTGTGATCAAAGATATTTCAAGAATACATTTTGCCTGCATTTCTGCCCTTGCTGAAAGGTCCATATTTCATATGTTTAATATGTTCATTCTCTCCACAAGTCCATCACTGGCTTTGCTCACAGCTGCTTCCAGTATGCTATCCAGAAGAAATGGCCTCTTTACATGAGCACTAAGAATACCATCTTGAAAGCATATGATGGGCGCTTTAAGGACATCTTCCAGGACATCTTTGAGAAGTGAGTTATTTGGTAATCGTATAATCATAGTGCAAAAATGTGGAAGAACTACACTATGATTTCTCTTTATAAAAAGCCATCACACTTGTTTATGCCTACATTGAAACTAATGAACTTTACACAGGCTTTAACGAAAGACAGTGACTAGAACACTTGTATCTAAACAGTAGCCTACCAAGAAAGTTATTGTTTACTGTCTTCCTCCTTCCTTTCACAACAATTTCTCTCTCTTTATCTTTTGGCATCGTCGTCCATTTAAAAATCGCCATCGGTAAAGCCTTTCTTCTGATGCCGTGGAGCTCAGAACACAGGTGAAGTGCGTTTTTACGACATAGATAGGGACTGAAAAAAAACGTAAGTCGAGAGTTGAGTGATTACTTTTAATGCGTTCCAACGCAGACATAAAGAGGCACTGTAAAAAAAAATTCACATAGTACAGATAAAGTAAATGATTCAAATAAAATATCATTATTATTATTATTTATTTATTTATTTATTTATTTTCGTTGGAGGTGACCGTCGTATACCCCCGAAATGAAGTAAGTAGAGTGGTCGTAGTTTGGGGTCTTGACTGTATTTCTGTTTATTTAATCATAGTTACATTAGTGAGATTTGGTGCTAATGCTGGTTCTTCCTTTACAGTTTTATGCACATTTGTTTATGGTCATACTGTACCAAGTTTAATCTAGGTCTGTTAATTGTATAGAAATCTAAATGTTTCAGTATATAAAAAAAATAATGGGTAGTTGTGTGCTTCCAGGTTTGTAGTAACAGTTTAGGGAATGCCTACATACAAATGTGATTCTTAGTTTCTAGCCATATAGTGTATGATGGGTTCAATTTGTATTTAAATGTTCTTGTGTGTGTTGTGAACAATTGTTCATTGCTATATTGGCGATATTAGTTGGTAGCTAATTGAGAATTTGAAATACCTTCTACTGCACACACTTTCTGACCAAATTCAATAAATTCTGTTTTATTTCATATAGCTGCAGCAGTATCTATATTAATTTAATCATTGTTCAAGTCATTGTCTCCCCTCTGCTGTTATTTTTTTTTTATTGACCTTTATTACACATTAAAGGTTCTTAAAGGCAATTGTCAAAAAATAAATATTTAGCTGTCATTATAACTCAGCAAGCCTAAATATTTTTATAAACCCAAAAGTTTTAAATTAAGTCCAGAGAAGTAGGTGGAGAAGGCTTCTGGATACCCTAGTGCCTAGGCATGACGTCTTATGTACGTGTTTTTAAATGTTTTAGCATCTTTTGGCTAGGTCAAATATTGTCAGACAGGGACTGCATAATCCAGAAGTGGACAAACATAAACTGTGTAGATAAGAACCAATTCCCAGAGTCACAGACACTGAAATTCTTTAAGCAACACAGACACAAAAAAATGCAGTTGGTTGAAATCAACATGTGGTCTGCTTGACTTGCAACCTACAATGCTTGTCACAACCTTTTAAAGTTGTTTTGAAGTGTTAAAGTTGCTGAGGATTATATTGTGTGGATAGTTGGTATGAACAAGTCAAAAAAGGCTACTAGATGTTATTAAAGTATTACTAGTTATAGTTATTTTCTTTGCTCTCCTTCCATGTTATTCGAAATATTAGCAAATAGTTTGGATGCCATTCAATTACATTTTATTTGTAGAGTGTTTTAATAAGTCATTGTCCCAAAGCAACAGAATTGTGAATATAAATTTATCATAAATTAGTCCCTATATATTTATTCCAAATTAGCAAGCCAGTGGTGACAGTAGCATAGAAAAACTCCCTGAGAATGGTATTAGAGAGAAATCTTAAGAGGAAATTAACTCAAAAGGGAATACTTTCTTATTTGGGTCACTTGAGTGCCACAGTAACCTAGTGGATCTAACCAAGTGGCTGTTGGAACCACCCCCAGCTGCAACAAGTGGTTTCTAATTGATGATAAATAAAATAGGGCATCAGGATGAATCAGTCAGGGCTGGAAAGCAGAGAACAGGAGCATGTGTAGCTTGAGAGTAAGCAAGGAAGGGAGAAACTGGAGGAGGAGGAAAGGGAGGGAGAGAAACTTAGATTATTAGGTGTCCTTATTGTTCTGCAATAGTTAAGAACACTGTGCAATTAGGTACTCTGACAAGACTACCTCTGACAGAAGGCAGGAGGTAAAATACATAAAGGCGCTCTGGGATAGAAGATATCCAGCCATTCCATTGTCAAGAAACTTGAGTTAATCAGGGGAAAACAGCATCTAAACATTCCAGTCCATAAAATACTATTCACTGTCCAAGGTACTAACAAATAGCCTGCACCTTTTATCTTCTATTTCTTATAAAGAAAAGACACAAGGTCAGTCATACCCAGGTCTTTTTCTGTTGCACACGATGAAAAAGAACCATGAAGAGATACAACAATGCTTGTTAAAATTATTTTTGAGGTACATGCATGCCGCTTTTGTTAATATGCAACAAAGTGGATAATTAAACTGTTTTAAGATTTACTTTGACCAAACAAATATATAAATATTCACGTGTTTGTACAAAAACATAATGAACAATTTAACTTCATTTTCATTGAAAAATCACCCCTTACTATGTAGAACAGCTTTACAAAGACTTGGCACTCTGACAAGTAATTTTTCCAAACGTTCAGTTTTATATACTTTTTGCTATGCATATTGTAAAACTTGCCAACGGTGTTCTTCTCTAGTTGTATAATTCTTTATACCCTTACAATGCCAGTTAATCCCAAAGCAGTCAAATCGAGTTTAGGTCCGGTGTTTTGGCAGGCCATTCTATGATTATAGCTAACAAATTTAGACTCATCTGCCCACAGAACTTTTTTCCAGTTATTCACTGTACAATTCTTGTGGGTTTTAACCAACTTTAGTCTGCTTTATTTGTAGCCATCAGGGATGGAAATTTTACCCTGTCTCCCTAAGCGTCCTAGTGACCATGAATGTTGACACTGGTACATCACATACATATATTTATCCTTGCTAAATATACTGTGTATTCAGTATCTAACAAAAGTTAAATAAATTTTTATTTGTATAGCACTTCAACATTGGACATTCTCACAGCAATCTTGCACAGATAATGTGGTAATAAAGAATGAATAAGATTAGTTTTCTTTATAAGTAAGTTTGTCCTTAATGAGCAAGCCGATGATGACTGTGGCAAGGAAAAACTACCCGAGATGGCATAGGGAAGAAACCTCATGAAGACCCGGACTAAAATTTATTATAGCTAAATGTTGTTGAGGTGTGCAGTGATTGTGATCTAATGCACACAGTAGTCCTGAGTCAGTGTAGCAGACTGTTGACAAGAGTTTAAGGATGGATTTGGACTCATTGTGTTACTCAGTAATTTCCTCCGGCCGTTGATGTGAAACCATCCCCAGCTGCACAGAGTGGCCTCCAATAGAAGAGAACACCATCTAGAGACAGGCTGGCATAAAACGAGGAGAGGGGTTGGAACACTGGTACCTTAGGAACATGTTTAACTCCACAGAGAGCGAGCGCGCAAGAGAGGATGGGTGACTAGAAGAGAAAGATGTGAATTATCCTTATTGTTGTATGCAAGTTAAGGACACTGTCAATATAAATAAAAGGGAAAACCAGAAGGTAACGCAGACATGAGATATCACTGGGATAAGAGACAGCCCACCATGCCACCATCAACAAACCAGAGTGATGGGAGGACAGCATTCAAATATCCCAGTTCACCAAACACTCTTTATCCATGATCCGGAGTCCCTGACTATCTTCAAGCGACGATTAAAGACCTACCTCTTCCTGAAACACATAAATTAGCACTTTCCAAGTTTGCCTTGTAGAATTCAAGAGTTATATTTATATTAAGTTTGTTTCTGGCGTACCAGTGTAGATTTGTTCATTGCTAGAAACTCAAAGCACTTTTACGTCGCTCTGGATAAGGGCGTTTGCTAAATGCCGTAAATATAAAATTATCCCTCCAGATCTGCTCTTTTACCTACCGATAGATGGCCTGGCTTAATAAATGTTTTTAGCATCGGCCAAAACCAGTTCTGCCTGTGCGAATATACGACTGCAAACTTTGCGATTTAATGAAATAAATAAGTGCATGTGTTGCCACATACTTTCTGAGAACAGTTTGCAGAATGTCCGTGCCGCTACAAAAAAACAAAAAAAAAACCACAGTCTCAGTTTAGGCGCACTGCCTAAACTGAGACTGTGTTTTTTTTTTGTTTTTTTGTAGCGGCACGGACATTCTCGTGTAGTCTCGTGACTTTCCAGTGTGCCGCGTGAAGACCAGGTGGAGATGGATGCCGAGCAGCCCGACACTGAACTGGTAGCCAAAAAACTGTTATAAACTCTGTTATATAGTGATATTTTAGCTTAAAGATTACCAACACTGAGCAGAGAGGTACTGTGCAAGATTAGCAAAATTAACGTTGCTACATCACGTGGCAATATGACAAATCCGTAGCAGAGCTCACTGGTTCCATGTTGGAAGAAAGAGACTACAGGCGATGGTTCAACACTTTTGCCCCACAACGACTTTTGCCACGCTGCTTTCCTTTCCTCGTATTCACGCCGGGACACACACCCACTCGCAAAATTGCCTGAATTCAAGTTTAACATATACATTATCTTAAACTTCAACAGAAAAAATGGTAAATGATTTAAATGGGTAGCAGCAGGGCATTCCTTGTTTGTTTGGACAAAATGTTTCAATATATTATTTTTGTGAAGATTAATGTATTTATTTCCTAAATTAAGCTGTACCTTGGAGAAAAATTTTTTACATTTAATGCAAATATTTATATTTTTATTATTAATATTCATTTTAAAATATATATATATAGTTTTGTATTTGTATATAGTTTTACAAATACACATTTCAGCATAGTCAGTAATCTTTGTACAATTTCATTGATAACCCATCAAGTGGACTCATGAAACCCTTTATTATATCACTATCGCAATATTGACGGACAGTGTGAGAGAGGCCCGATCAGTAGGAGAATGCTGAGGATGGAGCTGCCAGGAAGGAGGAAAAGAGAAAGACCAAGGAGGAGGTTTATGGATATGGTATGGGAAGACATGCAGGTAGTTGGTTTGAAAGAGGCAGATGTAGAGGACCGAGTAGTATGGAGACGGATGATGACAAATGATCCACTGTGGCGACCCCTAATGGGAGCAGCCGAAAGAAGAAGAATTGCAACATGACATTTTTCCCAAATCGTGCAGCCCTGACTTGAACAGTGGAACTGTGGTTAAGTCCTGAACATTAATTGGAAGGCTGTTCCATAACTGTGGGGCTTTGTAAGAAAAAGCTTTGCCCCTGCTGTAGTCTTCATTATTTGCGGTACCAACAATTAGCCTGCACCTTTTGATCTAAGTAGGGGTGGGATCCTAATGGTACAGAGGTTCACTCGGATGCAGCTGGGTATGACCGTTCAGTGCTTTATATATCACTAGAAGTATTTTATAATCAAAGTGAGATTTATTTGGGTATTTGGTAGTCTGATTAAAACAGGGGTGATGTGGTCATATTTTCTAAATCTAGTGAGGACTCTTGCTGCTGCATTCTGAACTAACTGAAGCTTATTTATGCATTTACTTCAACACCCAGACAGTAAAGCATTACAGTAGTCTAATCTAGATTTAACAAAAGCATGAACTAGTTTTTCTGCATCCTGTAACGACATATTTCTAATTTTAGCAATAGTTCTAAGGTGAAAGAAAGCAATCCTTGTAAGTTATTTACAAGAGCCACAAAGGAAAGACTAGGGTCAATAATCACACCAAGGTCTTTGACTGCTTTACACACTTCGTCAGAAACACCATCCAGAGATGCTACATAATCTGAAAGTTTACTTCTTGCTGCATGTGGTCCTAGTAAAAGCACTTCCTTCTGCTCAACTCTGATGAGAATGAAAGTAATCAAGCATTCACTGTCTAATGTCCTTTACACACTTCTTAACATTGTTAAGCTGATCTCTCTCATCTGGCTTTGTTTACACTTATTTTTTACATGTTTATGTATAATTTTACCCAGAGGCAGCATATATAAAGAGAAAAACAGTGGGCCTAAAACAGATCCTTGCAGAACACCAGACTTCAGAGATTGTGGAGAACTCACCATTTACATCAAAAAGCTTGTCGTGACTAGTGAAATAAGACCTACGCCAGGAGATAGCTGTTCTCTTTATTTTAACAACATTTTCTAGTCTAGCAAGGAGGATATTATGATAAATGGTGTCAAAATCTGCACTAGGATCGAGCAAAACAAGCAAAGGGACAAAGCCCTGATCAGAGGCCAATAACAGACCATTTACCACATTAACCACTGCTGTCTGTGCTATGATGAGGCGTAAATCCTGACTTATACATTTTGAAAATTAGTAGGTGTGAGCATAACTGCTGTGCTACAACCTTTTTGAAAATCTTTGAGCTAAAGTGGAGGTTAGATATTGGACAGCAGACAAGTGTCATGGTTCGTTGTTTTTTTTTTAGGTGGTTAATAACTGCCAGTTTGAAGGATTTAGGTACATAACCAGTGCTGATGGAAGAGGTTATTATTTTTTAGAACAGGTTCAATACTTCTGGAATTATCTGTTTGAAGAAACTTGTAGGCAAGTTGATGGTTCTGGTAATTACTTATGTTATAAATATAGTGCTATCTACAGGGTTATTTATAAGAGTTTGGATTTATATTAATCGTAGATCGTGGATTTTTTTTTTTTTACCTATTGATGGTGTGCATGTTAGTGCATTTATTCCCTGTTGATCTAGATTTTTTTACAGTACTGAATAAAAATCTAGGATTATGCTTGCTGTTTTCTATAAAGGTAGAGAAATATACTGATCTAGTGACATTAAGAGCTTCTCTAACTCAGGTGGCTGTCCTTTCATGCTATTTGATATACTGGCAATTTACGTTCTGATTTTTAAAGAATTTATTTGCAAATTATAATGGAAAAAAAGTATTTGGTCAAGAACAATAGTTCATCTCAATACTTTGTTATATACTTTTTGTTGGCAATGACAGAGATCAAATGTTTTCTGTAAGTCTCCACAAGGTTTTTACACACTGTTGCTGGTAGTTTGGCCCATTCCTCCATGCAGCTCTCCCTCTAGAGCAGTGATGTTTTGGGGCTGTCGGTGGGCAACACGGATTTTTAACTTCCTCCAAAGATTTTCCATGGGGTTTAGATCTGGAGACTGGCCAGGACCTTGAAATGCTTCTTACGAAGCCATTCCTTCGTTGCCCGGGTGGTGTGTTTGGGATCATTGTCATGCTGAAAGACCCAGCCACGTTTCATCTTCAATGCTCTTGCTGATGGAAGGAGGTTTTCACTCAAAATCTCTCGATACATGGCCCCATTCATTCTTTACTTTACACGGATCGGTCGTCCTGCTCCCTTGGCAGAAAAACAGCCCCAAAGCATGATGTTTCCACCCCCATGCTTCACAGTCGGTATGGTGTTCTTTGGATGCAACTCAGTATTCTTTCTCCTCCAAACACAAGTTGAGTTTTTACCAAGAAGTTCTATTTTGGTTTCATGTGACCATATAACATTCTCACAATCCTCTTCTGGATCATCCAAATGCTCTCTAGCAAACTTCAGATGGGCTCAGACATGTACTGGCTTAAGCAGGGGGACACGTCTGGCACTGCAGGATTTGAGTCCTCGGCGGCGTAGTGTGTTCCTGATGGTAGCCTTTGTTTTTTTGGTCCCAGCTCTCTGCAGGTCATTCACTAGGTCCCCCTGTGTGGCTCTGGGATTTTTGCTCACCGTTCTTGTGATCATTTTGACCCCACGGGGTGAGATCTTGCGTGGAGCCCCAGATCGAGGGAGATTATCAGTAGTCTTGTATGTCTTCCATTTTCTAATAATTGCTCCCACAGTTGATTTCTTCACACCAAGCTGCTTACCTATTGCAGCTTCAGTCTTCTCAGCCTGGCGCAGGTCTACAATTTTGTTTCTGGTGTCCTTTGACAGCTCTTTGGTCTTGGCCATAGTGGAGTTTGGAGTCTGACTGTTTGAGGTTGTGGACAGGTGTCTTTTTATACTGATAACGAGTTCAAACAGGTGCCATTAATACAGGTAACAAGTGGAGGACAGAGGAGCCAATTAAAAAAAATAGTTACAGGTCTGTGAGAGCCAGAAAAAGCAAGATTTCTGGCTCTCACAGACCTGTAACTATTTTTTTTAATTGGCTCCTCTGTTACGTACATTTTTTTTTCCTCATTTTGTCGCTCATAGTTGTAGTGTACCTATGATGAAAATTGCGGGCCTCTCTCATCTTTTAAGTGGAAGAACTTGCACAATTGGTGGCTGACTAAATACTTTTTTGCCCCACTGTATGTGGGTATGTTCGATAGTTGATAGAAGGAATTTGTTGAAGTAGAAGTGTGGGTCACTTGCAAAAAGCAGTGTGCTCAGTTATTTGTTTACATGCCAACAGGAACTATAAGCCTGAGTTTGACAAGCTGAAGATCTGGTATGAGCACAGGCTTATTGACGACATGGTGGCACAAGTCTTGAAGTCCACTGGTGCTTTTGTTTGGGCTTGCAAGAACTATGATGGAGATGTCCAGTCAGATATTTTGGCTCAAGGTAAGCTTAATAATTCTCAAAGTTTACAGAGAAACAAGGTGTAACACTCCTTTATACTTTACAAATATGTTTGGTAATCTAGGCCATTCTCTGTAAAATTACCAATGTTACCATATTTACATTTTTGGAAACCATTTGTTAGCCCCTCAACATTTTATTCCCGTTACCCATGTCCTCTATTTTTGGTGTACAAATATAAATTTACCTTATAAACATCCATTTGAATTCCCTTAGTATAAGATAATCCATAGGTCAACATAAAATCAGATATTTAAACAGTTAAAAATAAATAAATAAATAATCGCAGTTGAAACCATAACCAAAAGTTTCTCTTGCATTAAATGGTTTCAAATTAGCCAGGGGTGGGACCTAGGAGTGCAATGACACACTATATGCCCATGTTTCAAGGATCATTTATGGTTAAGTTTCAAAATCTTCTAATAAATGCAATTAATTATATTTTTTGCTATAAAGAAATATTTGCATCAGTGTTAGTTAAAAGTTGAGTTGTTCGCAGGTTTTGGCTCCCTCGGATTGATGACCTCTGTCCTTGTGTGTCCTGATGGAAAGACCATTGAGGCTGAAGCTGCCCATGGCACAGTCACCCGACATTATCGGGAACATCAGAAGGTGAATTCAGCCTGCTTTTTTCTTCTCCATCATTTACTTAACCCTTTTATACTGACCCCTGTTGGTATTGTTTTCCTAGGTGTCCTGAACTTCAGCCATTGCTTTTGATTATGTAGTGGTACCTTAGTATTGTTTCAAGGCATATACATTTTAAAATATTTATACTTTTTATTATTGATTTGAATAATAATTTAGTTTATAGTTTAATGTAAATGGTTTAGTGAAAATAATTTTTTTTTTCTTGTTTTTAGATAGTATTAATAAAGCCATAAATTAACCTAATAGATTTTAAAACGTGATCCTACATTGATATTTCGTTTACTGGTCTTGAATTCTTCAATGGGGTTTTTCCATGTAGTTCTTGCAGCAGCAATGATCAGGAATGTTTTTATATACACAGTATTTTTTTTTGTGTGTGTGTGTCCTATATATTTATTATATAATACACAGTTTCAGATATATACACGCGAAACGTAACTTTTGCTATGTTTCCACACGGACCTTTGTTATTGCCGGATATGTGAATAATGGTGGAAATTTATCTAATTTTTTAGATAAAGATGACATTTTTTTCATATATCTGATTAATGTAAGGATGTCGAGAAATAACGTGTGTAGCTTTGAAAGTTTATTTATATTTGTAATGAAAATGGTCAAACGCATAATCGTGTGAGTGCGTTATTAATGTGATAATTTTGACAGCCCTAATGTTTATATTTATGATTGTTCCATATGGTACAACTTATTTCTGGTATTAATTAATCCTTAGGGAAGACCAACCAGCACTAATCCTATTGCAAGCATCTTTGCCTGGACCAGGGGACTGGAACATAGAGGCAAGCTTGATGGAAACCAAGATCTAATCAAGTAAGATTGAAAATGTCAAATTTGTCTTTTTGATCCTGGCTATATAAGTTGGGATTAAGTAAAAGTCAGACATAAGTTATAAGTAGTTCAGTTTAGATATTAAAAAATGTAAGAAACTAAAGTTTCATACAATGGTAATTACAATAATGTAAATTTAGTCACCCTTAAGATTCTTGTAAATAAAATATAATGAAATATTAGATTTCTCTAGCTAGCTAGCATTAAAGTGCCAGTGTTCTACGTGTAAAATGAAAAATAACATTTGTGTTGGTTATTTTCCGAAACATTTATTCAACAGAAGGATGATGTATTAACATCCCTTCATTGAAAAACTGATACAGATGTACACCTTTTTAAATGAAATTACTGAATGAAAGCTATAGTCAATTAAATTATATTTGTGTAGTGCTTTTATCAAGACAGCAGCTTTTCAGTATTCACTTCTGGCTATAAATTTCACATTTGTATATGTACCTCTAATAAACAAGCCAAGGAAAAACTCCCTGAGACAACTTGAAGAAACCCTGAGAGGAACTAGACACAAAAGAGAACCCATCCTCATCTAGGTGACACTGGATGGTGCAATCACTGGTAACTCAGGAGTAGCATGTGTAGCTAGAACGAGGGGAAAGTAAGAAGGGGTGAAGAGAATGAGAGAAAATACAGATTATTAGATTTGCTCTTGTTCTTTCATTTGCACTTGTCCTTTGCTCTTTTTCTGTTTAAGAAAATGTACAGTGTGTGCTGAGTGCAAGCAGGGACCTATGATCAGCATAACTAAACTGGAGAGCCAGAGCGTAACAGTCATTAGGATGCATTAAAGCAATTCAGTTTACCAAAACACTCTATGCTCTAAAACCCTACACACGTGTGCCTTTACCTAAGGGGAAAACAGTTAACAAAAACTTGACTAAACAAATGCTTTTAGCCTATATGTATACACTGAGACTGTGTCTGAGTCTCTAATTGGAAGGCTGTTGCATAACTGTGGAGCTATGTAAGAAAAAGCTCTGCCCTTTACTAAAGCCTTGATTATTCATGGTAACAACAAAGAGCCTGTGCCGACCCAAGAGGGTTAATTGCTGGATTTGTGCATAATGGCTTTGCACATGAATTAAAAAAACACATGTGTACTAATTAAAAAAAAACATTTGTTGGAGATGTATACAAAGACAGGACATTGATGGCTGCGCAGTGAGAAAAAAAATATTGACATTTCACCAGAACTAAAGTAACGGGCCTGTTTTGATAATGTAAGATATGGAAATGTATATATAAAAATGTTAGTTGTCACATACATAACCATGCCCAGGCTGACATGCAGTGAAATTCTTTAACCACTGGTCCATGACATAAAATGGATTAAAAATGTAAGCAAGTAAATCTAAAATTAAAAAGAAAAATTTAATTTACATGTTAGGCAGCATTTACATCCCAGTGGTCAGACCATTGAACTATTCTGTACTGGGCTGTACCACTGGTTAACGACAGTTTTTTGCTGATGGTACCGCTGGACATCTTGCGTTGTTAAAGGGAAATGAGCATGATGCATCTTTCAGTTTCCTTGACCAATCACTGGGTCTACAACAGCCCTCAACTTGGTCAGTTTTTTGTGCGTTCAAAATAGCTTGAACAGCATATCTTTAAACTGCAGTCTGAAGTCTTTGCCTTACTGCTTTAACCTATATATACCTGCTTGGTATATTGTATATAGATTGAAGCAGTAATTAACTACAACAGAAAATTATATTTAGGGGAGCTTAAAATTAAGTGAGGAACAGCCAAACTCTGCTACTAATTTGAGGTTGTGGAAGACTTTCATGTCACAGGTCTTACACCATGGCAAGACTTGAGTAAAGCAACAGGACACAAGGTAGTTATATTGCTTCAGTAAGGTGTCTCTAATGCAAAGATTTTAGACTGCGGTTTGAAGATGTGCTGTTCAAAAAACTGACAATGTTGAGGGCTGTTGTAGACCCAGTAGTTGATCAAGGAAACTGAAAGACGCATAATGCTTATTTCCCTTTAACAACGGTGTCCAACATTCCCATCAGCAAAGAACTGGCATCAACCAGTGGTACAGCCCTTTTTTTTTTTTTTTTTTCCTTGGTTTTTATTTTTATCCTTATTCCATTCCTTTTTATAGTCCATTCCTTTTTATGCTTGAATGCCGGACAGTCGTACAAAGCATTTCACTGCATGTCGTACTCTGTATGTATGTGTATGTGACCATAAAATTTGATTTGATTTTGATTTTATTACTGTCTGGACAAGTCTAGCTAGAAGTAGTTTGTGGTGGGGGTTCCTTGCATGTTTTGGGCTGCATTTCTGCTAATGGAGTTGGAGATTTGGTCAAGATTAATGGTGACCTTGATGCTTAGAAATAAAGGTAGATACATTTCCATCATGCAATACCGCCCAGGGAGTCCTCCGTAAATTGCATTGAACCTCCACCAAGCTTCACTGCTGCCTGCAGATACTCCTTTTTGTACCCGCTCTACAGGCCTTCACCAAAAAAAAATGTTTTCCACATTTTATGTTAGCCTTATTCCAAAATCTATTAAATTCATTATTCTCCTCAAAATTCTACAAATACCACATAATGACTAAGTGAAAATTCTTTTTTTTTTTTTTTTTTTTTTTTAATCTTTGCAAATTTATTGAGAATCCGAGGGGGGGGGGATAAATAAATAAAAAATTTACATGTACATGAGTATTCAAAGCCTTTGCCATGACTCAAAATTTAGCTCAGGTGCATCATGTTTCCACTGATCATCCTTGAGATGTTTCTACAACTTGAAGTCCACCTGGGGTAAGTTCAGTTGATTTGGACATCATTTGGAAAGGCACAAACATGTCTATATAAGATCCCCACAGTTATCAGTGCATGTCAGAGCACAAACTAAGCCATGAAGTCCAAGGAATTGTCTGTAGACCTCTGAGACAGGATTGTATCGTGGCACAGATCTGGGGAAAGGTACAGAAAGATTTCTGCAGCACTGAAGGTTCCAATGAGTACAGGGTCCCAGTCATCCGTAGATGGAAGAAATTTGGAACACCAGCTCTGGACTTCACACTACGGCAACAGTTCATCTTTCAACAGGACAACAACTCTAAGCACACAGCCAAGATAACACAGGAGTGGCTACAGGATGACTCTGTGAATGTCCTTGAGTGGCCCAGCCGGAGCACAGACTTGAACCCGATTAGACATCTCTGGAGAGATCTGAAAATGGCTGTGCAAAGAAGAATGGGAGGAAAAATAGGTGTGCCAAGCTTGTAGCATCATACTCAAAAAGACCTGTGGCTGTAATTAGTGCCAAAAGTGCTTCAACAAAGTTTTGAGCAAAGGCTGATTTTAAACAAAAATACACTTCTATTATGTTGTCATTATGGGGTCTTGTTTGTAGAATTTTGAGGAAAAATAATTAATTTAATCCATTTTGGAATAAGGCTGTAACATAAAATGTGGAAAGAGTTAAGTGCTGTGAACATTTTTCAGATGCACTATGTTTTTGTGCCTGAGATGCTTAGCCTTGTTTTCATGACAAAGGTGTAAACTAAAAAAAAATTTTTTTACCCAATTCTTCCTTTAAAAAAAAAAAAAAAACACTTCTGGCCTGACTTCTCCAGACAGAAAATGGGTGTAGCTGGGTCCCACTGGTTTCTGCCAGTTCTTTGCTTATGGCAGTGCTTGACAATGCAAAAACGGATGTTGCAGAAAGGCACTTCATCTCCGGTCCTCAAAATTGCCAATTTCTTTGTGCTTTTTCAAAATAGCTTGAAAAGCATATTTTGAAATTCTAATCTGCTTTGAAATCTTTGCCTGGGAGAGGCTTTGCTGATGTAGTATAACTTTATGTCTTGTTGCTGTGCTCAGTCTTGTACAAAAGTGTCCAAAGTCCACTCTACCTCCAAACTCCCCTTACAAATTTTTGTTTTGTAATATGACTGCATGTCATGCTGTATTAAAACTGAAACCAAAGGTGAAGGGAAATTTCCGAATCTTAATACAAAGATTTTTTTTTTGTCTTTTTATATATAAAATCAACCAGATTTGCCTTATATCCAAAAATGTTTCTTGTATTTTTGACCATTTTTGGTCAGTCCACACAAATAATTGAGCATTGCTTCTTTCTTATGGAAAGTTTATAGGACTGTGGTGAGACCTGCGATGTTGTATGGTTTAGAAACAGTGGCATTGACTAGAAGACAGTAGGTGGAGCTGGAAGTGTTTTAAGATGCTGAGATTTCCATTGGGAGTGACGAGGATGGACAGGATTAGAAATTGGATTTAGAGGGACAGTGCAAGGTGAGTAAGGCGAGATTGAGATGGTTTGGACATGTTCAGAGGAGGGACATGGGGTATATCGGTAGGAGAATGCTGAAGATGGAGCTGCCAGGAAGGAGGAAAAGAGGAAGACCAAGGAGGATGTTTATATATGTGGTGAGGGAAGACATGCAGGTAGTTGGTTTGAAAGAGGCAGATGTGGAGGACAGGGGGGTATGGAGACAGATGATCTGAAAGAAGAAGCTTCTTTATTCTTGCAAATTGATTGCTAAAGGATCTTTTGGGGAGTCCATGTTTTACAACAATTTAGACTGTGAATGAGGTGAATCTTATTTTCTGTCAATTAAGTAAAACACAAAGAAATCAAATTTAATGAACACATGAATGTTTTGGTGGAGCTGCTAGCTTGCACAAAGAACAAGTACCTCTTCTTTTTAAAATTTTGGATGCAGGGAGCAGTGGCATCATAAACCACTAAATGAAGACAATATCTTGGGTTTTTTTTTTCTCTTTCACCCAATTTTAACCAATCTAACCTACACCTGAAAAGGTTTGACCAACCGTGCACAACTGATGCTTGGTGTGAACATGCTCTTAAAATAAAATTAAAGAAAAAAAAAGCACCCAGTATGCTGGTACCCAGTATATTAATGAACAGGTCTTTCTTTTCTTTTTTTCATTAACTTTATTTCTGACTACCTGCTCCCAAGACATTTTTGGTTGGTCCTGTGGATTGCGATTCCAATACATACTTTGAGCATAACCCACTATTAAATTCTATAAGCTTACCTTTGTTAAAAAGTGTTAATATGTAAATTCTTTAAATGCTTTGCTATCTCCAGGTTTTCTCAGACTCTGGAACAAGTGTGTGTAGACACTGTGGAGAAGGGGATCATGACTAAGGATCTGGCTGGCTGCATTCATGGGCTCTCAAAGTAATTATCCATTCTTTTATATACTAATTTCCATTTATATTCTATAAGCATTTGCCAAACTGTTACTCTTACCATTTATATATATATATATATGTGTGTGTGTGTGTGTGTGTGTGTATGTGTAAAATTGGTTTTGTTTTTTTTTTTGGGGGGGGGGGGGTTGTATTTCTTACACACACACACACACCCCCCCCCCCCCCCCCCCCCGGTATGTTGATGTTTATTATGCCATTTTCCTTTTACTTATTTGTAACTTCACTTACTTTTTCTGACTACAGCGTCAAGCTAAATGAGCACTATGTCAACACCACGGACTTTCTAGATGCAATAAAGACCAACCTGGATAAAGCCCTGGGGAAATGAAGAAGAAGGATGCTGAAGCGGATGTTTTCATTTTTGTACCTCATTTAACTTAAATGTCAATCATTACTGCTGAAGGGAAAAGTTGAGCCATGTTTTGTTCTTCAGCAGTACTGTTGGATAGGGTTAGCTAAACTGTATTTCCCACCAGTCCACTCCATTTCTCCACTGTCATTATAACCGCAAGGTTTTAGTTTTGTAATTGTAATAATGTATTAAACCTGGAAACAAAGATGAAAGGCAGTTTTGAAAACATCAAATAAATTTGCTTCGTCTTCTTTGTTTGTCTACATATAAAACACAGTAGTTTTAAAGGTAAATTTATTAATATACAGTGTTGTCCAGAGCACAATATTTAACATAAAACTTTATCAACAGCATATTCACAATGATGTGCAAACAAAATCAAAGCTTATACAAAACTTAAATAAGACTTGCCCTGCTTAGCATTAGTCAGGATACATCAAGCCTTAAGGACGGCACCTTAAAACAGTAGAAATGTCCACTCTGGACTATTTTGCTCTGTATTAACATCTACTTTTTGTCTACATCACTGTTCAGTGGGTATGAATGAGAAAATTATTCTGTAAAATTATTCTATCTTTGCTTAAATTTACAAACATTCTGTCTTGCATCTATGGTCCTGCCACATGTGTGCAGACTGTATTTTATCACTTTAAATCGCCATACGGAAAAGATGGATGGCACACAATGTTACACAGGGACATTTATTATAGTCGTGATAAAGCTGTTTTCGGATGGATCTTCACATTCAGCTTTAGACACCAATTTTAGCTTTAGGAATAATGATATGAAGTTTTTCCTGGACATCTTGTGTCCCTCATATGATCATTTGAACAAATGTGATGAGAACCATGAAATCTGGTTTCAGATAGAAAGCTTTAGCTACCATGTTTTCACCTCAGATATAATCCCAGTTTAAAAAAAGTACAGTGCTTTCCATATATGGAATATTAAAAGTATCCCTAGTTATCCCAAGAAAAGAAACATTGGACAAAGTTCAAATGAACTGTGTATGAAATAGCCTAGCAGATGCAGTTTACAGTCAATAGAGTCTTCCTTACATATGGACAACGGGCTTGTCAGAACATTTGTTATTAATTTAGGACATCGTAAATCAAGTTGTACCACATTCAGTATGTATAAAAAAAAAAAAAAAAAAAAAAAAAAATTAACATGCTTGTAGTAAACAAGTTACAATGGCAGTAAGCCCCCTGGGCAGAATTACTGCATAATCTCCATACTGTTATAAACTATGCCACAAAACACTTTTCTGTGATATTTGTATAAAACTAAAAAATTTTTCAATAATTACAAACTAATGGGTGCAGCTAATGTCTGAAAAATGTTTTAACTTTATCATTTCATTTTCATACATTTTTTTTTTTTTTTTAACAATTTAAAAAAAAAAAATTAAGCCATCATGTGCTTCCTTGGAGGCATATGAATCCAGCTGACCACATCTGATTGACTGAAGGAAACCATTCTACCATTCCCTTTTCTGGGTGTAGTTAATGTGTGCTTACTTGGTATCCTGCTATAGATGGCTTTGGTGGTTTTATGTTGAGACCATTTTAATGCAACGATTATTTTGCTGGCAGTCTGTAAAAACATATAAAATTATACATATTTTGTATAATTGAAATTGTGATATTTTTGCCAATTTGCACACCCCTATCCTAAAAAACAGTAGTTAACTCCTTTTTTCCCTGTTCTTTTTACACAAATTGATACGATTTTATTTTAACACTGTTTTTTTTTTTTATTATTATTATTCCATAACAAAATTATTCAGGGAGTATTGTTGATAGTTCTAGTTTATTTGAAGAGTTTTGGCTATTGTTAAATAATTAGCGAAAAAATGACTATGCAAATTAAGACTCCTGCTAAAATCTTACTTGGTTTTACATGTAATAAATGCACAATATATTACTTATAGTGAACAAGCAAGTTAACCAGATCCTAGCATTTTTATGATGGATTTTCCAAAATACATTTTTTTTTTTTATTAATTTATTATTCTACTTTATCTTTGTTTTTTCAAGCTTTGATTGTTAAAACTACATGCCAGCATTATTTCCATAGGGCTTTCTAGTGTGTCTCCTAAGTGCCTCTGTATGACTGTTGCATGACAATTTTTAATTAGTCTCAGAAATTATTTTTTAATGCTTTTTTTTCTGTAGTAAAGCATGAGTTCATTATCCACAAGAAACTTTTAACTGATGTCCTTAACCCAATGTGTGACTCCCAAATAGTGGTATACTTGCGTTCAAATGGAACCTAACAGGCTCTAATGCTCTGGAGGCATCTAAATGATTTCCTCTAACAGAGTACTCAAAATACTAGTGCATAAAAAGTAGGGTTCCATTCCACCATTATTCCATGTTAAAACCTAAAGGTTTAAAAAAAAAAAAAATAGGCCACTGGTAAATTGGCTGCCTCACAGTGCATTATGCTGTAGCATAGTAAGCAGCAGCTTTCGTATAGTTGTAATAACTCATCTCAGCCAGTTTGGCCAGGTCTTGCGTGTTGTTGCTAGCCAGATTTTCTCTTTCACTGTAGTCAAAGCTGTCTTCCTCATAGTCCTCCTGGCCCTCCATATCAGGTTGGCTGTCTGAACATACAAGAAAATGATTGAGACCTCAATTCTATTTACACAAGTCATTTCACTTGTACATGTTGAATGATTTTGTGCTAAGTGTAAAATTTACCATGAAAATGTTTATTTTAAGCCAGTTTTAATCATTAAAAGAGGGAGAAGTATGTTCTTACCGTGACTATCTGGCAAGACATCTAGAATGCCATGCTTCACCTTCATATGCCTGCTAAGATTACCCTTTAGGTTGAATTTGCTACTGCAGTAGGGGCACTTAAAGGGCTTGCTACCAGCATGAAGGTGCATGTGGCCAAGAAGATTGTACATCCTATTAAATGACTTCCCACACACCTAAAACAGTAAAACAATATTGGTTAAAGGACCTTTATGATTTTAGACTCCAATTTAGGTATAAAAAAAAAGATAATTCAACAGTTGATTAATTATATATACTTATACACTGCAAAGTTGTTCATCTAACCTTGCATTTGAAGGGTTTGACAGGAAGATGGACAATCATGTGAGTTTTGAGGGTCTGCTTCTGGACAAAAGTCTTAAAGCAGATGTGGCATTGGAAAGGTCGCATACTGGTGTGGATCAGCATGTGCCGCTTCAGATTGGCCGATAGGGTGAACTCACGAGAACACACATCACATTTGTACTCTTTCATTCCCTTTAAAAAAGACACAAAGAAGTAAGTAAAAAAAAAATAATAATTAGCTTGCTACACTTACTATAGACTCTTCTTTAATTAGTATTTAAAGTTAGGTGGGTAAGGTACATAATAATGGAATTGCAGTGGAAATAACTATGTTTTGTATGCCATGCTGCTTATATTCATGTATTATAGAATTCTGGTGCCCATTGCCCAGGCAATTGAAGGTGGGTTCTCAGAGTTCGATGTCTGTGATCTCTGTATATAAAATTGGTCCTTGGGGATAGGGCCACAAATATATGTATAACCTGTGGAATTATCTGTTTGATTATCTATTTTGCTTAGATTATGTATAGAGTAGCAAATCTTACAGGAAAATATAGTGTGCTTTAATCAAATGTACTTTTGAGCTTGCATGAACGCTTAAATAATGTCCAGCATATTTTAATGATAAGTTTCTGTAAGTATATTAGGACAGTCACATAATTGAATTACACTGTGGCATTAGAAATTTAATATTAGTGACTAGTGTTTAATAAAAAATTATGGAACTTATGCAAGTTGATTGTTTTGACTTTTAATGCCAAAACAGACATAAATTTGCCCCACTTTATTTACAGTTTGTGGTCAGAAGTCAAGTAAGATAGTAACTGTTAAGAAGTAAAGAATAAAAAAAATGGGAACTACTGTTATGATCAGATGAAAAATATTAACAACAAATTTATAATTCATCATATATATATATATATATATATATATATATATATATATATATATATATATATATATATATATATATATATATATATATATATATACAGTACAGACCAAAAGTTTGGACACACCAAAAATGTCATATTGTAGGTTCTTCAAAGTAGGCATCAAGAGAATGCCAAGAGTGTGCAAAGCAGTAATCTAAGCAAAAGGTGGCTACTTTGAAGAACCTACACTATGACATATTTTCAGTTGTTTCACGCTTTTTTTTTTGCACTTTTTTTATTATGTATATTTTTAATAATTCCACATCTGTTAATTCATAGTTTTGATACCTTCAGTGTGACTCAATAGTCATGAAAATAAAGAAAACTCTTTGAATGAGAAGGTGTGTCCAAACTTTTGGTCTGTATTGTATATATATATATATATATATATATATATATATATATATATATATATATATATATATATATATATATATGATGCATTGATGCTGTGAGCAAAATGAAGGAGGGCTTTTCAGCAGCTATATAAGTGGATTAAAATGGGCCGGGACAACTACAAGGGCTTAGCTGAAACAAAACAATTGGGCAACTTGACTCTCACGAACACACTGGAAAAAAATTGTATTATACCATTTCTAACTACCATCTCATCCTTTCCTCCAGCAACATATTTCACCACAGATGTTTTGATATATCAGTAAAACTATAAAACTTAAGAATGAAGGTTAAACACCCTCCCAACAAGCAGGATTTCAGAAGAATTGCAGTAAGAAACTGAGCTTAAAAGTACCTTGTGTTCGAGGCCCTGCTGTGCTAGTACCTTGTGTGTGAGCAGGTGCTGCTTGAGGTGGTGAACCTGCACGAATTCTAAACCACACTCAGAACAAATGTGAGGCCGCATGTTCTGGTGCTTCATTAGGTGGTTCTGTAGCTGGCTCCGGTAGGCAAAGCTCTTGTGGCACTCACTACACTGAAAGGCGGCAGGCCCCTGGTGACTGACCTGGTGCCGCCTGAGGTGGGCATAGGTGGGAAATTCCATGGTGCATTGTGTGCAAACATGACACCGTCCATTCTCATGCTTTGTCTCATGTGTGCGCAACTCACTGGGATAGGCAAATCCACGTCCGCAAAAGCGACAGCTGTATGGCTTAATGTCACTATGCTGCAGCATATGACGCTTGAGGTGGCTGGTCTGTGTGAAGGCCTTCTTGCACACAGTACACTTATGCGGCCTTGTGCCTTGGTGTGTAAGCAGATGTGTCTGCAGGTGGCTTGGTTGTTTGAACAGTTTTCCACAATGCAGGCACTCATGTGGCTTGACCCCACTGTGGCCCAGTATGTGTGTCACCAAATTATACTTTGACGTGTATGACTTTTCACACATCCGGCACTTCCAGCGCTTCAGGCCTTCACCCACATCTACACAGTATGATTCATCAATCTGCACATTGACGTCCAGACGATCAATCTGCACACGTCGTGCCACAGGATTCTCACCATCTCCCCATGTTGCCACTTGAACACCATCATCATAGTCTGCTTGTGTAATGTCTGGCTCAGCAGCTTCGTAGGTCAAAACACTAGATTCATAGTAGCGTCTTATCGCAGGGGTTACATCCTCCTCAGGAGTCTTGAGATTCAGCACTCTTTGCTCATCTCTCCCCTCCTCTTTGGTGCTTCCTCCCTTAGGCTGGTTGTCTGTTTCTATTTCCTGTGTGTGATCAGCATCCTGTGAAGTTGTGTCTGAATCTGGATCACTCTGCTGCTGGTTTGACTCATTTGCATGCTTAGGGCTGCCTTTATTTTGCTCCTCCTTTAGTGTCAGTCTGTGGGGGGCAAGGTCCAAGACTTCAGACTCGTTTTCATTGCAGTGAACATTTGAGTAGTAACAAGGGCTTGAATATTCAGACTCCTCTCCTTTGACCCATGTCTGTAAATTCATCGGTTTCTTACCAATTTCTATTGTCTCATTGTTTTCACTTTGGTGCCTCTTAGCCTTTCCTCGAGGACCTAAACGCCTCTTCGCTACCCCCCAAGGTCCATGTGGCCTACAATTTTCTTCATTGGGCTCAGGTAGGTAGTCTCCATTTGCACCAATCAACTGATCTGAATACTCATACTCCATTGCTTCCGGAGGTGGAGGGGGGCAATCACGTGCCTCTCCAGAATAAAAGCCATTTGGGGCAATGGTGGTGCCAAAGATTTCATTCTGAGATATGAGGCCCAGGACAGCTGCTTGAGCCAGGGACAGGACCACCACTGGATCAGTCTGTGTGCCAGCATCCACCACATTCCCCATAACTTCACTGTAGCCTCGTGCCAGAGGAACTGCCTGCTCCTCCTTCAGCAAAGCAAATGGCATACAGACAGAAAACACAATAGTGAATCCCATGTCAGTAAACTATAATCATTTCAATTCACTAGTACAATTCTAGCAGTCAGTGAATCAAAATAAATGTGTGTGAGAGAGAGAGAGAGAGAGAGAGAGAGAGAGAGAGAGAGAGAGAGAGAGAGAGAGAGAGAGAACAGGCCAAGGTGACATACACTTTAACTAGTAAATACTGTCAACTTTCCTTATTACTTGTATGTTGCATACCATATATAAGCAAAAAAAAAACAAATATAGTCAATAAAGACTGATAGTGTGTTATATATAGAACGTAAAGATCAATGCAAAATGCAACAGTTCCTTCCTTAATGGTTTTTAAAAGAACGCACGTCATAAGAGCCCAGAGCCAACCCGGAAGCCAACATCCCCAGGCTTTCCACAGCATTTCCTATAGTTCAGCGGTACTATTGTTGGGTTGGAGGACACCCTACCACTAAAAATATAAGCAACTCTGGTTACAAAAAAGATTTGATATAAAGTTTCACTTCAGCAAATATAAGGACTAAGGATAAAGGCTTTGTTGAAACCAGACTAATAATGAGACTCCTAAGTAATATTTAGTTGCTCTAAGTTTATTGGAATACAGCACAAATAACACCTGTAAACAGGGCACACAGTAGTAGCAGATGTTACTCTCTGTGGGCACGTAAAATATAACTTTAACTCCTCAGACTTATGATTTTTAAACATTTTTACCTTTATAGGTATAGATATGAACCCAGATAAATGTTTTTTTATGCAGACAAATGATCTGCATGTGCACTTAAGTGAAATACAGTTGTAATGATTGATAAATAAAAATGGGGAAGGGCAAGAGAGAAATGAGAGAGATAGCAAAAAGGAAAATTTAATTGAGTGATAACTACATCATTTATAATTATGTATGTAAAAGAGATGGTAGGGGTGTTAGATATAGAATTTTTGGGTGACTGCAATAGTAAGAATGATATTGGAACAGAAGAATGAGAGCTGATGGAGGAAACATGTGAAAGAGGGAAATGAAGGGGGGGGTCAGAGTGAGAGAGAGAGGAGGAAGGGGAGAAAGATAAAGAGAGATGTAAATAGAGAAAGAGTGAGAGGAAAAAGCAAGGGGATGGTGGGGGAAGAGAGACTGAGAAACAGAGAGTACAAGGGAAAGATAAAGAGAGAGACAGAGTGGGAGGGGTTGGGGAGTGAGAGACTGAAACAGAAAGAAAGAGAGATAGAGGGTGAGGGAAAAAAGCAAGAGCAGGAAGGGTGGGAGTAGGAAAGAGAAGGAGCAGAGAAAATAACTGGCAAAATGAAAGGCAGAGAAAATGAAAGACAGAAAGACAAATGAAAGAGGGCCAGTCAGACAGGATAGAAGCACTGTCACTAAGAGCAGAGCTGAACTGAATTTTAATATAAACTAAACCAGGATATTAACACAGGATGTACATTTGAATGAGTGTGAATGACAGGTAAAGAGACATTCTTGTTAAAACTGACAAGATTGTTTTGATGAGCTAGAGTATAAGCTTTATCAGTAAAGGATATACTC
>NC_139583.1:18680392-18782892 GCF_946808225.1 Silurus aristotelis
ACAGACAGATTTTATTAAAGAGCATGTGCATGTTTTCTATAGGACACATAGTTTAGCATTTCTCCACCACAGTGTGTGTCTCACCATGGCTCAGCAACAAATACCCTGGACTATCTCAAGTTCAATTTTTACTATTTATCTAGGTACTATCCAAGTGTACGCTGCTTTTTTATTCTTCTACAAAGAAGGATTAGATAATAAAAGGGTAGTCTGCCTTTAAATGAATTAATAGAGCTACTGGGAATCAGAAGTACTAAGCTGAATTAAACTATTTCCACATTCACACACATACAAAGTGGAAGATCTTAAGGTCAAACAAAAACACACTGTAAAGGCCCGCTTTTTTAAATCTCTATTTCTTAAATACAAAGTATCACAAAGAATTTATACTTTTTGGCCATTAGCCACTCATTAGCATTCATTTAATCCCAATCTTGCACTATTCCAACCAATCAGCTTTTAACTTCAACATTCTCTGATAGTTTATTGATTTTTATGGTGCTATTTGTTTTGATACATTACAAACTCTGGGCCTTCTAAGCACAGGTATAATTATTATTGAGATTATGTGACACTTAAATGCACACATTTAGACTTCATTCAACTAATTATGTGATGGCACCTGGTTTCTCCAGAAGTAATTTAGGGGTTTGGCCCCATGGTATGAATAGTCTATGCAATAATGTTTGCATTTTTATTGATGAAAAATATAACAGATTGTGTAGATTCACATGTATTCCTGAAATAAGTTAACTTCAATGGACAAATTGTGGAAAGTTTCAAGGAGGGTAATACTGTACTTGAGAACATTGCATGAAGAGATTGCCTACATGGATAACAGTTCGCTCCATTAGTAACCAATGGTACAGATCAGAATTTCAGGTTTATTCCTTAATATTTACATATAGTTATTGGAAAAGGACATATTTCATCACAAACCACCCAATTTTATGCAACCAAAAATATTAAAACAGATCATCTTAAACTGAATAAAACCTTTTTTTTTATTTGGTTTCATGTCCCTTGCTTGCAATCACTGCATCACACTGGCAGCTTACATACATCACCCAACTGTTGCATTCTTCTTTTGTAAAGAATGATCCTCTGGTCTTTTTTAGGACATTGCAAATTGTTGTATTGGTTATGGAAATATTTGGAAGTACAATGCAACAAATCTTCACAAACCCAGGGCTCAAGCCGCAAGTAGAGTTTTTCACTGTTTGTACATCAAAGTGTGTCCTATTATACTGATTGTTGGATAATTGGGAAAATAAATTTTACTCTCCTTTATTTTTATATGTATATTTATCTGCCAGTAAATAACAATTATGTGGTCCACAATTAGTGTGCATATGACAGTGTCAATTAATATGAAATCAGACATGCCACACAAAAGTAAGTAAGACTTGCATGTAACTATATTGTGCTAAATGATATATTTTAATCAACCATTTACACATTTGGTTTTAGTTTATTATTAATCTTTAAATCCTTATAATCCAAAAGACAATATTGTGGCTAAAGCTATGAGACCATTAGCTCAGTATTGTAAGACATGAAATTGCAAACAATGTTAATGGTTTTTTTTCACATTTATTATTTTTTTAAATGTTAAGTAAGAGAAAATACTGCTCACATCAGATAATACCATTTTTTAAGTTACATTTACAATAATAAATTAGGAAAATTGTAAATGTATATAATTATTATATTTATTTGAAGATCAATAAAAAATGGATTGCACATAAAATACTATATGTGCAAAGTTAGCAATAAAACGAATAGTCCACTTTATAATAAAGGTATCAGCCGCATAAAATAATGTGGATAAAAGTCAAGCGCTTTAGGTAATGTTCATATCAAATATACAGGGGGGAAAAAAATCTTCAGCTGTGGCATTGTTGATATCAGACAGGCTAAGGGGTTTTAAAAGTCACTAATCTCACTAAAATTTGTCTAATTCACACAGAATGGTGCAACACCATCCAGTGATCAGCAGTTAAAATAATGAAATAGCTTGTTGTTGAGAGAAGTCTGACCAAAACATCCAAGCTGGCTAAAGTCGAGAGGAAGGCTACAGTAACTTAAATAGCCATTTTTAGTGGTGAGCAGAAACTTCTCATGTGAATAGTTAAAATCACATCAGCATGGACCACACATGAATCTCAAAAGATTGTTTTAGACAACTTGTGGAATTCAGGCCACAATGGGAAGAGGAAAGTGAGATTATTATGGTGTTTTTGACTATACTGGCATGTGAATGCAACTTTTACAGGCTATTCTGGGATTCTCATCCTTAAAAGAAGGTGATGTTCAGAAAGATACAGCTGTGGAGGAGAGATGAGACATCTGTACTAGACTGGATTCTAGATTGATTATTTGAACTACCCAGTTAGAAAAGACATGTACTGACCTACCCTTCATCTCTTGCGTGATATCTTGAGGAGAAGCTGTTCCTCTACTAGATGGTCTTCATGTTTGTTATTTGAACTTGCTTTCTGGATGTCTTGATCGTTTATACACAATAGTTGCAGATGCAGTTTGTCACATGCAAAAGCATACAAACAAACACCATAAATTAAGCAAACAGAGGGCATTTTAATATTTAGGTGTTTTTAGCACAATCCCTCAGAAACCTGCTACAGCAATATAAGCAAATGCTCGCACATACAGAAAATAAAAGATATGGCAATAGGGAACAAAATGGAAAGACAGAATGAAAAGATATAATTATGCTAAGAAAGGAGAGAAGAGAGCAATGAAAAAGAAAAAAAGGAATTGAGGAAGGAGAGTAGAAAAGCATTCACCATGGAATATAAAAAAGAATAGATGGGGTGGGGGAGGCACAAGAGAGAACTACAAAAAGAGGAAGATGGAGGGAAAAGAGAAGAAAAATGAGAGTGTGTACAAGAAAGGTAGATTAGATTGGAAATAGGCAGAGAGAGAGAGAGAGAGAGAGAGAGAGAGAGAGAGAGAGAGAGAGAGAGAGAGAGAGAGAGAGAGAGAGAGAGAGAGAGAGAGAGAGAGAGAGAGTGAGTGAGTGAGTGAGTGAGTGAGTGAGTGAGTGAGTGAGTGAGTGAGTGAGTGAGTGAGAAATCAAGAGGTAGGGTGAGTGAGAACATAAAGCAAATAGAAAGAGAGCGAGAAAGAGGGAGCAAGAGTAAAACACAAGGAGGAGGGAGAGTGGAAGAGAGTGGAGAGTAAGAGAAAGAAAAGAAAGCCACAAGAGATTCAAAACCATAGAATACGAGCCTAGTGTCTGCTTCCTATTCTGTATGGATAGGAAAACATGAAGGCAAGTTTTCAGCCACAGTGATTTTGTATGAAACGAACACCCATACACACACTGCTATAATCCCAAGTTCAGTGAATTAGGCACAACCACTTCTTGCTATATCAGATCGTGGGGTCACACCCCTAGCTCTCATATGAAGAAGTAAAGCACAGTGGTACCTTTTAAATAATGTTTAATAAATGTTAATGTGTTGTAGAGTGGCCTGTATTGGTGTGAAGTGTAGCTTTAATCGTGGCCATATAAATGTGTCATTACTGTTGTTTCACCCAACCAGAACATAACATGTAGGCCACAAGTTTACATTTGTGTTTACAAATAGAACACCAACTGAGTTTTTGGGGCCAATGCTGAAGTTGTGGGGCCTGTTAACACTAGGTGTCTCTACAGTGCTTGACTGTGCTGTAGTTCTTATTTACAGGGCTCAATATAGGCTACAAGAAGCCTCTGTCCCCTTCCAGGTGACTTTCCCATTCTTTGTATTTATCCCTCACTCTCCCACCCTCACACAACAAATTTCAGCCAGAATTACTTTTTCATCTTTTACTGAGTTTAATTCTTTTAAATCAAAATCCTTTTGTCTCCCAGTCTCTCTCTCTCTCTCTCTCTCTCTCTCTCTCTCTCTCTCTCTCTCTCTCTCTTTCTCTCTTCTTTTGTACCTTCTTGTTTCCATGGTTACCCCTTTTGCTGCACCATACACTATCTCTCCGTCCGTTTCCCTTTCCGTCTCCCTCACTCTGTTCTTATCTTTTCTCATTTTGCTTTCATCTCGGCCTCCCTTCCTCCTGCTTTATCCTGCACCCTCCTCACTCTAGCTTTTATCTCTTTTCACTTTCATCTGTCTTTCACCTTTCTCTCCCCTTCAAGCCTGCCATTCCATCATGCTGGGCTTTTTTCTGTTTCTTACTTATGGAGAAGTGAGAGAGAGAGAGAGAGAGAGAGAGAGAGAGAGAGAGAGAGAGAGAGAGAGAGAGAGAGAGAGAGAGAGACTCATATGCTGCTTTATCAATTCTGCATTTTTAATCATTTTCTGTCCTGACCACTTTTTGCTACTTTTACTGATGCTTATTATATGTGCAGTACACAGAGTGGCCTTGCACACTGATTTAATGGCTGATGGTTCTCAAATTTCCATTCTAAATCGGTGCATTTAAATCTCCAAACCTACATTGTAGCACTTAAAAAACAATGCCTATATTGATGTTATTCTGCATTGTTTGTGCCTCCACATGCTCTTATGCCCCCCCAGTGTACACACAAACAATTAAATATTCCATACAGTCATAAATTCTGCAAATTCTATAACATAGGTTTTGTCAATGAATTATGATTACGCCATGATTATGAGTTATAACAAAACAGGGAAAAGGGCATTGTGTAGAAAAACACATTTCTGTCACAATCAGCTAAATTTCATATTTCATATGTGTGCAATGGTTCATTTAGACATGTTACCACAACCAATGTTGGTGCCACTATCTATAGCCTCACCCCAAAGGGTGCCTAAAATGACTAAAATGTGTTATTTGTTGATGTAGGCAAGCTTGTATAAAATGGCGAAAGCCCTATAACAGTCTCTCTGCAAGTAGGAAATTTTGTACTATTACTGAAACCAACCTCTCTTTCTCTCCCCTTCTCCTTCCTCTTTCACTTTAAGTACTGCAACTATTGAGAAAAGAGAATAAAGAAAAACTGAATAGAGGAAGAGAAGAAACCGAGGTCCCAGTGAGAAAAGGGTGGGTGAAAAAAACAATGAAAAGGAAAATAGGAATGAAAAGCAGCAGGAAAGACAGAAAGTAAGAGAAGGGGGAAAGACAGCTGGAGGGGAGGGGAGGTGTAGAAAAAAGAAGCAAAAGTACAAAAAAACAAGTGCAAGTAAAAACAAAAAAGAGAGGATGGGGAGGAATTTTGAGGATGTGGTTATTAGTATATATATATAAAAAAGACAAATTTCGGTGCAGATGGTTATGGTTCATAATATTTGCAGTTGGAAGCACCCCCCTTTCTCAGTAAACAAATTAGATGTTGATAATAGATTTATGAGCTGATAACAATGTTTTAATGATAAAAAAAAAACACCATTTTAACCAATCAAATAGAATGTTTATTATTGTTGGCTACAGTGCTGCAGGCATTACACACAGCTGAAATAAGGTGTGGCTACCTCTTGGTGTGTGAGAATGTACAAGTATTCGGGTACATTTATTAATGCAGACATAGATCTGCTATTTTTTCTTGTTACTAAAATACACAATTTACAATTTGCCTTGCCAATGTATTATGTTAATAATATCATCCTTTTTGTAGATTTTGTAAAAAAGCTGCAAGCAGATAAAGTGAGCCATGCTAAATACAATAATATTGATTTATTCTACACTCTATGGGCAGAAATATGTGGAAAACTGGCCATCACACCCATACATACAAAAGGTTATTACGTTATGAATGAGAAGGGGAAGTAAATCTATAATAGTATGGTCAACAATCACAAATGTATGCAAATGGTATTTTGTTTTTGTTATCCATTAGCTGCTACCGGCCAATGTTGATCACTGGACTTCATATTTGATTTAGCCAAAGTTTTAAGCCAGATAACCTTTCTAATACAACACTCACATATTATCCGGGGTTGGGACCAGCCCTGAGCATGCACTGGCTTGTGCAACTAATTTATTGTTGTATTGTGTTCAGTACCACAGGTGTTGCAGGAGGACAAGATAAACACAGTAGAGTTAGTATCATTAACCAGAGTTGTGAAGCCTTAGCAAAGTTTCCAGTCCACAACCCGTTCAAAAACCACAAAAAGACCCAAAATGACCCCCCATAATTTTGAGAATTTAAAAAGAAGGACGCATTTTTCACACTTTGCTATTATAGTATTTGCATTGGAAACAAGTTCGGTGTTCACACAGAGTTGTATAGTATAGGCATTTTCCACTCTACAATCCCCTTTCACCTTTCAGAATCTCCAAAAAATTGTTTTTTGGAGACAAATCACTGTGATTGTTTGTTTACATGAATTACATGCACCTCCTTTGAGTATGCAACAAAAGAAGATTATGGGTAACATACAGTATATTCTTTTTAATCAGCCCAATCTGCTTACCAAATTAACTGTCCTATTTCCTCTGGGTTTCCATTTGGTTAACATGCTCCTAACATGCTGGTAAGTGAGCTAAATTGGTCTTAGGTGTAGGGAAAGTGTGTACATTTGTGTTTTCTATTTGTACTTGGAGCTTGATAGGAAATACTGCATCAAGATGTAAAATATAAGTGTAGCATTCTCCTTGGATCAGATAAGAATGAAGAGTAGACAGTAGACAAGAAAGGCAATTTATTTTTACTGCACTTTCCTACTTTCACTTTACTTTTCAGACACACTCTCCCCTAATTTGATCATCATCACTGCACCCCGCAACATTGTATACCCGCCACAAATGGACATTCGGTGTAACCCAGATGAGGATGGGTTCCCTCTTGAGTCTGGTTCCTCTCAAGGTTTCTTCCTTATGCCATCTCGGGGAGTTTTTCCTTGCCACAGTCGCCACCGGCTTGCTCATCAGGGACAAACTTACTCATAAAGAACATATTCATTTTTAATCACCGCATTGTCTGTGTAAAGCTGCTTTGAGACAATGTTCATTGTTAAAAGCGCTATACAAATAAAAATGAATTGAATTGAATTGAATTAATTTATCCGTGCTGCTGCTCACTGAAACACAAATCACTTATTAACCCAAATTTTACCCAGGTGTGAGGTCGCTACCCCTCACCCATGCTGGCTCAGCGTTGACCAAGTACCAAATTTCAATCTTTTTTTTTATGTTACTTCATTTCATGTCCTTCCTACAAATTTTCCCTAGTGACATCCAGGACACTAACAAATTTACATCCTCACTTTCATGAACACATTTTTATTGTTAGATTAAGATGTTTGACCTGTCCATCTGTCTATGGAAGACAAATACTGGTGGCAATCAGCTCAATTCCCAAACATCACCACAGATCACAGATAGTGCTTGACATAAAAGTCAGTTAGGATCTCATCAGAGACCCCAACTTGAGAGATAACACAGAACAGTGCCTCCAGGAGCAATATAAACTGAGATATTTTACAAATAGAGGTATTGCCTTGCAAAGTCCACCAAAACTACACAAATCAATGCCTTTCTGTAGTCCATGCTAATGATCTGATGTCCATACCAATTCTTATAAAGGGGACCACAATCAAGTGTAATGGTCTTTGGTACCAAAAATGTGTAGTCTCAAGGAAAAGCGCTGATGGTGGTGCTCAAGTTTTTGGCCAACCAGTTGCATTATCAACTGCAAAGGTATTCCAGCAGGATTGTGACTGGAGGTTGACAGGCTATGAGCTGGGCTTCCTTTGATAGAAGTATGAGCAAGTGGATAGACTGTAATAGTGTCCATTACCATGCTTCTGTGGCATAAATGCCTCCTGGTCATCCTGTGGTCTCATCTTTGTGAGCAAAATGGGGCATGGCTGGGCGTTCATTGAGGCTGCTGCTGGAGTACCTGCTGGTTGGATCAGATTCTGTATCACCTCTGCCTGAGCTTGGAGCAGAGCCTGGAAATGCTGCTCCTGTTCCACACACAGCTCAAGGAGGGACTACTGCTGCTTGTAGTGGATGAGATGGGAGTCTTCTCAATTTCAGTGAGGGGTGAGTATTCTATGAGAATTTTCTCACTTCCAGGTTTCATTAACCTAAACTTTACTTTCACAAACCATCGCTCAACCATGCTCTAACTTCCACAATGAGCAAATCATTGTTTATCTTCAACAAGTATCATAATGTATATACACCGATCAGGCATAACATTATGACAATATAACATTATGACCAGTGAGTAAATAACACTGATTATCTCTTCATCGGGGCACCTATTAGTGGGTGAGATATATTAGGCAGCAAGTAAACATTTTGTCCTCATAGTTGATGTGTTAGAAGCAGGAAAAATGGGCAAGCCTAAGGATTTGAGAGAGTTTTACAAGAGCCGAATTGTGATGTCTAGATGACTAGGTTAGAGCATCTCCAAAACTGCAGCTCTTGTTGGGTGTCCCCAGTTTGCAGTGTTCAGTATGTATCAAAAGTTGTCAAAGGAAGGAACAGGGGTTGAACCGGTGTCATGGGGGGCCACGTGGTGCCAATGACATTTTGAGTTTTAAATCGTTTTGTTTTCAGCAAAAATGTCTGATTATTTGAACAAGCAGAAAAGTATTAAGCATTTTATATTTGCACATCCAATCACAGTATTTTAAATAGATCTTTAGCTGTATCATCATAATGATGCCAGTGTACAATGAATGATGAAGAAGAGGCCATACAGAAACACTATATACATGTTGAGCACTTAATTAAGAACATGTACACCTACTCATTCCTCCAAAAAATAATGAATAAATAAATAAATAAATAAATAAATAAATAAATAAATAAATAAATAAATAAATAAATAAAATACAAATAAAATAATATTTTTTATTAAATCATATAATAATAGTATATATAACTTATTGTGTGTTAATATTTTCCTGACATCATACCACCTTTGAGATTTCCCCAGTCTCAATGCTCTTCTGCAGGTTTCTGCTCACATTGAAAAGGGCAAATGTAAGGACACTTTGATTATTATTATACTTTTTTTTCTTTGATTTATAACTTTAATTCAAATCCAAAAGCTTCTTCATTTTAGGAGATAGTGTACATCCTATGGTGTATTACATACTCATTAACTGTTTATTTTTAAAAGACACCTATTTTAAGAAAACTTGCATATGACAGTTATTGCTACACCTAAATGTACACAAACCCATTGTTAATGTAAAATTATGATGACCTCGATCAGTTTTAGATAAGTCTAAAACTGAACAAAGACTCGTTCCCATAAAGAAAGTGTGGCTGGAGACTGACATGTAGTTGAGTTAGCTGAGTGAGCTCCGATATGCTAAGAGAAAGTTTATGCTCTTTTCTTGAAGTGGCAAACAAAACACCCCACCCCTGCCCCCCACCCACAAAAAGCTTTCGATGACAATTTCAGGGACTGAATAAAACTATCAACTAGACCATTCATTGCAGGGTGCTAAGAGGCAGACATGGTGTACTCAGTGTCATTTGCTTTAACGATGACTGGAATTCCTTTGAGGTAAACTGCATACCATTATCACTGACCAATTGCTATGGTAAGCCAGTTCGGGAGAACAATGTGCAGGGCAGGTAAAAACTTACTGATTCTATCCAAAGATTTATGGCGGCTTTACATGTTAATCTAGTGTCCAATTCAACTGTGCCATTGAAATAGTCAAGTCAAGTCAAGTCAAGTTTATTTGTATAGCGCTTTTCACAACAGACATTGTCTCAAAGCAGCTTTACACAAATCAACAGTTAAGGTGAATGGTGTGAATTTGTCCCTGATGAGCAGCCGTGGCGACTGTGGCAAGGAAAAACTCCCTTAGATGTTATGAGGAAGAAACCTTGAGAGGAACCAGACTCAAAAGGGGAACCCATCCTCATTTGGGTGACATCAAGAGTTTGATCATAAATCTTTCAACAATACAGAACACTGGAGAATGAGAACTAACATGATTACTGGAGTATAAGATTATAAGTGATGTTCTTTCTGCAGTCTTATACAGTCTATATGGTTAGTAGCTCCTAGTTTTATAAGCTCAGTATTTGTGATCATCACAGATCCAGCATCAGCTTCTCCATGCCAGAGCCTTTAAACACTCCAGGAGGTCCAATGTCAAACTCCACACATGTAGCGGGATCCAAATGGCACTGGTACGTCTCTAGATGGTTCGGGATGTTTGCGAGTTCTGCATCTACTCCTTCAAAGGTCCGTAATCGTAAAATTCCGAAATAGTCACACTTACTTCAAGAAAACTTGTGCATATTGAGCTAACACATGCTCTAGACTATCCTTGTGAACACGAAATTACCTTGGCCACAACCTGTGTACATCCTAAAGTGCATTTTAGTTTGAGTTTGTAAATGTGGTGTTTAAAATCATTATGTGATATTATTGACAGCGCTGATCCTGTGTCAAGTTGCATCTTCAATTTCACCCCTTCAGTGACAGGGGTGACCCAGATAATTTTGCGGTCTGTCTCTTTAATAGA
This sequence comes from Silurus aristotelis, assembly GCF_946808225.1. NCBI lineage: Eukaryota > Metazoa > Chordata > Actinopteri > Siluriformes > Siluridae > Silurus > Silurus aristotelis. The sequence goes on from NC_139583.1 coordinate 18,690,823, forward strand.
ATGCAGTTCTCTGTATGACAAGCCGCCTTTTCAGTTTTCTAAATCTGATGCATTCAGTTCATTTACCTTTGTATTTCTTTTCGCAAATTCCTTTTTTTTTTGCAAAGTCCTATTCCTTTTCTGAACTTTGCTTTACACATTTTCTGTATGCATCCTTTAATGAGACATTGTCTGCACTTTCTCTCTTTAAACCAGCAATCAACAGGTTTGTGTGACTTTTCACCACATCTGAAACATTCTGGACTTGTTTTTATATTTTCCTTTGTTGCAAATTTGTTTATGTGATATTCAGTTCTCACATTTCTTTGCAGTTTCAGCACATCCAGCATTGAGCTCTCTCTTAGTAAGGAATCACTTTTGGGTGCTCTCGCTGTGCAGGCCGCAGACAAGCCTATCTCCTAGCGCATCAGACAGCCCCTTGCTGAATTGGCAGTGCTCGGTTAGCCTCTGTAGATCGGCCTTGTACTCTGATACTGATTCTGTTTTTTTGTTGATTACACTTATGGAAGAGAAAGTGCTCTGTGAATATCAAGGGCTTTAGATTTAAATGCATTTGCACATCCAGAATTTCTTTAAATATTTTCTACATTTTCATACATGTTCTCTTTACTGTTACTGGTGCAGTTATGCAGGGTAATACATGCTCATTACACTCAAGAGAAAAGCCACTTTACTCTCATTCCCTATATTATTGGTAACTGTTAAACTCGCTCCACATATGTCACCCAGACCTTCACCACCTGTCAAAGGCATCCATTTGTCCAACAAACCCAGACATTTTCTTAGCTTTTTTCATCTTCAGTTTTGCTGCATGAATCTCCTTACAAATCCTGTTGCTAGTTTTGTTGTGGTTTACACATGCATTGCCTTCAACACATCTTCACTCCTTAACTGCCTTTACCGTATTCTATACAAAAGTGAACTACTTTAGCTATTGGCTCAAAACATGGCACACTGCATCCCTAGTGAACAGATACAGTCATTTCTCTGCTCTATATTAATTAATTGTGAATTGCAATATTAAAACTATATAACCATGCTACAAAATACAAATCCAAAATAGTGACAAAATAAACTATCCATACAAACGACATTGGAAACTGCACAGTTCTTTATTAAAAATAAAGTTCTTTATTTTATTATGCATTCCCGAAACACACTACTGAAGGTTATCAATCTGATCATCTTCTCAATAAATTTAACGGTAGTAATAAGTTAGCACTCATTAGATCTTAAATGTAATAAGAGTCTCTAAACCTTACACAGTGGTGCAGAGTTTGTTGCTAAAGAAGAAACCATGTCCTTTAGAATCCTGTCTCTAGCTGTTCTGGTGATGTCTCAACTAAAAATAATTAAATCCTACTATGTAAAAGGCAAACCTATGTAGGGGTGTGTGTGTGTGTGTGTGTGTGTGTGTGTGTGTGTGTGTGTGTGTGTGTGTGTGTGTGTGTGTGTGTGTGTGTGTGTGTGTGTGTGTGTGTGTGTGTGTGTTGCAGGAGATGAGAGAAGGGAGATAGCATGTGAACGTACAGTGAATTACGAATTGGTTGCATGTCACATGCTATTGGGACTGGGTTGAAATCAAATTTCAATCCAATAAGGTTTATTTAAAGGTTTTGGATTGCAAAGGTTTTGGAATGTAGCTGAAATGTATGTGTGCACTGGGACATTCACATATTATCCACTGGTGCCCATTAATATCTATTTCAGGGGTCAAAAGCATGGTGTGAAAATGGTGCCTATTCCTCACTTCACTCATTAATTTTTAAGTTTCTATCAAAAGATCTGGTAAAGGACCACAACAAGTCAATAGAACTAAGTGCATGAGGGTATTGCTTTATGGACTATGCAATGTGAAACATGGAAGCAGTGGTTCATCAGCATCTTAGTATGCAGCATCTTAGTTGTGGAAGCAGTCTAAATCTTCTCAATCCTGAAGAGATCCTGAATGAGAAGGGTGCAAATTTCATTAAAAAAACAACAACACCACATTATTAGGGATTAAATTAGTTCGTACATTCATGGCATTTATCATTCATACATTTATGGACCATTTGAGTGAATTGTACATTTATGCACAATGATGCCCCGAGATAGAAGCGTGCAGAAGTGTGCATTTCCCCAGGGTTCTCCCCGTTTCAATTATGGCTGCAAACCTGGTGTCCTAGACAATTTCAGCGCAAGAACTGTATAACAAAAACTACAGTCTCAACTGCATCATAGGAATACTCACTGGGAGAGCATATGCTTGTATTATTACCAACATCAATCTCCATATTACTTCAAAAGGCACTTTGAGGTCACACTGTGGACTGGGCACATTGACACTGAGGTGAACAGACCAATCTTCTCAATATGGGTATACTTTATATGGATTTAATCTGCATGAACTTTAAACAAGTCAACATGCTGTCTTCTTTACAATGTCACATGCTGATTTATGTCACATGCAGCTTGATTTATAGCCTGGCTTTTTTTTTTTTTGTCCTAAAACAAAAAAAAACTTTTCACTCTTTTTGGGTTACTTCCATTTGATTTTTCTCCATTAATAACCTTATATAAAATATATACTTCTAAATAGACGATTTCCATGCATCTTGCTTGTAAGGGCTAATTGTTTAAACAAATATGAACAGGGGAGATAGAAAAAAGGGTTCATTTCACATATAATTTGCACAGGAATAAATCAGCCATTCGAATGTCCCAAATCAGCATCCTTGCTCAGCAAGAGATGATGTCAGTGTTTCAGCTTCAACCCGTTAACTGGTTTAAAAAAAAAAGTTAAATTATTTGGCAGAATTGAGTCTGGTCAGCCAATAATCCATAAATGTTTTCTCATACTTTGCTGTAAATACTTGCTAGACCTGCTAGACTAGAATTTTATGTTAGAAAATAAAGATAAGCAAAGTGACGCTCTCCAAATTTCACTCCTGTCCTCATTTCTCAACACAACATGAAGCTTAGTGTAAAAGAAGAGGTCAAAGGGGGTAAAAGACAACGCATTGGGAAAAGAATCTCATTTATTCCTTATTTTACAAAAACTGTGCTTGTTTTTTGTGCAAAACACAAATAAAACCACCCAGCAGCCAAACTGAGTGCTAGACTGCATGACCAAAAATGTTCCAAGAGATAGGCTGCCCCCCACTGTCTAATGCCAACCAGACTGCATAAATTAAATTACGGTGGTGTGAAAAGGTGTTTCCTGCTTTCTTATTTTTTTGCATGTTTGTCAATGTTTCAAATCATTAAACTAATCAAAATATTAGTAAAAGATAACACAAGTGAACACAACATGCAGTTTTTAAATGAAGGTTTTTATTATTGAGCGAAAAAACCCTTTAGCAGCAAAACTGCAATCAAGCGTTTGCGATAACTTGCATTGAGTCTGTTACAGCGCTGTGAAGGAATTTTGCACCACTCATCTATGCAGAATTATTACAGTCACAAAGCAGTATTAAATAAATCTGGATATGAATTTTAAATGTATACATTTATCCCTAATTAGCAAGCCAGAGGCAACGGTTGCAAAAAAAAATATTCCTATAACAGAATGAGATAGTAAGGGGCACTACCTTAACTGACAATCACTTTTTGGGACTATAACTCTATGCTAACATTGACAAATATATATATGAATATCTGATCAGCAAATCTGATTCAGCATACCAAATTCCAGCTCAGTCAGACTTATATATGCCTATGTATGCTCTGACCACAATCTTTGTGTATGACCAAAGTTTCTTGTCCTGTTTTTTTCCAAATCCCTGCTAGCATTATTTTGTTGACTAAATTAGCCTTTTTTTTTCTTTCTTTCTTTTTTTTTTACATTTCAATAAAAAAAATCACACAAACAATGAAGAAAAAACTTTTAGAGTTAGATAGATAGATAGATAGATAGATAGATAGATAGATAGATAGATAGATAGATAGATAGATAGATAGATAGATAGATAGATAGATAGATAGATAGATAGATAGATAGATAGATAGATAGATAGATAGATATTATTCAGTAAGTAATGAAAGATTTGCATACTGATGCAGCACACAAAATTTAATTGTATGTTCATGAGAAACAGCTATTTGAAGTCAAATGCACACATATTCAAATATCATGGCCCAATCTTTGCAGACAGCCTCAGACAACTTTCTTAATATAAACATTTGAACATTTGGTTCAAATTTGTATGACCAATTAATTTTCAATTACAATAGGAGCTTTAAAAATATGTAATTTGAGATGCTGATAAAGAACCAGGGCACAAACAGATATTTTTGGCATTTTGATAATTTTTGATAATTACTGAGAATTTTTTATTTTTTTAGGTAATTTGAATGAGTAAACCAACTGTGCCTCCATGGAGTGATTGGTGTGTGGCAACTATAATTATACATTTGAACAGTTTTTGATAATTTCTCAGGTTCAAACTTGCCCACATTGTTTATCAATTTCATGGAATCCTCACACTAATTTGCAAAAGTAGATTTAGCATATTATAGAAACACAGATAGATTTGTCATTTCACCAAAACACTACAAAGTACAAACGACAAGGTGTGGAAAAATATTCAGAATATTTATTTAAAAAACTATTACAGTTGTTTACAATAGTGCAGCCAGGTAGGAATCTGAAAAAATGCACATTGAGGTGCATTAACGAGGTAAAAACATTGCAAAATAATAATATACTTTTTCTATGTACATGATGATTATATATACAGGTTTGAACTTAAGTAACTGTACATAAGCTGCTTCAGCAAGTTGTAATATATTATATCTGTAATTATTATATCTGTGCCATCAGGTGGACAACCTAAGAGACTGTGAATTAAGGTGCATTGATGGGATCTTAACAGATTATCATCATGGTAAATAAATACAGAACAGAGCAGAATGTGTATGTAATATTTTTTTTTTGTGACGGCACAGAGGGATATTCCTCTCCTGACACAGATCAGTGTTATTGTAATATCTCATTGCAGTCAGCAGGAAAGACATCCTGTAGAATTCTTTGTCAAGGTGGACTTGAAGTATTCTTCTTCTGAAACTACTCTGCTGTTTAGCCAGTAGGTTGTGGAGAGGATGTAAGTTTTTCTCCATAACAGTTTGTATCCGTCTCTCCAGTACCAACTTCAAGCAATCTATTGAAGTCCACACAATTGAGCTGGCCTTCTTGATGAGTTTGTTAATTTTCCTAATATCATTGCTTCTGATGCTGTTTTGGAGGTGTCAACCTGCATTTTCTGGAGCTTTTCTTTTAGCAGTACAGGTTAGAATGTGTTAACATGCTGTCTGCTTTATCTAGGTAAAAAAGAGCTCATTGGAGTAGATAAATGATGGCATCATCCACAGCAACCTGAGGGCATTAGGCAAACTGCAATGATTCGAGGAAGGTGCAAACCTGCAAACATCCTCACTGTAATGGCATCTGGTCTGTAGTCATTAAGGGTAGATAGAGATTACTTTTTTTAGATTGGAAAAAGGCAGGATCTTTTCCACAGCATCTGAACCTTCTCCTGATAGACTGAGGTTAAACAAGTGCTGTAAACCCCACAAAGATGATTTGCACAGGCCTCTATAGGGCTGAAACTATCAGGCTTGTTTTGACCAGTCTCTTTAGCTGACTTCTTAAAACAGAGAATGGGTTGAGGTTAGTAGAGGGTACATCCATGTTGCTAGAAAAGGTAGAAGAGATGCATGGTGGTGGTGGTGGTGGAGCTTTAAAGTCCAGTGTGGAATGAAGATATGGACAGAGTAATCTGCTTTTGTTATTTGCTGGGGTGTGAGGGGGAAGCAGTTGTGAAAACTGTGGGGGTGGGAGGGTGTGATGTCTGTGTAGCTAGAGGAGGGAGGAGAGGGGACAGCTGGGGATCCTGTACTAAACTTCTTGAAGAAAAGGTTGAACTCACTGGCTCAGCTCAGGTTTATCTCTACGCCTTAAAACCGGTAATATTTTTCATACCAGACAACAAATCTCACAAGTTCATCTGTAGCTTATTTTCCACCTGTAAGCATGCTGTATGGGAGCACAGTCCCCTGCATGAGAGAAAAAAAAAACATTTGACCGAGTCACTACATATTTGGAATTTGGAAACTGTGTAACTTAGTATATGGAATTCAAATTGTGCATTTACTTCATCTTACCCCAGGGAATTACAGGATAAAGAATTGTGAATTTAGCACAAATTCTTCAAGTAATTTGTAAAAAAAAAAAAAAAAAAGATTTTTTTACTGATATCTTCCACAAGGTGGCACAGTCACAGTACAATTGAGGGCATGGTCCAGAAAACAGTGTTGTGGTAATACAGTTTTGTGTTAGTCTGTGTGTGTTGCTGCTAAGATACAGATCAGCTTCTTGTTTGCTGGGTTTTCTGTCAGATTTATTGCCTCAATACGTAGAATATATGTAAAATATGTGGAGAATTTAACATTATTTTCATGAATTTTGTAGATGATTGCACGGGCCAAATTTAGTGATAATTAGACAAAATATTGTAGCAGTAGTGGGACATTTTTTTTGCCCTACAGGAATTGCATTATGTATTTCAGAAGTTGGTATGTGTTTATTATTGGAAATTGAATATAAGAAAAAAAAACTGTGATTTGATACTAACATTTGGATTAAATATATAAAATACAGTCAAAGTTACACAGTCCAGAACTATTTCATTATCTCATCTACTATACATTATGCCATAGTCATAATATATGCACTCTGTAGTGTTACGAGGACAAACATAAATTCACCTACATGTCTCAGGTTGGGGAGTGGTGGCTCCAGCGGCTAAGGCGCTGGGTTACTGATCGAGAGGTCGGGGGTTCAAGCCCCGGTATCGCCAAGCTGCCACTCTTGGGCCCTTGAGCAAGGCCCTTAACCCTCTATGCTCCAGGGGACCCTTACTAGAAAAATAAAACCAGGACCGTGACGTCGGAGCGACGTGGGGCCGCCTTCCCGTGGGCTCACCACCTGCAGGAGGGACCGTAAGGGACCGGTGCCGAGAGGATTGGGCAGCAGTCGAAGGCGGGGGCCTTGACAGCCCGATCCCTGGACACGGAGAAGTGTCTGGGGAATCTGCTTAGACTGCTGCCCCCGCGACCCGATTTACGGATAAGCGGGAGAAGATGAAATGAAATGAAATGTCTCAGGTTAATGTCTTCACTTGTGCTGCTGAACCTTTTGACACCACTGATCATACTGTTCTCCTTGATATACTAGAAAATTCTAGAAAAGGCTCACCACCTGCAGGAGGGACCGTAAGGGACGGTGCTGTGAGGATTGGGCAGCAGTCGAAGGCGGGGGCCTGCTTAGACTGCTGCCCCCGCGACCCGAATTACGGATAAGCGGGAGAAAATGAAGAATGAATGAATACTAGAAAATGTTATTGGGGGAATAGCCATCTCCCTGCTCAGGCTTCCTAATTACATGCTATCTCTTGAAAGTCTTTTACCTCTAGGTGGGATTATTTAATGTCTGCCTGGATTTAATGTCTGTATGGATGTTAAGTGCATCAAGAGTCCTTTGTAATCCATGTTGTACTAGCTCCCAATCAGATTTTGCTTTGATTATAAAATACTACTATCGACATATAACGCATTAAATGGTCTTGTGCCACAGTGCCTGAGCAAACATTTGCTTACTTCAATCAAAAAGAGCAGGTTATTTATTTTATAAATATTGTTACACCTGACTTCCTCATACAATACCACAACTCTTCTCTCCACCCTGTCGTATGCTTTCACTTAATTCGCAAACACACAATGTAACTCCTTCTGACCTTCTCTATACTTCTCTATCAACATTCTTAAAGCAAATAAGGCATCTGTGGTGCTCTTCCTCGGCATAAAACCATACTGTTTCTCACTGATGGTCACCTCTTCTCTCAGCCTGGCTTCCACTACTCTTTCCCATAACTTCATGGTGTGACTGATCAACTTTATTCCCCTGTAGTTACTGCAGGTCTGCACATCTCCCTTATGCTTTAAGATCGGTACCAGCACACTTCTTCTCCATTCCTCAGGCATCCTCTCACCTTCCAAAATCCTGTTAAACAATCTGGTTAAAAACTCCACTGCCATCTCTCCTAAACATCTCCACGCTTCTACCGGTATGTCATCTGGTCCAACTGACTTTCCACTCTTCATCCTCTTAATAGCTGATCTCACTTCCGCCTTACTAATCCTATCCACTTCCTGCTTCATCAACTTCACACCACCCAACCTCCTCTCTCTCTTATTATCCTCGTTCATCAGCTGCTCAAAATACTCCCTCCATCTTCTCAACACACTTTCCTCACTAGTCAACACATTTCCATCTCCATCCTTTATTGTTCTAACTTGTAGCACATCCTTCCCAGCTCGGTCCCTCTGCCTGGCCAATCGCTACAAATCCTTTTCTCCTTCCTTAGTGTCCAACTTCTCATACAGCTCCTTATATGCCTTTTCCTTGGCTTTCGCCACATCCCTCTTTACTGCTGCCACATCTTCTTGTACTCCTGCCTAGCTGTCTAGCTACACTGTCACCTCTGTTCCCTTCACCTACATGCTCATTGAAGTCTGCTACAATTACTAATCTTTTTTTACCTGATACACTTTCCACCACTTCATCTAACTCATGCTATAATTTTTCTTTCTCCTCCATCTCACAACCCACTTGTGGAGCATAAGCACTGATGACATTTATCATCACCCCTTTAACTTTCAGCTTCATGATCATCACCCTATCAGAAACTCTCTTTACCTCCACTACACTCTTACTGTACTCATCTTTTAGAATCACCCCTACATCATTTCTTTTTCTATCCACACCATGATAAAACAGTTTAAACCCACCTCCAATGTTCCTGGCCTTACTCCCTTTCCACTTGGTTTACTGAACACACAACATATCTACCTTTCACCTCTCCATCATATCAGCATCAGCTACCTCTTGTTCTTTACCAGTCATAGAACCAACATTTAAAGTACCAACCCGAACCTCCACTCTCCTCCACTTCTCCTTTCCCTGCTGTCTTTGTAGACATCTTCCTCCTCTAAATCTCCTCCTTCGGCCAACAGTAGCCCAATTTCCACTGGTACCTTGTTGGCTAACGATACCTGTGGTGGTCGTTGGTATTTAATTTGCCATATGTTTTATACTGGATACCCTTCCTAAAGCAAACCTCCCCATTTATCCGGCCTTTGGACCGGCAATAAGAGTGCACTGGCTTGTGCAACCCTTATGGCTGGGTTAAGCTCTTCTATCAAGATATTTTGGCTAATTTGAGCAAAGCCTCTTTCTAAACTAAGAACAATTCTTTTTAACTACCAGTGTAGTTGTACTGGAATGGTCTAACTAAACTCTACATGCTTATAGAGGTTTGATGTGGAGTTTTTATAAGCTGCAAACACAACTTGCACTACATGTACTTTAAGCCAAAATGGATGCTTAAATATGGCCAGGGTTCACTTCATTTCCTTCAAGTTCAACTGCAGCAATATTTGACAGGTTTCACTTGCAGCTGGGTCTCTGCACCACTGCTCTCTGACTTGTCCATCTCCATCTTTCTTTAGATTTTAACACAGTAGTTTCCGGGGCATGATTATTTTTTACTTGGTAACAAATGTGATTTAAAATGTGAAGTACAATACTACAAACTGTATTTAAGTAAAAGTAATATTAATAAAAACCACTTCAACAAGTACACACACAAAATATCCACAATTACAGTAACATGAGTAAATGTAATTAGTTATTTTTCACCTCTGTTAATAATGAGAAATACCAAGACATGCCAAAACCCAAATGCCACACATGTCCCTCTTTGATTAAAATGGTTGACTTTTTGATTAACTATGTAAATGTATATAAATACATGATATAGAATGGATTATCTTGTTTTAAACATCTTATATTCTAAATATATACATACCCAGTTACACTACAATGAAAAGAATTGCTGTACTTTCATGAAAGATAACATTCCTGAGTTTAAATAACATTCCTGTTTAATTAAATTAAATTTGTTCAAATGCTGTCTTGTGCTCAAATTGTGAACTCAGTGCTTCCAGTAAGTAAAAAAAGATTTTTTGCTTATTTTAGATTATTTATTTTGACATGTTAATGAAATAAATTTTAACAATGAAAAAATATAAATGAACTATATCTTTCTAAATTCCTAAATGTAAAATCCTATTATTTGTGTAGTTCTGAAGATTCAGATTATTATTTTCATGCAATTTCACAAATACCTTTTGTAACACACAACAGCTTACAGTAAAAGAGAGTAAAGTGGCTGCTGATACATTTATTTTCAGCCTACACAATATAATATAAGGTATAACCAAAGAACATTTTACTCTGGCTTTTTTTATTATTAAAATTAAAAATCAATCAATCATCAATCTAAACCTAACCCTTTTTTTTAACCTTTTGCTTAAAGAAATAAAAATTGTTGGATTTTTTTCCTAATCTACAATAGGTGGTTGAAATAGGTTTGCCCGTTATTTATTTATTTATTTAATTTATCTGTTTAATTTTCTGTCAAGTTCTTGTTTATCAATCCTTTGTCAACCTAGGATTAAATGTTCTGATGTGTTGAGCCTTCTACGAGCCATCTATTTGTTTTTAAAAATGGATTATTCATGCTTATATTCAACTATGACTAATATAAAATAAAAAAAACCTGAACAAGTGAGCACCTGAGATTTCATGGGAATTTAATTCAATAAATTTTTATTTGTATAGGGCTTTTAACAATGCACATTGTCTCTAAGCGGCTTTACACAGATAATGTGGTAAGAAAGAATGAATAAGATTGTACTTTATAAGTCATGGGAAGTGTGGCACAGTTCCAGTGCAAAGATCTCCTACATGTAGTCTTAAGTCTTGTACCACTGTGCACTTCCTGGTTCACCTGACAACTTTGCCATTACCATTTTCATGCAAACCTTTCTCTGTTTTAAATTAACCTACCACCGTGAAAGCCCCTTGAGACTTCAAACTGTATTTAAGGCACAGGAAAGTCTTGTGAGTTCCGTCTCATTAATTATTCATGCTTCTCCAGCAAACACCTCCACCTCTTCCTAACAACCATTAAGTATGTTGCTTCTCAAAGTCTGTAGTTCCTCTGTTGTTATATATTCTCTAACATTTGTGCTAAAAATATTTTAATTTTAGTTTGTGTTATTATATTATTATATACTTCTGTTCTTCTTCTGCTTTTGGCTTCTCCGATTAGGGGTCGCCACAGTGGATCATCTGTCTCCATACCCCCTGTCCTCTACATCTGCCTCTTTCAAACCAACTCTTTGCCTCTGTTAAAGATGAGAAATACATAGATATCCCAAAACCTCTTTTGGCATAATTCAGACAAGTTTGCATATTTTTCTTTGTAAGAAACTGCTTCCGTCTTGCCACCCCACCCCACAGCCCAGACTTATGCAGAATAAAGGAGATTGTACTCACATGCAAGAAGTGACCAGTACCTGCCAGAAATTCCTGTAGTTCCTTTAGTGTTGCTGTGGGCCTTTGGGTAGCAGTCCTGATATGTTTTCTCCTTGTTTTCTAATAAACTTTGGAGGCTTGTGCTGATCTTTGCGATGCCTCTGTTAAGGATGTAACAAGTCTGACATGTATGTTGTTATTTCTGTCTTTTTATTTGAAGACCTGCAATTTCATAAGGGTGTGTACACTTTTTATATTCACTGTATTCACACAACCCCAATTCCAATAAAAGTTGGGACACTGTGGAAAATGTAAATGAAAACAGAATGCAATGATTTGCAAACCTCATGAACCCATATTTTATTTGAATTAAAACATTTTCTGTGTCTCTATGTATGATCAACAACAGTACAACAACAGTGTGTACATCAGGAGTCTAAGAGTCAGGAGACTGCTCCACATTCCTGGGTCTTCGTGATAAATAAATAAATAAATAAATAAATAAATAAATAAATAAATAAATACTGTATTTGATTTTGTCTGCGTTGACTGCATTACGGCGGAACCATAGTTGCCGAGTATTGTTTCTATCCGGACTACGAAAGCACACGGGATGGCTAATAGAATTACTCAAGCTCTAAACTAAACAGACACGGAGTCGGGTTGTCCAAAAGCATATGTTCCCATAGTAACTGGGATGGTTTTAAAATGAGATTCGTTTGTACAGATGGAATTAGACTGTTTTATAGACAGCTTAATTATTGCAATATCCCAAGTTCCCAAAGTCAATGCAATACCTCTAAATAGGTTTTAAAAGGAAGCTGAATGTGCGAAATCGTGTTTTAATACGTCGCTCGTGTATTCCGCCCTTCCAGCCTTCGCCCTGCCTGCTGAACCTTCCCTATCTTTTGTGTTGAGGGGAGGGGCAGAGCGGCGTGTCACTAACTCACCACGCATATGCTTGCAGCGTGCTCGAAACTGCATTCGACATCACTTAAACGTGGGAACGTAATCCTGTTCACGTTCAAAATTGAAGGATATTTGTTGCAATCTGGCTACCAGATGCAACAAACCAAAAACATGGAATTGTAGATTTCATCTCCCCCGACTGCTTTGAAGAGTGCACACGAGAAGCCTGGACAAAAGTGAGTCCTCGGTGGTCGGTACAGATTACGTAGTGCCTAATTAAATGGTAACTGTATGATGATCCTGGACCGTCGGGTGTTTGCTTAGTGTGTCAAACAATGTTTACAATGCTGGTTTTCTCCAGTCGGGGAAGCAATGTTTCTTGTAATGGGCGGTTTTGCTTTGCTCTATTTCGATGTTGGTGTCAGTAGGGGAAGGGGCAGGTGGAGACTCTGAGACTCCTCTCTGCAGCAAGACCTTATCTGTCTGTATGGTGTTAGAATAGCCGAGGACACCGCACCCCCGCCCCTTTATTTTCTTAACAAATACAATTAAATCACAGAGTATGTTTATTTTACTAAAAGCATACCAGAGGTTCACTGGATCCCTTTTTTATAACCATTTGAATCCATTCTCATAACCCTGCGTACGTGATATCGGCAGTTGCGGTAAATCACGTATTCGGATGATGTAGTCCACTGCAGCTGAGCTGACTTTCTGCTGATACTTTGAATTTTAAAAGAGGAAAGACTGCACAGGGGATCATTCCAGTTAGTAGTGCTTTATAGGGATTTATAGTGTTAATGTCAAATGCAAAGCTTTTAAGAATTTGTTAAAAGTCCGTTAATCTCAAAGCACCTCTAAGGAGATTTACAAAAACACCTACCTACAAAAAAGGCACAGAGAAATAAGAGTAATTCTTTTTGATACTAGTGCTAGAGTGGGCTGATCTGTAAATAAAGTGGGCAACTTGAAAATATGGGTGTAAAAAAAATATGCAGGAAGATGACAATCGTAACATGAAAATTAATTTCATCATACTACAAATAAAATTATTTATGCTTTCTTGAAAAGGTAGATCTGCCAGGATTTGCAAGGAAATGGGGAATTGCAAGGGAGGTACTGGAAAGAGAGACCAAATATGCTGACAGAGATGTTTTTATTGGGTCAGACCTGTCTGAACAACACTTTGGGAAAGGAGCCCTATGTGAGGTTGACAGAAAGGGTTTGTCTGGCTGATAAGATTTAGCAGTTTCTGTCATTGACATGCAACCTTACAGTCCTTAAACAGCCAGAGGTCTTTATTTTTTTGTACATTTTTACAATTATGGAAATCTTAAAGTTTTTGTTTGGCTCCAGCAGATCAACAATGCAAATCGATTTAATTTATAACCTGATGAAAAAAAGCAAAATGTACACCATTGCAATGCAATGTCATATCTCTGTGTGAATCTGTGTTTAGAGCTTAAACTACTGGTATTTGTTATTTGTATTCAGATATACACTGTAAAGGGGGGGATGTTTATACCGTTCTGAAAATACTGCTAAACTGTGATCATTCCTAATTTGTTTGTTATACAACTATATTTGAATCAAACCAGACATTCAGTGTAACTTACCAGCATGCTTCTTTTATCGAATGTGACTGAGTATGAAATATGTCTTTTCCAAATCAACAAATTGTTATGGTAACACTATAGCATCTTTACGGTGTATGAATCGCCCCGTTCAATGTTATTTATTTATTTATTTATTTTTAAGCTTTTGTTTGCTTCAGTTTTAAAGGCGTATGTCTTTCGGAGGCATATGACTTTCATTTGCCCTTTTCTTGTGTTTCATTTATTGATATAATAATCAGATAAGAAGATTATGCCTCAGCAATGCTCATACAGACCTAGTAATGTAAATACACTGCACTTTTCCTGAATGTCGTCTGCTTTAGGGAATAGCTTTGACCCTATACTGTTGTAGGTTTACCACTCCCCCTGGAGATCTACATCTCACTTAATGTTCTGTTATCATTAAAAGAACAGTATGTGGTGCTTTTGTAAACCCCAAACCCGCAAGTATTGTTTACTTTTTTTTCCCTTTGGTGTACACTAAAGACTGTATAAACAAAGTGAAACTGTATAAGCAGTTAATCTGTAATTCACTGTAACTCAGGAATGATAAAAATGAGGGTTGTCTTCCCAAAACACATGGGTCACTCTTGGAGAGTGGAATGGGGGAGGTTGTGTATAGTGGTTGCTGAAAATAACCTCTTTTGGACGTCATAGTCAAGGCAGTTTCCCAGCACACTTGTTACTAGCACTGCCATAATTCTGGAAATGAGCAGCACAGCTAGAATAGGGTCAAAGATCACAAGCATTTGATTGGTCTTTTTGAGGTTGTCAAGGGAAAAGCATGTTTTAAACTTAAGTTTCAGTCACATTTTTCTTGTTAAAAATAATTTAATTTTATGGCCTTGCTCCTTTTGTTAATGAGGCCTTTGAGGGGTCAGTGTCACTGACCTTCATACTTCTAAATGTGTAGCATGTGGGATCATGTTCTGTACATTTGTATATGTATTGAATGTATCCTTTACAATAAGCAAGCATTTAAATGTGTAGAATACAGATACAGTGCATGTGCAGGATGGAATCAGATATCTCTGAGCATTCCAGCTATTTAGATTTATTCTCCATATAGTTTTAATGAGCTCCAGTGGCCAATCTGTTATATAGGACATTCCACCCCTTTACTTGACCACACCTTTTACACACTGATCCATTTATTTTTGTCAGCCTACCACGTTGGCTGGCGTAGAGGAGTCATGTTCACTTTTTAAATAGCTCAGTGACAGGCTGAGTTCCCACTGTTAAAACTTGGCTGTAAAGAAGTTGCTGGGTATTAGGTGGTGGTATCCAGCCAGGAATTTGTCAGAATATGGGATTGCAAGTAATGGAAACATCACATTAGCTTTTAAGAAAGTTAGTCTCTGTAACACTAATTCTGTTTTTGAATCTTGCAGTCTCCACTAGCCTATATCAGATTATAGCTCCTGTCTGCTGCTGAATGTATGGTATAGTATCCTAGTATATGATTGCAATCGCTTGCTAAAAACATTTAGTTAAAGACAGGCTTTTTTTTTTTTTTTTTTTTTTTAACAATCCCGGTAGTCTTCTAAATATAAAGGTTTTCTGAGTCCATTTTATTTTGTATAGCACATGGTACAACGGATATTGTCACAAAGCACCTTTGCAGAAATATTAAAATTATAGATTGAAATTTGAATGTATAAATGTATTCCAAATGAGCAACCCAGACACAATGGCATCAAGAAAAAAACACTGAGACAATTGGAGGAAGAAGCCTTTGTAATAAACAGATTAAAAAGGGAACCCATCCATATCTAGATGATACAAGTTACCAAAGTGCATTTTTATTACCAGGAACTTATGACATTATTAACAACTTATGAAAATGTAAACATTCCAGTTTACCAAACCCTTGAGTACCCATACAAAAATCTTCAACCTTCATTCGAGGTAATAAGGATTCAGAAGTTGGATTGTGTACTGCAGCGTGAGACCATTAAGTGCTTTATAATACAATATTTGGTTATCCATGTGTAGCCAGTACATTGTGAATGAGATAGATGTGATGTGGTACTACACTACTGGTCAAAAGTTTTAGAGCACCTCAATTTGTTCTAGTTTTTATTTAATGTCTCAGTGAACTTTAGATTAAAGCATAAAACAAACAATTTAACAATTTCAATTTGAAGTTTCCACAAATGTGTTGCACTTGTAGCTTGCTTTGATTTCAACCTTCTGTCCAGTTTATCCCAAGCCAGCTTGATGGGTTTTAAGTCTGGAGACTGTGCTGTCCATTCCATGATTAAACAATTATCATCGTGTTCTGTTCTTCTAAGGCAGTTCTGTCACAGCCTGGAGGTATGTTTTGGGTCAATGTTTTATTGTAGGATGAAACCCTGACAGAATAATATTATACCAAGGAGTATATAGTTTTGGTTTAGTGTGCCACTCACTCTGTGAAAGTCGCACAATCTGGATTCAGCAAAATAAACTCTGACCATATTTTTGTTCTTCTCTGTGTTTGACAGTTGGTGTCACACATTGAGGAAGCGTCCTTTTGTCTACTTTGTGGCATACAAAAACCCTGCATAATAAAATGAAGATTTAAAATGTTTATAAAACGGTCTATAGGAACATCTTCATGTATTTAGTAGCACACTGGCAGTGCTTTGTGGCCCAGGCAATCCTTTTTTGCCACTTGACCTGTCAAACCTGCAGCTTAAAGGTCTCTGTTTACTGAAACAGATTTGATACTTCAACCAGTGTTAAATCTCTGTTAGAGGCTGTTGTTCTGTTATGCATGTTGTTGACTCTCAAAAACATTTCTTCTGATTATGTTGTGGCTTTGGGTCAGCCAGATTGTTTCCCTTTCAGAGATTCCTTCACTTTACAAGTGCCTTTTAATGTTTTAGGAAACTGTACTCTCTGACATCTATTCTGACATTTTTGGTAACAATTTTTTTTTTTTACCTTTGATAGTTTACTTCTTACCATTGTACCATTTCAGGTTACTTACTTGACTTGCAATGGTTAAAATTGGGGTGTTGTAAAACCTTTGACTGGTATTAAATCTTCTGAATCTTGTAGGGACTGTACCACTGGCTACTGTATTCTAAACTAACTAGAGGTTGTTTATGCACATCCTCAACAGCCTGAACTAGTTTTTCTGCATTGTGTAGTGATTATATTTCTTGTCTTAACAATACGTCTGAGATTGAAAACAGCTATCGAAGTAATATTATCACTATGCGTTTCAAAAGAAAGACCGAAGTCAATGAACACAAAAGGGAATTGCTGTATGAAACCTAATATTTATAGAGTAGCTGATAGGGTTTGAGGTCAGATTTATAAATTAGGGGTTAAATTAAGGAGGTTTTAGGAGGAGAGCAAGTGGAATAGATTTTCTCTAGAAGGTGTTCAGTTGCTTCTGGTCATAAGTAGCCATACTTATGAAACATACAGATGTGGATAAAATTGTTGGTACCCTTCTAATAATGACAGAAAAAAACAAAAATGGTCACTGAAATAACTTGAAACTGACAAAAAATTTTTTTGAATGAAAAGTAACTAAGGAAAATCAGACATTGCTTTTGAAATGTGGTTCAACAGGGGCATTTAAAAAATGACAGTACCCTTAACTTAAAATTTTGTTGCACAAACCTTTGAGGCAATCACTGCAATCAAGCAATTTCTGTATATAGTTTTCTTCTCCTGTAGACAGGTATTTTGGCCCACTCCTCGTGAGCAAACTGCTCCAGCTGTCTCAGGATTGAAGGGTGCCTTCTCCAGACTGCATGTTTCAGCTCTTTCCACAGATGTTCAATAGGATTTAAATCAGGGCTTATAGAAGACCACTTTAGAATAGTGCAATGTTTTGTCCTTAGCCATTCTTGGGTTGGGTGTTTTTAGCTGCGTGTTTTGGGTCGTTATCCTGTTGGAGGACCCATGGCCTGCAAGCATGACCGAGCTTGCTGACACTGGGCAGCATATTTCACTCCAGAATGCCTTGATAGTCTTGAGATTTCATTGTACCCTGCACAGATTCAAGACACCCTGTGCCAGATGCAGCAATGCAGCCCCAGAACATAATCAAGCCTCCTCCATGTTTCACAGTAGGTACAGTGTACTTTTCTTTGTATGCTTCATTTTCATTTTTCATGAGTCTGTGAACATAGAGCTGATGTGACTTACCAAAAAGCTCCAGTTTTTCTTATCTGTCCAAAGGACATTCTCCCAGAAACTTTCTCGCTTGTCGATATGCATTATAGAAAATTCCAGTTATTTATTTTTTTTATGGTTTACTTTTAACAGTAGAGTCCTCTAATAAATCCACTTTGGCTCAAACAGCAATGGATGGTGCGATCTGACACTGATGTACCTTGACCTTGGAGTTCACGTCTCATCTCTTGGAAGTTGTTCTGGGCAATAATACAATTTGTATTATCCATCTCTTCAATTTGTCATCAATTTTCCTCTTGCGACTACATTCTGGGAGGTTGACTACTGTCCTGTGGACCTTAAACCTCTGAATAATATGTGCAACTGTAGTCACAGGAACATCAAGCTGCTTGATGAGGGTCTTATAGTCTTTACCTTTAACATGCGTGTCTATGATTTTCTTTCTAATCTCCTGAGACAACGCTCTACTTAGCTTTCTGTTTGCCATGTTCAGTGTGGTGCACACCATGATACCCATCAGCACAGTGACTACTTTTCACTCTTAAAAAATAGGCAGACTGACTGATTACAAGTTAGAAGAGACCTGTGATGCTAATTACAAGGCACATGTCTCTATGATCAAACTATTTTCAATCTTTTCTGTGGGTACTGTAGGAATGTCATGTTTTAATTGTTGTTTTAATGTATTCTTCTATATTGTGAGCTGTACCTGTGTATATACTGTATATACACATTATACATCTTTAGGAGATAAATGAAGTAACAGCATAAATTACATGATGATGTAAAAACAAAGTGCTGGATGGAGGTTTGCAAGCTCCTAATGCTATTTTGTATGAAACTACGGGAAAAGGTATTGCCTTGTCTCCGTCTCCTGCTGTGTTTGCAACCATTTGCTCATGATTTAACCAATGATCTGAGAGAATGCTAAAGCTGTGTGAACCTTTCGCTATTTCTATGATAATAAAGTGGTCTGAGAGAGAGAGAGAGATTATCTGAGCCAGGATGGCTACTTCCCTTGCAGGTTTTGTTATTACTTATCACCTGAGTGCTTTGTGTCCCCACACCCACACACCCACAAACACAGACACAGACACACAGAGACACACACACACACACACACACACACACACAATGCTAAGTTCTTAGAGTGGACTTGATGACTGTAGCACTGAAGCAGTACACTCTGACATGTAGGCTCGTCTGCAATAAAGACTACTGCTGAAAGATATCCAAGTCTCCTGGTCTTCGCTGAAAGAAAAGTTTAAACAGTACAATGATTAAAAAAAAAATAATAATAATACTAAAAATTATTTATATATATATATATATATATATATATATATATATATATATATATATATATATATATATATATATATATATATATAATGTGTGCGTGTGTATATATACAGTACAGACCAAAAGTTTGGACACACCTTCTCATTCAAAGAGTTTTCTTTATTTTCATGACTATGAAAATTGTAGAGTCACACTACATCAAGGGCTTTTTGACCAAGAAGGAGGGTGATGGGGTGCTGCGCCAGATGACCTGGCCTCCACAGTCACCGGACCTGAACCCAATCGAGATTTAGGGGTGAGCTGGAGTGTGAATCTACAATTTTCATAGTCATGAGAATAAAGAAAACTCTTTGAATGAAAAAGGTGTGTCCAAACTTTTGGTCTGTACTGTATATGTGTGCTGTATATGTGTGCGTGTATATATATATATATATATATATATATATATATATATATATATATATATATATATATATATATATATATATATATATATATATATATATATATATAATATATACAGTGAGGAAAATAAGTATTTGAACACCCTGCTATTTTGCAAGTTCTCCCACTTAGAAATCATGGAGGGGTCTGAAATTGTCATCGTAGGTGCATGTCCACTGTGAGAGACATAATCTAAAAAAAAAAATCCAGAAATCACAATATATGATTTTTTTAACTATTTATTTGTATGATACAGCTGCAAATAAGTATTTAAACACCTGAGAAAGTCAATGTTAATATTTGGTACAGTAGCCTTTGTTTGCAATTACAGAGGTCAAACGTTTCCTGTAGTTTTTCACCAGGTTTGCACACACTGCAGGAGGTATTTTGGCCCACTCCTCCACACAGATCTTCTCTAGATCAGTCAGGTTTCTGGCCTGTCGCTGAGAAACACGGAGTTTGAGCTCCCTCCAAAGATTCTCTATTGGGTTTAGGTCTGGAGACTGGCTAGGCCACACCAGAACCTTGATATGCTTCTTACAGAGCCACCCCTTGGTTATCCTGGATGTGTGCTTCGGGTCATTGTCATGTTGGAAGACCCAGCCTCGACCCATCTTCAGTGCTCTAACTGAGGGAAGGAGGTTGTTCCCCAAAATCTCGCAATACATGGCCCCGGTTATCCTCTCCTTAATACAGTGCAGTCGCCCTGTCCCATGTGCAGAAAAACACCCCCAAAGCATGATGCTACCACCCCCATGCTTCACAGTAGGGATGGTGTTCTTGGGATGGTACTCATCATTCTTCTTCCTCCAAACACGTTTAGTGGAATTATGACCCAAAAGTTTTATTTTGGTCTCATCTGATCACATCACTTTCTCCCATGACTCCTCTGGATCATCCAAATGGTCATTGGCAACCTTAAGACGTGCCTGGACATGTGCTGGTTTAAGCAGGGGAACCTTCCGTGCCATGCATGATTTTAAACCATGACGTCTTAGTGTATTACCAACAGTAACCTTGGAAAGGGTGGTCCCAGCTCTTTTCAGGTCATTGACCAGCTCCTCCTGTGTAGTTCTGGGCTGATTCCTCACCTTCCTTAGGATCATTGAGACCCCACCAGGTGAGATCTTGCATGGAGCCCCAGTCCGAGGGAGATTGACGGTCATGTTTAGCTTCTTCCATTTTCTAATGATTGCTCCAACAGTGGACCTTTTTTCACCAAGCTGCTTGGCAATTTCCCCGTAGCCCTTTCCAGCCTTGTGGAGGTGTACAATTTTGTCTCTAGTGTCTTTGGACAGCTCTTTGGTCTTGGCCATGTTAGTAGTTGGATTCTTACTGATTGTATGGGGTGGACAGGTGTCTTTTTGCAGCTAACGACCTCAAACAGGTGCATCCAATTTAGGATAATAAATGTAGTGGAGGTGGACATTTTAAAGGCAGACTGACAGGTCTTTGAGGGTCAGAATTCTAGCTGATAGACAGGTGTTCAAATACTTATTTGCAGCTGTATCATACAAATAAATAGTTTAAAAATCATACAGTATGATTTCTGGATTTTTTTTTTTTAGATTATGTCTCTCACAGTGGACATGCACCTACGATTACAATTTCAGACCCCTCCATGATTTCTAAGTGGGAGAACTTGCAAAATAGCAGGGTGTTCAAATACTTATTTTCCTCACTATATATACACACACACACACATATATATACACACACATATATATATACACACACATATATATATATATATATATATATATATATATATATATATATATATATATATATATATATATATATATACACATATATACACACATATACACACATATACACTCACCGGCCACTTTATTAGGTATATCTCTCACAACACAGTAATGGATTCAGTTAAACCAGTGAGAACAAACAGTAAATCTTAAAGCAGCAAATAACCGCAGCAGTAAACGATGACATTTATTAGTCCCTGTTGTGGTTTTAAGGGAATGCTTATGCATTTAAACACCAGTGCATATTTTTTCCTTTTTTCAATTAGGCCTGTTAGCTTGCTACGTTTCGTTACATTCTCTTCAGTAGCATTTGTCTACTACAACAGTAAACTTATCTGTTATCAAACTTGATTTACTGCGGCTTTACTACATTCAAATGCTTGTTTCCAATGTTTGTATATTTAATTTATGCTTTGGTTAATTACTATACAACATCAAATTAATTATATATTCTAGATGCTTATATCTTCACACTTCACAACAAAATGTGTATTTTAAAACAAAACATGTCAAAACAATGTTGTATTTATTTTATATAGATTTTTTTTAAGCTTGTTATCTGCAATTATCTTATAAAAAATGTTGATTTACAGAATTTGCTTCATTTTGCATACTTAATTGCTGTGTCTTTTTTTTTTATAGAAAGAATTTGTTCAATAGAGAAATCTCCCATGCACTGCTCAACAAGCAGCCACTAAGCTTTTAAATGTCAACATTTAAGATGTGGCTTATGCATTTTTAAAGTACCCTTTTATACATAAATACCCTGAATTAGGGTTTTATATAGGGTTATAGGCAAAACATAAAAAAACAAAAAAAACCCCAAAAGAAATTCATCGAAATAATCGTTAGTTGCAGCCCTACAGAAAACGCTGCAAAATGAAAAAATAGAGGAATGGGGAGAGGACAGCGAGGGTCGCGGAGAAGATTCATATGGAAGCCCTTTCTGCTACATAAAAAAAAAGTTTGCCTAATGCCATTTTTTTTTTTTTTTTTTTTTTGCAATTCCGACTTTATTTCTCGCAATTCTGACTTTTTTTTGCATTGAAAATTAAATGGGCTACAATTAATAGCATTGCATGGTACAAACCGAGCCTCTGATTCCTGGAGAGAACTCTGTCTAACAATCAGCTCTGGTGGAACAACACAGATGAAGCAGAGGAGCCTAGTTTATACAACAGCAGCTTCACACTTCAGGCCGGCAACATGGTTACCGTTGAATGCATCAGAAATTTTGGATGTTTACAAGAAATAAAGACAGATTGCGAGGTGGAATTGCGAGAAATGAAGTCAGAATTAGGCAAAAAAAAGAAATGGCAGAAACAGGCTTTCATAGGATACGGCCCAAAGAAAACGACAGAAAGTTTCCAAAGTTTGGGATCATTTCAAACTAAAGCATAAAGAAAACACTGTATAGT
This sequence comes from Silurus aristotelis, assembly GCF_946808225.1. Taxonomy (NCBI): domain Eukaryota; kingdom Metazoa; phylum Chordata; class Actinopteri; order Siluriformes; family Siluridae; genus Silurus; species Silurus aristotelis. The sequence continues at coordinate 18,713,840 of NC_139583.1, forward strand.
GCATTTCCTTTTTTTTTTTTTTTTTTTTTTTTTTTTTATATGACGTTTTATTTTAATGTTTTTATTCATGCTTTTCTATTCATATATTTGTATTTGCATTTTAATGTATTATGTATTAATTATTAAAATATTTTCTCTTGTATATTTAGTATTGCTCTTTTAATATTCAATTAATCATTGGATTATTCGGTCGAATACTCAAAAACTGAAATAATCGATAGCTACCACCCTAATAAACATCTTATGTCATCAGCTTAGACCTGCATGGCCAAAGTGTAAGGGTACTACATGCATATGACTGATGAACCAGTTCTTCTAATATTGATGGAAGTTGTGAATTAATAAGTGTTTCTTTTTGTCTTTTTTTTTTTTTGTCAAGTCACATTTTTTCTTTGTACACAATTGACTAAACGTCGTAACTTCTGTATGTAGAATTATTAAATCAAGGAAAATTCTTTTAATTGAGTTTTCTTAAGCAAAGTGATGACAAGTTGACTGTGATTGCTGTAGATTTATTTGGCCTGATTCTTTGTGGAGTAGACAGTTATATGGGGGTAACAGTTTGCTGTCTAGTATACAGATGTCTGGGAGTGGGTATTTTACTCAAAATATTCAAATGAGTTAGTCTATTCAAATTGCAGACATTACTGAGATGCCATTGCCTAGGTGCCACCATGCCTAACAATAAGTAGACTATATTGAGGCACCCTCAATGTCACATTGTCTGAGAATCAGAGAAATGCTTTCCTTTTTTTTTTTTTTTTTTGTTCTTTTGTGTGAGAGTAATTGCCCAGAAGCCCAAAAGATTTCTTTTTCAGGCAGAAGCACAAAAGATCAACCAAGAAAATTATGTTACTTCTCTGCCTAGGTCCAATTGTTTAATGCCTTAATTTGCCTTGGATACATTTCTTTTAAATAGTTCTTAATTGTTCTATGCAGGTTTGGATAGTTAACGTCATCTTTAACCTAAGCATAAATCTTTTATCTGTTATATATCTATTTTTCTTCTACATGCCCACACACACACACACACAAACAGAAAAAGGTGGTATCTTTAGAACTGTTCATACCGGAGACTAATGAAGTGGCCTCACACTACTCTTTCATGCATGAGGCTGATGAGGTGGCCTCCCATGTCCTCTTCACCCCAGAGGACAGCAAGGCAGTTTCCCAAGACACATTTGCTCAAAAGCTAGTTAGGTGGCCTTCCATGTCAAGCCCCCTGCCAGTGGTTGCAAAGTGGTATCCCAAGAAGGCCCCAGCTAAATGTCGACAAGACTGCCTACTGGCACGATCTGCCCACACCAGGGGTGAAGGATTGGTCTCCCAAGCTTGGTTCCAGTAACATGACCCTAGCAAGCCCATACAGAATTTGGACAATGTGTGCCTCATGACCCAGGAATTAGCATGAACATTTTGCCCACAACGCTTTGGCCAGGGTTTGTGGTAAGCAATATGCAAAGAGTGCCTTTTGGTAGGGGTGTTATGTCAATGTTTATCCCCTTTCATGTCAAGCACAGCATTGCAAGCCCATCTTCCGTTTTTGTAAGGCTATAAGTGTTTCGTTTGATTTGTGTCCTGTCTTTTGTCCTTGGTCCTTGTGTCCACATATTTTCATGTACACAGCTGTTCTCGTTTTCTTGTTTGAGTCATTTGTGCACATTTATATTCCTTTGTTTCTGTCTTGTATTTGTGAAGTATCTTGTCCAGTTTACCTGCAATTTTTAATTTTCCATTTTGTTTTATTTTTTTATTTTTATTTTTGTGACCTATTTTTGCTGTTTGTCAAACTTAATGGCAGGCAAACTTGAAAATGTGAAACAGGCTACAGTCTGGCCAGCTGCAGTTAAATACAGGGTTCCCGCGGGGTCTTAAAAAGTCTTAAAAGCATTGAATTTATTAATTTGGAAATAATACCTTAAAAAGTCTTTAAAAGTCTTGAATTTTGATGTCTGGGTCTTAAAAAGTGGGCTGTATGTAACTTCTCCATATTGTAATTTTCCTCAAAAGTTTCATTTGTCAACCACGATTATTTTGATTAAATGACGTAGTAAAAAAGTGGCGGAACCAATAATTGAGAACGCAGCGCAGCCCCGGGTCACCGTACAAAATACTGCGAACACGCGATGCCTTCAGTAAAGGAAGATCACGCGCTACGACACCACAGCCATAGACTACAACACAACACAACAAGCAAAGGAGAAGCGCGAGAAATCAATGAAAATCTCAGCATTCCACAGGAAAGGTTGACTGACGCACGCAGTTATATTTTTAAAGTTTGTTTTTACGTTAGCTAGCTACCAATTTCATTCTGAGGTTATGGGGAAATGTACATTTAATCAAGCGTGGCTGGATAAAAACTCTTTTCCTCATTGGTTAAAACCAGTGGACAACAACGTTTTTGAGGCGTTTTGCACCATATGCAAAAAAAAAGAATTCAGCTATGTACAATGGGAATGAAGGCATTAGAGTCTCATGCCAAGTCGTCCAAGCACATAAACGCTCTCAATGGACAAAAACAAACTCCTTTCATCGCCTGCGTGTTTCAACCAACTAATTTTAGCCAGCTTGCTGCTAGCGCTGCAGACCCTCCAGCTATGGCCGCAACTAGAGTGGAGCTGCGCACAGCTCTTGGGTCCACTCCAACAATGAAAGCCGAGATGTTGTGGACTCTTAACACAATCGCTAAACACCAGTCCTACAATGGAAACGAGGGAATCTCAGAGCTTTTCAAGTGCATGTTCCCTGACACCGACTTCGCTAAAACGTTTACTTGCGGTCCCGACAAAACAGCTTACATAGCCAAGTTTGGTTTAGCTATCCACATCAAAGAAGATCTGGTGTCCAAAGTAAACAAATCGCCGTTCGTTCTTATGTTTGGTGAGAGTCTCAATAAGACTACGAAAAACAAAGCTGGATGTGCACGTCTGCTTCTGGAAGGTCCAACCTCTTGCGGAGAGGCCATAAGAGAAGTTGACGGAACTGGCTGTCCTTGATAAAGACATTGCTGCCCTGAGTGAAGAGCTAAGGAGTTGACTGTGTTTCTTAATTTAATTTAATTTATTGTTGAGTTCTGATTTTGGATGTTTTTGTTCAGGGGTCTCTCAGTTCCCAATATTCCCAGCATGGAATAAGTAGCTAGCTCATGTTAAAAAAAACAACTTAACATTGTTCGGCAAACTTTCTTGTAGCCTACTGAAATGTTTTTATTTTTCACACTGCTTGGCTTATCTTTTACCCATTCCACATTTAAAAAATAAATGAACACAAGTTCAAGGATTTTGTTTTTCTTTGCTGGTAGGGACGTGAAATAGGTATTAATTTTTTATATAAATGGTCTTAAAAAGGTTTTAAAAAGACTTGAATTTAACTTGAAGAAACCTGTAGGAACCCTGTAAATAAACTGTCCTTACTCACTTATTCTCACTTATTCACATTATCTTCACCATGTTAGCAGTTATTAATGAACAGCAAAATAGTTTATTGTTTGTAATGACAGTTGTTTTAATATTACCTGGAGTAATAATTTATTCAGAGGTCAATAAGTAAAATTCATTGTACATCTATATCTTTCTCTCTTTCGCCCACTCTCTTTTTTATATATATATATATATATATATATATATATATATATATATATATATATATATATATAGATATATATATATATATATAGATATATATAGATAGATATAGATATATATATATATATACACACACACACACACACACACTCTCTCTCTCACCGGCCACTTTATTAGGTACACCTGTCCAACTGCTCGTTAATGCAAATTTCTAATCAGCCAATCACTTGGCAGCAACTCAATGCATTTAGGCATGTAGACATGGTCAAGACGATCTGCTGCAGTTCAAACCGCGCGTCAGAATGGGGAAGAAAGGTGATTTAAGTGACTTTGAACATGGCATGGTTGTTGGTGCCAGACGGGCTGGTCTGAGTATTTCAGAAACTGCCGATCTACTAGGATTTTCACGCACAACCATCTCCAGGGTTTACAAAAAATGGTCCGATAAAGAGAAAATATCCAGTGGCATTTCTGTGGGCGCAAATGCCTTGTTGATGCCAGAGGTCAGAGGAGAATGGCCAGACCGGTTCGAGCTAATAGAAAGGCAACAGTAACTCAAATAACCACTCGTAACAACCGAGGTATGCAGAAGAGCATCTCTAAACGCACAACACGTCGAACCTTAAGGCGGATGGGCTACAGCAGCAGAAGACCACACCGGGTGTCACTCCTGACCGCTAAGAACAGGAAACTGAGGCTACAATTCGCACAGGCTCACCAAAATTGGACAATAGAAGATTGGAAAAATGTTGCCTGGTCTGATGAGTCTCGATTTCTGCTGCTACATTCGGATAGTAGGGTCAGAATTTGGGGTCAACAACATGAAAGCATGGATCCAACCTGCCTTGTATCAACGGTTCAGGCTGGTGGTGGTGGTGTAATGGTGTGGGGGATATTTTCTTGGCACACTTTGGGCCCATTAGTACCAATTGAGCATCGGGTCAACGCCACAGCCTACAGAGTGTTGTTGCTGACCATGTCCATCCCTTTATGACCACAGTGTACCCATCTTCTGATGGCTACTTCCAGCAGAATAACGTGCCATGTCATAAAGCGCGAATCATCTCAGACTGGTTTCTTGAACATGACAATGAGTTCACTGTATTTAAATGGCTTCCACAGTTACCAGATCTCAATCCAATAGAGCACCTTTGGAATGTGGTGGAACGGGAGATTCGCATCATGGTTGTGCAGCCGACAAATCTGCAGCAACTGCATGATGCTATCATGTCAACATGGACTAAAATCTCTGAGGAATGTTTCCAGTACCTTGTTGAATCTATGCCACGAAGTATTAAGGCAGTTCTGAAGGCAAAAGGGGGTCCAACCCAGTACTAGTAAGGTGTACCTAATAAAGTGGCCGTGTGTGTGTGTGTATATATATATATATATATATATATATATATATATATATATATATATATATATATATATATATATATATATATATATATATATAGTGAGGAAAATAAGTATTTGAACACCCTGCTACTTTGCAAGTTCTCCCACTTAGAAATCATGGAGGGGTCTGAAATTGTCATCGTAGGTGCATGTCCACTGTGAGAGACATAATCTAAAAAAAAAAAATCCAGAAATCACAATATATGATTTTTAAACTATTTATTTGTATGATGCAGCTGCAAATAAGTATTTGAACACCTGAGAAAGTCAATGTTAATATTTGGTACAGTAGCCTTTATTTGCAATTACAGAGGTCAAACGTTTCCTGTAGTTTTTCACCAGGTTTGCACACACTGCAGGAGGGATTTTGGCCCACTCCTTCACACAGATGTTCTCTAGATCAGTCAGGTTTCTGGCCTGTCGCTGAGAAACACGGAGTTTGAGCTCCCTCCAAAGATTCTCTATTGGGTTTCAAATACATATTTTCCTCACTGTATGTATGTATATATATATATATATATATATATATAAGGGGTGTAACGGTACACATATTCATATCGATATTTTCCAGTACAGGGCTTTTGGTTCGGTATACATGTGTACCTTCATACATCGTTAAAATCTGAGTTCCCTCAGGACTGTGTTAAATGGCAGACTGCAAGTTTGTTTAGTCTAAGCCTCGCAATTTAAGTGCATTTTTTTATTATCATTTAAACTTGAAAACAAACCCAACAATGATAGCAGTATAAAAAAATTAAACTAGAGTTAGCACCGGAAAAAGATTTGTTTTGCGCATGCATGAAAACGCTAAGAAATCACAAATGTTAATAATAATAAACTGTTACTAAATAAAAAAAAAAATCACAAGCAATTTTGTTTTCCATTTCGTCCCCCTAACCGTACCGAAATTAAACCGTGACTCAGAAACTCAGGTACATACCTGACCATACCTTAGATTAGATATATTTATATTATATACTTAAAATGAAAGATGCAGACTGTTTTTTATATATATATATATATATATATATATATATATATATATATATATATATATATATATATATATATAAAAACAGTCTGCATATATATACAGTGGGTACGGAAAGTATTCAGACCCCCTTAAATTTTTCACTCTTTGTTATATTGCAGCCATTTGCTAAAATCATTTAGGTTCATTCTTCTTCCTCATGAATGTACACACAGCACCCCATACTGACAGAAAAACACAGAATTGTTGACATTGTTGCAGATTTATTAAAAAAGAAAAACTGAAATATCACATGGTCCTAAGTATTCAGACCCTTTGCTCGGTATTTAGTAGAAGCCCCCTTTTGATCTAATACAGCCAGGAGTCTTTTTGGGAAAGATGCAACAAGTCTTTCACACCTGGATTTGGGGATCCTCTGCCATTCCTCCTTGCAGGTCCTCTCCAGTTCTGTCAGGTTGGATGGTACACGTTGGTGGACAGCCATTTTTAGGTCTCTCCAGAGATGCTCAATTGGGTTTAAGTCAGGGCTCTGGCTGGGCCATTCAAGAACAGTCACGGAGTTGTTGTGATAACTCCTTCGTTATTTTAGCTGTGTGCTTAGGGCCATTGTCTTGTTGGAAGGTAAACCTTTGGCCCAGTCTGAGGTCCAGAGCACTCTAGAGAAGGTTTTTGTCCAGGATATCCCTGTACTTGGCCGCATTCATCTTTCCCTCGATTGCAACCAGTCGTCCTGTCCCTGCAGCTGAAAAACACCCCCACAGCATGATGCTGCCACCACCATGCTTCACTGTTGGAACTGTATTGGACAGGTGATGAGCAGTGCCTGGTTTTCTCCACACATACCGCTTAGAATTAAGGCCAAAAAGTTATATTTTGGTCTCATCAGACCAGAGAATCTTATTTCTCACCATCTTGGAGTCCTTCAGGTGTTTTTTTAGCAAACTCCATGCGGGCTTTCATGTGTCTTACACTGAGGAGAGGCTTCCGTCGGGCCACTCTGCCATAAAGCCCCGACTGGTGAAGGGCTGCAGTGATGGTTGACTTTCTACAACTTTCTCCCATCTCCTGATTGCATCTCTGGAGCTCAGCCACAGTGATCTTTGGGTTCTTCTTTACCTCTCTCACCAAGGCTCTTCTCCCCCGATAGCTCAGTTTGGCCGGACGGCCAGCTCTAGGAAGGGTTCTGGTCGTCCCAAACGTCTTCCATTTGAGGATTATGGAGGCCACTGTGCTCTTAGGTACCTTAAGTGCAGCAGAAATCTTTTTGTAACCTTGGCCAGATCTGTGCCTTGCCACAATTCTGTCTCTGAGCTCTTCAGGCAGTTCCTTTGACCTCATGATTCTCATTTGCTCTGACATGCATTGTGATCTGGAAGGTCTTATATAGACAGGTGTGTGGCTTTCCTAATCAAGTCCAATCAGTATAATCAAACACAGCTGGACTCAAATGAAGGTGTAGAACCATCTCAAGGATGATCAGAAGAAATGGAAAGCACCTGAGTTAAATATGAGTGTCACAGCAAAGGGTCTGAATACTTAGGACCATGTGATATTTCAGTTTTTCTTTTTTAATAAATCTGCAACAATGTCAACAATTCTGTGTTTTTCTGTCAATATGGGGAGCTGTGTGTACATTCATGAGGAAGAAGAATGAACTTAAATGATTTTAGCAAATGGCTGCAATATAACAAAGAGTGAAAAATTTAAGGGGGTCTGAATACTTTCCGTACCCACTGTATATATATATATATATATATATATATATATATATATATATATATATATATATATATATATATATATATATAAATTTGATAACTTTATAACTTTAATTTCAAGTATACTTACTACCCTGTCAGAATTTTTACCTGTGGAAATGTTGTGATTTTGGTTCTGGCATGGAATTAAAAAAAGTATAACCAAGGTATTTTTCTTTGGGTGACAGCGTAAACTGTCTTATAAAGTTTAATTTCGTATCCAAAAACTATTTTTTATTTTTTTTTAGTTTGTCATCATTTAAAAACAGAAAGTAAATATTGTCTTCCTAGGCATTAGTTAAAAAATGTTGCTGATGTTTTTGGCCAATCGATAAAGGGGCCAAGCCTTGTTACTATTTACAATAATTACTATTAAAACATGGCTTGCTAGAAATAAACTTTAGCAGCATTGCAAATATACATTTTCCATTTGACAGTTGTTCATTGTTTTATATGACTATTGTTCTAGTTCATATGTTTAAGTTTTTCATTTGTATAGGCTTTCAGCTTGTCACGTTTCAAATTTTTTATTTGTAATAAAAATTTTGTCGGTTAATTATTTATTATTGCATGAATAGCAATAGGAGTATTTGGAAAATCTTTGTAAAATGTATTATATCAAGTAAAGATCACAGTATTATTCAAGCTGGCATAGAGAATGTGACATATGGGCAAGTGTTTTGCTGGGAAACCTTGGATCCTGGCATTCGTGTGGATGTTGCTTTAATAGGTTATCACCTACAGTCATGTCATTACACCTTACCATTATTTATTTTAATAAAAATCAAGTCGAATTGGAGAAATCGTATAGAAAATCTAAGTATACATTATGATTCAATGGCTTGTCGAACAACTTTTAGCAGCTTGAAGTAGTCGCCACCGGCTCGCTCATCAGGGACAAACTTACTTATAAAGAACATATTCATTATCTGTGTAAAGCTGCTTTGAGACCATGTTCATTGTTAAAAGAGCTATTTAAATAAAAATGAATTGAATTGATCACTCACTGTATAAATTTGTCTCTCAAATTGTTTTAAAGCAATTTTGGATTGTTCTTCCTTAAAATTTTGCTTCAGTTCTTTGAGTATAGCAGGCATTTGTTTATGCACAGCTCTCTTAAGTTCCTGCCATAGCATTTCAGCCGGTTTGATGTCTAGATTTTACAGGGCTATTGTAATACCTTGATTGTGGTTTTTTTTCAGCCATTCTATTGTAGATTTGCAGGTGTGCTTGAAATCATTCTACAGTTGCATGACCATATTTTAACCAGTCTTTAGCATTCAGGCAGATGACCTCACAGTTGACTACAAGTTATCCAGGTCCTGTGGCTGCAAAACAAGCCCAAATCATCACCCCTTCACTATGGCAGCAAAACAAGCCCAAATCATCACCCCTCCACTATGGCTTGACAGTTGGTGTGAGGTGTTTGTGCTTATATGCTGTTTGTTTTTTTGTTAAATGTGGCACAGGGTAAATTGGGCAAATATTTCCATTTTGTTCTCATCTGTTCAAAGAGTATTGTTCCAGTTGTCTTGTGGTTTGTACAAGCTCAATGCTTTGCTGCCATGTTCTTTTTAGAGAGAAGAGATTTTCTCCTGGCAACCCTTGCCATTTCCCTGAGCATTGCAGTGTCTGACCCTGGGACCACCACTCGTGGGAATATTGTCAACTGTCTTGTTTGTTTTTCACTTGTGATTTATGTTACTTGCTGTAAAATGATGGACTTTAAATAGTTGACTTTATAATCCTACCCAGTTTAATGGGCTGTACCAGTTGCTACTTTAAGAGCTTGCTGATGTCTTCCCTCCTTGGCATTAAATGCTCCAGACCAGCAAACTGCTAAAACATCAGCTTTCATTGAGGTGTCACACTTGCTAATGATCAGTTAATAGCATTTGATTAGCATCACCTGGCTGCCACTTAGCCTCTTAAATCCTATGGAAGCTATGTTAAAGATGTACTTAGCTTTTCACATATAGCTTTTCCATTTTTGCAAAAATAAATAATGGCACTGTATGTTGTGTTGTTCATCTGAGGTTGTATTTACCTAATTTTACGACCTGCCATAGACAGGATTTTATTATTATGCCCTGATATTTATTTTCTGTACTGTTACATAAAACCATAGATTTTATAGATAGAAGAGGAGGCACTTTAATTTTCACAATACAGTGCCTGAACTTTGCTGCAGACCAAAAGCTTTTACCAAAACAATCCTTTTTTTTTTACCAAACTCTAACAAGGCATAATGTTAATAAAGAGCAAAATAGTGATCAGGTCCTGGTCAATCTTAGAAAACATGCAAGGGAGTAATCTATTTAGGCTTATTTTGTCATTTCAACCATATACAGTAAAAAACAAAACAAAAAAAAGGGAAATAAAGCAACGTTCCCCTAGGACCAGGGTGCTACATAAAACAAAATATTAACAGTATTTAAAGTGGATGTGTGAAACATTTCGTGCAAAACAGCACAAGACAGTGTCACTGCAGCGTCAACCATTAAAGTAGATTGTGATAATGAAAATTTGTCTATATAAAAATTAATACTGTACATTTAAACACTGTTTGCACAAAATTGCTGAAACATTCAATGAGTTTGTCCGTTTGTGTGTGTGAATCCAGTCCCATTGTATTGAGTACTGAATGGCTTGCAGTAAGAAACTGTTACACAATCTAGGGTTATGTGTTTCTCACCTTTTTTTTCCAGACTGTAAGAGGATAAAGCTTGGGTGTGAGGGGTGTGTGGGATCAGCCACAATGCTGTTGGCCTTGTGGAAGCAGACATTACCTTCAGGATGATGTGCACAAATTGAAGTCAACTAACCATACTTCTTTTGAGGAATAGTCAGTGGATAGTGTTTGTTTAAGGAATTGGTATCATCCAGTACAAGATCAAGACACAATGTGGTGGCCTTGCCATGCCTAACAAATAACTGCAAAACTTTATCTAAACTTCGTAGTACTTAATGATATTTAGTAAGCTTGAGGCTCTAATATTACACTTTAGGTGTTACAGCAGGCTATGCATTAACGTGGCATTACACATACAGTTTACTTGGCCCTTTACCTTATCTTCCTTACAGACTGTGGGCACTATATTTTATTTCAATTGGTGACAAAAAAAAAATGTGGGAGTACATGTAGGAAATAGGGATGCAACAATACAGTTAGCCCACGGTTCAATACGTACCTCGGTTTTTAACCACGGTTTTCGGTTCGGTTTGGTTCTGATGGCTTAACACATAAGTGTTTTTTGTTATTCTATGTTTAGGCAATAGGAACAGTAATAGGTTAAGAAGAAACAAAAAAAAACGATTTATTGCAATACTCCTTTATTTTACTTAAAAGCAAAGTCAAGTCCACTGGTTCCTAGTGTTTTGTCTAATATAAAAAAAACAATATTTTAAAATTAACACCGACATCTCACAGCTTCTGGTGGCCCATGTACAAACTGGGAAACACCATAAATTCCTAAACACATTTGGCCTCCTCAACTCCCATGTATTCACTGCGTTTGTCAACTCTTCTGCCGAATGAGCGCTTGTATGACTTTCATACAGGGGACGGGTTTGGAGTACAGCGCTTTTCTTTTCCCAATCCGACATGTAGTGAACAGTTACAGTGAGGTAACTGACGGTTGCCCGCGAGGTCCAACCAATTGTGGTCAGAGCAAGGCTCTGTGCTTGAGCCAATTCGTACACAATACTGTTGCATGTCTTTTCATAGAGGTCGGGATTTATTTAGGAGCTGAAAAAAGTGAAAAAGAGACGGTAGTCTGTAACGCGGATAGAGTGTTTTTATAAGATGACAAAAGCCCGCATCTCCAATCACTGAAAACGGCTGCAAATCTTTGCCAATGAACACCCCCACTGCCTGTGTTATTTTCATGTGTCTCTCGGAACCAGTTGGGTATGTATGCTGGAAGGATTCAGCGAGGGACTGTTGTTTTTTGGAGGACTTTATTTACCTGCTCTGCTATCCTGCCTTCAGACATTGATATTGCTGGGTGATGGCGCCGCAGATGTGCAATCATATTGGAAGTGTTTCCGTTTGAGTAGGTTACACGTGTAAAACAATGATTGCAGACAGTAATTTTTTTGTTTACCGTTTTTTGTTCCTCGGCATTATACTCAACAGCAAAACCGAAATATCTCCACACCACAGATTAAAAAAGACGCCGGTGCCTCCTTGTACCGTAGCCTCACTTCACCACCGCTCGCCATGTTAAAGTGTGAAATGATGGTTCAGCGCCCCCTAACTTTAGAGCATAGTGATTGAACATTTACTCGCGGGGAGGAGTTTCCTCATCTCAGCTCGTAGACTTACAGGCACACACAAACAGTCAATTTGGAGAGAAATAAAAAGCACATAAATTATTTAAACGTAAAACCGCAATTCACAAGCGCGTATTGAACCGTGGATGTCGTACCGAACGCTTCGATATTATATTGAGCATTGTGGCATCCCTAGTAGGAAACTAAGATGGTATGAAGACTGTGTATGACCACCTTGGCAATGCTGTGCATTAGCAGCAAGCAGGCTAGAAAAAAAAAACATTTTGTAAAGGTGTTTTGAGACAGGTGTGGTCTCAGCAAACTGGCCGTGCATAATCTTGAAACTAAAGATGAGGTGCCTGTTAAACAGCATTCTTGTTGATTCTCTCCTTTTAAGTTTACTATGGTTGAGAAGGTGGTTCATACATGGACAAAATTTGGGCAGTAAGGCCAGGATTGGGTGATTGGACATCATCGATGGTCCTGGTTTCAGAGCACAATAATTTATTGAGGGTGTATGTAGATTGTTGGACGGTTAATGTAGTTTCAAAAGCAAGATGCATTCTCTATTATTTTATTAAAAGATAGCATCAACAACACAGATGTTGCCCAAATGACTGTATATATGAGTGGTCTTCTTTTTCTAGTTTTTTAGGACTTTGAAACTAGAGCATGTGCAATGGAAACCACAGGACAGAAAATCCTTGAGTCTGTTCAGATTAATGGATTTAAGATAGTTCGCTAATCCTTTTGCAATTTACAGCCTCATTGTTTTCTACAGCTTGGAGTGTATATTTTATTGACACCACTAATCTAGGTGGATTTTTCATCAATATGACATTGATCATGCCAGAAAAGAAATTGTGGTTGTGAACAAGGAACCTCTTTTGATTCTAGTAGCTGAAAGCGAAATTTTGCCATTTTTACAAATGTTTGAGAATTTCTTGCTGTTAAATTGCAACATTTTAAACAAGTCTAAAGATTTCCGCATGTGCGAATAATTGAAAGCAACAAAAACTAATACCACCACCTCAATAAATGTTATCATGTTTTTTTATTTAATGTGTTAACACCCACAGGTAACTTAGGTAGAATGCTAAGTAGCAAACCCTTCTTTCTTCTGAATCTGATGTGTTTAAACATGGACCATTTTATTTATTTAAATTTTTTTCACAGCTGTTGTGGTACTGGTTTAGTGATGGTCCTAATTTACTTTTCACAATATATGTAAAAGGAGACTGGTGCAATTATGTAAATTTAGACTGTGTGAGTAAGAGATGTTTTCAGGGGCACTTCCATGCCACTGTTGGTTATAAGAACGTAAATTATCACATTTGTAGCAGTTGACATAAAGATGCATTATCAGATCAAGAGCTGATAGTACAAGGGTAGTCAATATTGAGTTCATTATTATGGGCTCCTCTAAATAGAGCCAAAACTTGAACTGATAATCAATTAAATTGTTAATGTTACATTACAAAGTGTTCTCTGAAGTATTACTGAACATACCAAAGACTACAGATGGGATCTGTACAATTTAACCTAATACAATAACCAAAGATAAAAGTTCAAACAAATCAACTAACATATGAGCTGTGAAAAAAATTTTCAATTTGCATTTTCATCTAACTTCTTGAACAATGAGGACATAAAGTCCAAATACTGAAATGTAAGTGATTTTGTTGCATTTTCTTGATTAGTTCACACCTCATTATGCAATAAACCAAATAGAAGACATTTGAGAAAATATTTGATTGACAAAATGTATACTTAGTATGATTGTTTCTGTTCAGTGTAGGAAATGTAAAAAATATTTAATTTTGAGAAGCTACACAGAACTCACAACTGAGGGATATGTTTATGGAAACATTATTAATATTATTATTAATAATTATTAATTAAACAAAATTATGAAATGCTCTGTTCCTAGAATATATTTAAATACACATACCATGTGATGTTAACACTAAAAATAAGCTGCCATTGTGGGAGAGCAGTTTTCTTGCTCTCCCTAATTGTACACCTGATTCAGGTCAGGAGGGCACACTTCACTCCACTTTCAGGTAATTCTCTAAGAAAATTAACTAGTATTAGAGAAGCTATCCATGTAAATCAGGACCACAACTAAACCAGCACCACTACAGCTAGAAAGCAAATCACATGTAACAAAATGTCTCTTTTTAAATTCAGGTCAAAGTCATTAAGATGTTTTATTGTGGTCACTGTTTACCTGCAGGTGTTAATACATTAATTATTAATACTTTACCTGATAATCCAATATCTGAATCTGATTCTGACAAGTTAGTTATGTAGTTAAAGCATTCATCATTAATACATGAATCTGAATGAATCCAGTGTTAAGGTTATCTCCACTTTGTTTCTGATTAGTCCATGCTTTAATTCACTATTATTTCTTGAAGAACTAAATATTAATTTGGAAAATCCCACAAGAGCTGCAGATTTGGTGATGCTCTGATCAAGGTGCCTAGCCATCACAATTTGGCCCTTGCCAAACCCCCTTAAATACTTACGCTTGCCCATTTTTCCTGCTTTTAACACATCAACTTTGAGGACAAAATTTGTATTTGCTGCCTTATATATCCCACCCACTAACAGGTGCCATGATTCAAGTAAAGTCAAGTAAAGAAGCTTTAATTATCATTTCACCCATATATAAAAACCACAAAGTGCATCATGTGCAACCTATTGCAAACAGTGCAAGACAAAAGACAACACGACAGTGTAGGACAGATACACAGACCACAAAATAATGCTGCCAGTAAACATACTGTATAATGTTATACAGTACAATGTGCAAAAGAGAACTGTAAACTAGTGTAATTGTAACTAAACATAATGTAAACACACAAAGTGCAAAACAGTAACAGCAGCAATTAAGTAGGTGTGCAAAAGAGCATGTTAACAGCATGTTATATAGTTATAATAAAATAATAATATAAAATGGGTTGTGTTGAAGACATGGATGTGTATGGAATGAAATTAGTATAGAGTGTGTTTGAGTTCAGATACACTGGGAGTGGGAGCTCAGTGGTTAAGGTGCTGGGTTACTGATCGGAGGGTCAGGGGTTTAAGCCCAAGTATCACCAAGCTGCCACTCTGGCCCCTCGAGCAAGGCCCATAACCCTCTGTGCTCCAGGGGTGCTGTATCATGGCTGACCCTGTGCTCTGACCCCAGCTTCCGAACAATGAATTGAAAAATGTGAAGAAAAGAATTTAACTGTGCTGTACTGTATATGCTTCAAATTAGGGCTGTTCTACACACAGTTGAGTGAGCGTGTAAGTTCCAGTTCAGTTCTGTGTGTTGAGGAGCCTGATAGCTTAAGGAAAAAACTGTTGCACAATCTGGATGTGAGGGCCCGAGTGCTTTGGAACCTCTTTCCTAAAGGTAACTGGGTAAAGAGTGTGTTTGAAGGGGGAGTCGTCCACAATGCAATAAGCTTTGCAGCATGTAGTGTAAATGTCCGTAATAGAGGGGAGAGAGACTTCGATGATATTCTCAGCTGTCCTCACTATCCTCTGTAGGGTCTTGTGTAGTTCCCAAACCAGGCAGTAATGCAGCTGCTCAGGATGCTCTCAATGGTCCATCTGTAGAATGTTGTTAGGATGGGGGAGGGAGATGGGCTTTCCTCAGCCTTCTCAGGAAGTAGAGATGCTGCAGGGCTTGGTGATGGAGCTGGTGTTGAGTGATCAGGTGAAGTTTTTCGCCAGATGAACAGCAATGAATTTGGTGCTCTCGACGATCTCCACAAAGGATCCATTGATGGTCACTGGAGAATGGTCGCTCTGTGCTCTCCTAAAGTCAACAAACATCTCTTTGGTTTTGTCAACGTTCAGAGACATCTTGTTGGCTTAACACCAGGCTGTTAGCTGTTGCACCTATTCTCTGTATGACTCCTCATTCTTGCTAATGAGACCCATTACGGTCGTGTCATCGGTGCACTTGATGATGTGGTTCAAGCTGTGCATTGCTACACAGTCGTGAGTCAGCAGAGTGAACAGCAGTGGACTGAGCCCACAGCCCTGAGGGGCCCCAGTGCTCAGTGTGGTGGTGCTGGAGATGCTGTTCCCGATCTGGACTGCCTGAGATCTCCCAGTCAGGAAGTCCATTATGCAGTTGCAGAGGGAGGTGTTCAGGCCTAGTGGGCTCAGCTTCTTAAACAGATGCTGAGGGATAAATGTGTTGAATACTGAACTGAAGTCTATGAACAGCATACAGCATACATTTTGTACATACAGTATGTGTAGTTATTGTCCAGGTGGTTGAGGGCCAGGTCGTGGCGATGGCATCGTCTGTGGAATTCTTTGGACAATACGCAAACTGCCTGGGGTCCAGTAGCTAGGTCTTGATGTGGCTGGGTTTTGATGAACATATAATCAGTTATTCACCCACGTGGTCATAATGATATAAGGTTGTAATGTTATGCCTGGTCAGTGTATATAGTGTGCATACCCCCACTATTAATGAAAGCACTTTAAACCTGGCCATTTATGATAACGTTTTTAAGACTGCTTCATTGTAGGCCAGTTAGAACACATTACTTACAATTTCTTTGATTCACCTGTAAAGGTTAATGTTGTTTGTCAGATACCAAGAGCTGTATGTCCTGCCGAAGAGAGATGTTGCAGAAGAAGATCTGACTCACTGTTAAGCTTATTTTGTGTGTCGCAAAGTCTGAAAATACAGCTATGCATAAAAATGTTGTTAGAAATGGCATAAAAAAAAATCTCAGAGCTGAAGAGTTGTTGTGCAACTGACTTTGGAGTTTAACCTTTAACAGTTTTACAAATGAGATGGGAAGGCTCAAGGCTCCTCCAGTCCAAAGTCTGATAAAATTGGTAAATACTCTGTTTTAATTTTGGCTTTGATTTGAAACTCTGCCACCGATTTGCATTGCAGTCTTAAGTTTGGTACATAATAAATTTATATTTTTTTTATATGAATAAAGAATAAATTGCAAGCCATCCATAATCATGGGAAAGTCTGAAATTAAATATTTAGAGTCAGATTAAAAAAAAAAAAAAAAAAAAAAAACCAGTTTGTGCATTGTTAAGCAAATTAAAGTTTCACGTAAACACCCTGCCCTGAGGAAAGTCATCGTACCTTAGTGTATGAAAGAAGCTGAACATGAACTTTTCCCATTTTCTTACAGAGAACTTAAAGCAAATGTCTTTTTTTGTCATTATTAAAATGTATGCTATACATTTATAAATATGACACACACACACACACACAAATATACATATTTTATTCAGAAGATATACCTCCTTGACTATTTTAACAATTTTATGTTGCAGTCTGAAATTCCAATCGCTAAAATAGATTTTTCTTTCTTATTAATCTACACTCAAAACCTCAAAATGACAAAGTAAAAACAGCATTTTAGAAATGTCTTCATTTTTTTTTTTTTTTTTTTTTTTTTTTTTAAATAGAAAGATTGAAATACTCCTTTGGCAATCACTATAGTCACTTTCAGGGTTTTTTCTGAGATATGGTTCAATATGGTCCCAGGCAGCCACCACCATGCTTCACTTTTGAATGATTTTGAGCAAGTATTGAGCAGTGCCTGATTTTCTCCAGACATGATGCTTAGAATTCAGGCCGAACAGTTTAATCTTGGTTTCATCAGACCAGCTAATCTTCCACATAGTCTGAGAGTCCCTCAGGTGCCTGTTGGCAAATTCCAAGCTGGTTTCAGTGGATTTTGCACTGAAGAGAGGCTTCCGCTTAGCCACTCTGCCCTAAAGCCCAGATTGGTGAAGAACTGCAGTGGCTGTTGTCCTTCTTTAACTTCGTTTTATCTTCACACAAGATCTCTGGAGCTCAGTCAAAGTGAATATTGGGTTTTTGATCATCAAAGACTTTCTTAACCGATTGCTCAGTTTGGGTTACCAGCTTTTGGAAGAGTAATGACTGTGTTTCAATCTAAATATTTAATTGATGTTCATTAACACCTGCTTGGTATAATTGATTAAGCATACACCCGACTATGATCTTACAAAATCCCTAACTTTGTGCAAGTGTTTATATCAAGTGAAAGAACTGAAAGCCAAAGGGTGGTTACACTAAATATCGATAGCTTGTTTTTCTGTTTGCTTACTTTACATTTTGTAAAGTGATAAAAAAACAAAAACAAAAAATACAATTTGAGCATTCTTACTTTGCTGTTTTTTTTAAATGAGTGACTAAAACATTTGCACAGTTCTGTATAAATAAAATATATTTATACATTCATAAAATGTATTTTTTGCCTCATCCAAGACACTTGGTATCTGTGGACAGCCTCTTGATACTTAGTAACTTAGTTACTTCCAGATTTATACTGCGGGAGGTGCACCATTGCTTCTGCCCTGTCTGTGCTCAGACACATGCATTAAGACCATTCATTTCCACTTGATACAATAATGTTAAAAAAACATGTTGGCAATAGTTGCCACACATCACTACAGAAATGGAAATCCTCTTATATTTGTCATTTATGTTCAAAACATAGGTGAGCAAGGAGATTAGAAGGGTTTGTAATATTTGTAGATTCATCCAATAGTAAGGGGTTAAAAGTGACATTCTCAAATGAGTTACATCATCTACAGTTTCGTTTATTCTTCTTTAAATTGTATTATCTGACAGTGAAATCCGATTGAACTGCTTGCCTGTCTTTTCTCTACACATTACACCATTTTTCTTTTAGCAGGCAAAATTAGATTTTCACCATGTGTGCTAGGCTTTTGAGATGAGCTTTGTTCCATGATTGGATGCTTCCATTGCTTTACTAATCTTATTGCTAGTTTCAAGAGTGTTTTTCTATTTTTTTTAATGTAGGCTTTGCTATATATTCTGCATGTTCTATCTTCAAGTGCTAACCTAGCAAGTGTACTTTCAATTAACTGCCAAACTGACATTCTTGAACTAAGGACTCTTAACTGCTCAGTTGTGTAAATGAGATAAATGTCTGTCACACTCGATAATGGTGTCTGCTTAAATATTTTGTATATATAAAAAAAAAAGATACCCCTGCGACATTCAGAGCATTGCCTAACGAAAGCTGGATTGCTTCCACATTTTATTGCCATGTGTGTTTGTTTAATTTTCTACACTGTCTCCTCATTGGTTCTGTGCCACTTGTTTGTTTTCATTCATGTAATGTCTCCACTTCATATTGTCTTACGTTCATGCCTTCTTTTTGTACAAAGCTGTATCTTCCTGTTTGATTCATGTGTGTACACTACTAGTTTGGACACACCTTCCCCTTCAGTGATTTTTCTTTATTTTAGTTTTCAACATTGTACATTAACACTGATGACATTATATAGTAAACAAAGAAGTGTTAAACCGCCCAGAATATTTTAGATTGTCCAATGTAGCTACATTTAGCTGTGTTGACTGTTTTACACACCCATGGCATTCTTTCTTCAGATTCACGAGGTAATTGCCTGGAATGGTTTTTACTTCACAGGTGTGCCTGTGTTTGTAACAGTTCTTGCCTTATTGGTGTGCTTTAGACCATAAGTTGTCTTGTGCAGTGGAATGGAGAGTACAGAGTCTTAGGTTTATTATTATTTGTATTATAACTACTGTAGAAATCTATATTGTGGCAATTAATTAAAGAGAAAAGACATAAAAAGGATACCTAATATTAAATTTGCTGTTCTAAGTCTTAAATAATTTTAAACATTTCTTATTTCCTGACGTCCAGGTAACACTATCTCTGATGCTCACTGAAATGCTTCTTTGGCACTAGAATGTTTTGTGTTTGTTTCCATGGTGTTTTAGTTCTTTTTTTCAGTAGTCCAAATATAATTCGCTGTATTCCGACTACAAATGTAGAGTGGTAGCGCAGTGGTTAAGGTGCTGGGTTACTGATCGGAAGGTCGGGGGTTCAAGCCTCGATATCGCCAAGCTTTCACTCTTGGGCCCTTGACCAAAGCCCTTAACCCTCTGTGCTCCAGGGCACCGTATCCGCTGACCCTGCGATTTGACCCCAGCTTTCAAGCAAGCTATATGTGAGGAAATAATTTCACTGTGCTGTAATATATATGTGAAAAAATAAAGGCTATTCTATTAAATGAGACCAACATGCAACAGCCAATCAGCTTTCTGTTACACACATAGGATGTATTTTATTTTTCAGCTACGGCAAAGTACAAAATACTTGGCTTGAAAAAAATTAATTTAGGGCTTGGTTAAGGCCAGTTGCAACAACATAATTTAATGATCCATTCCTGCCCGTAAGGCATTTTTACCCAGCACTTGCATCCACTTTCGCTACATGACACTAATCATATTTTGTATGATTTGAAGCTGATTCATTTGAGGTGCTGCCTGGATCGATTTTTACCTGATTAGATTTTTTGCCATCTTGGATTATATCAAATGATTTTGTCATATTTTAAACGGTTTGCCAATAATGTGCCAACGAGTCTGACTGCAAAGCTGGCAAACAGAAAGTGAGGCTATAGCTGAAGAGTGGTGGATGAAGTAAACAAAGCGGGTACTTGAGTAAATGTACAGAGACATAAGGTAAAATGTGACTCCAGTAAAAGTGCTCCCTTTAACCTTTCACTTGAGTAAATGTACAAAAGTATTTGCCTTTAAATGTACTTAAGATCCAAAGTACTATGATTATAATTATCATCAATAGAATTATGTTAATTACTAAAACACTGATTGATATCTATTAAAATGATCATGAGCCCAAAGCCTTCTTTTCAACTACTTAAAAATAAATCTTACAAATAAGTCCACGGGCCATCAATTTTCTTCTCAAAAGTTAAAATTACAATGTCATATATGCTACTGTTTTTGCTACTTCTCAAAATTTTGTTTGGTGTGTGGTTCACGTGATTTTAGTGTGGTTCACATGATTTTAAGGTTTGTCTTCAAATCAGGTTATTAAATGCATAGGATCTGACCCTAATGTCCCCAAAAAGTTGAATGACCACACCACCTATGGTCAAAAACAACTTTTGTAATTTCTCTTATAAATTTTAAGAACTTTTTGTCAAATTTGTCTGTTTTAACTAGTTTTACACTGTTAGCTCTGCATGCCTATGATTCCTTGGGGTAAACTGTAGTGAATGCTTATCAGCATCTGAATTCGTTTAGTAAAACTTTCATGGCTTACAAATGTTGATGTAAGTTTTCCAATAATATGCATAAACATTTTTCAGTGAGCTTTTAAATCCCCTAAATATAGATGTTTTTTGTAATTGCTTGTCAGGCCATGACTGTAGCATACCTGTGAATGTGTGGCTTACCATGTCTGCATTCCATTAAAATTTTTGCTAATTTGCTTAAAATATAAAAATATTTTTCATACAAATAGAGATGCTTATGAACAGTGTTTTTTCTAGTTTGCTTCAGGCTAGATAATGGTTTAAAGACCTGTCTATTCGTAACTTGTGCAGTATTGTAAAAGCAGTCCTCTCCATTAGCATTTGACTTGATACTGAATCTCCAACTTCAAGTGGGCAGAATTGGATTATATTAATTCACACACTGAAATGGCTAGTTTTGCAACTTTAATGGAAATTATTGGTTAAGATTACTGATGTACTGGATATGGAAAGTACTAACTACTGTATATAGAAGCCTTATCCAGTGATGTGATATAAAAAAGAATTCTTTGCATTTTTTTGTGGCTAACTCTAATGGATATTCTTTATGATGTAAGTTCCAGTGAGAACAGTTAATATATTTGTTTCACCCAAATAGATAATAATTAAAGTAACACTTTAATTAATAACAGTTAGTACCCATATGATGTTGAGAACATAATTAACATAAATAATGCATACATTTTATTGAGATATATGCAACAGATTCTCAAACAAACACATCTTTCACAAACAACCATGATTTTGTTAAAGTCACAGATCATTCTTTTACCCCATCTGTGTATAATGTTTCCATGATTATATGCATTGCATTACTGCCACATGATTGGCTGGTTTGATAACTGTATACAAGTACAGATGTTGCTAATCAAGTTTGCGTGCGTGCGTGCGTGCGTGCGTGTGTGCGCGCGTGTGCGTGTGTTTTTTTGTGTTTAATAGTGGCAATTTATTATTTTTTCTCCCATTGATTTGATTCTTCTGATTCTGTTCACCAAAATGATTCATTCACTAATTTGTACACTGATTTTTTTCATTGACTCTTTATATAAATTGCATAAATGCAGGGTAGATTTCAGAAAGTGATCACAGATGTAGATACTAATGGTGTTACTACTACTAATAATAACAAGTCATTTTCAGCACTAAATTAATCATAAAAAAAAGCGCTTACACATTTGTTTATTGCGGGTTATGCTATTCACAACATATTTACGTTGTGGATTACACTATGTCAAAAAACTGCACATTAATCTAGTTCGTCTTGTTTTAGGCTTTGTCTTACTTTTTAAATGCCTGTCATCGTCTCCCCCCCCCCCCTATAAATATTTTTTTTTCTTATAGTCAATGAGGTGAACAAAATACACCTATTTCAGTGAGGAAAATAAGTATTTGAACACCCTGCTATTTTGCAAGTTCCTCCACTTAGAAATCATGGAGGGGTCTGAAACCGTCATCGTAGGTGCATGTCCACTGTGAGAGACATAATCTAAAAAAAAAAATCCAGAAATCACAATATATGATTTTTAAACTATTTATTTGTATGATACAGCTGCAAATAAGTATATGAACACCTGTCTATCAGCTAGAATTCTGACCCTCAAAGACCTGTTAGTCTGCCTTTAAAATGTCCACCTCCACTACATTTATTATCCTAAATTAGATGCACCTGTTTGATGTCGTTAGCTGCATAAAGACACCTGTCCACCCCATACAATCAGTAAGAATCCAACTACTAACATGGCCAAGACCAAAGAGCTGTCCAAAGACACTAGAGACAAAATTGTACACCTCCACAAGGCTGGAAAGGGCTACGGGGAAATTGCCAAGCAGCTTGGTGAAAAAAGGTCCACTGTTGGAGCAATCATTAGAAAATGGAAGAAGCTAAACATGACTGTCAATCTCCCTCGGACTGGGGCTCCATGCAAGATCTCACCTCGTGGGGTCTCAATGATCCTAAGGAAGGTGAGAAATCAGCCCAGAACTACACGGGAGGAGCTGGTCAATGACCTGAAAAGAGCTGAGACTACCGTTTCCAAGGTTACTGTTGGTAATACACTAAGACGTCATGGTTTGAAATCATGCATGGCACGGAAGGTTTCCCTGCTTAAACCAGCACATGTCCAGGCACGTCTTAAGTTTGCCAATGACCATTTGGATGATCCAGAGGAGTCATGGGAGACAGTCATGTGGTCAGATGAGACCAAAAAAGTGCTATACCACCTTTAAAGTGCTATATTCTATTCATATCATGGCTATCATGCTACAAGTCAGTCATTTAAGAGAATATTTCATTTTTTAAGGCATGCCTAATGGATGAAAAATAGAAAAATCCCACTTTGTGATGTGACTGACCTGAATTTTGTCTTTTGTTCTATTTGCAGGGGCTTTTGAGGTGCTGTAAACACATGGAGGCTGACATGAGTAGACTGCCACTTTTTGGAGATGTATTTGTATGTGGAAAGACGACGTGTTGAATTCTAAGTTTAAGCATTTTATCAACAACACACACAACTCTACCATTCAGTGCTTTAGTACATTTCCAGAGAAGGAACTTTACAGGAAAGAAGGAATGTGAATCTTATACATGTATTCCCTAAGCTCTTGAATGTTCATGAAGGACATACATTTTGCAAAACGTGGCATAAGGATGGCAAGCGTGGTATGGCAGTCTTTCTCAGCCTATTCCCCTTTTTTTCTGACAATCTTTTACATGGCTGCTTCAGTGCAAAGAGCTGAGGATGATGTCACACCACGCCTAAGCTTTGTATATGGTAAGAACAACACACAGATTCATTAAAATTCTTCTGACTGTATGCACTTTATCCCACATTTGAGAAGATAAATGCAAAGCTGAAATTGTTAAATATTTATGATGTCTTTACATTTGCTGTTTTTGAACCAGCTTTCCATGACTTAAAAAACATGTTTTTAAGTTGACCTTAATTAATTATTTGCAAAATTTTCTTCTAGGTTTCAGCAGTTAGATAGTTTGATATGCATGGTGACACTTCTTTTTGTCTGATTCGGGCAATCTTAGTTTTAGATTGATGCTATATAGAAATGACAATGATCTGAAAGCAAAGGTTTGGCAATTGTTTTTTTGTGAAACAGGGGGCTGAGTTTAGCATGATTTGTCTGGACAAAGTGCTTAGCTAAAATGATTAGTGTATTAACAAACTGGTAAAACCAGGTGTATCCTAGAACAAGGGACTTGACATAAATTCAAGACACATCCACTATACAGAAAATGTGAGAGTTTGTACATAAAGACAGATTTAGTTTTTTAGGTTTATTCTCTGCTGTATAGGCTACACCTGGGTAAAAAAAATGCTAGTTTTAGCTGTCTCTGGTTCCATTGTACATTTAGTTAATGTTATAGAAATGTTGGCAATAAGGATTGGTGTGCATTCGTCTTCTAAAACAAAGAATAGGATATACTTTTGGATAATCAGATTACAGAAAACTATCAAACAACAATTATAACCCATGAATAGTGTATAACTGCATAATAATGTTTTCGAATGTTTCTAATTTTTAAAGAAATTTTAAAACATTATTAATGTCATGTGTTGCATTTTCTATGTTTTATTACATATGTTTCCTATTTTTTCTACCTTAATGACAGCAGCAGACACGACACAAATATATTAAAAAGTAAAATAAAAAAACATTCCACACAGTAAATTTATCAAAACTTTGTTTTACATGACACTAAAAATGATTAAATCTTTAACAATATTTTACATGTTTAATAATTATTAAAACTTTAATAATCTTTACATTAGAATTTTTCTAATTTAATTCAGAAATTTCACTTTTACCTGAGTTAAAATGTTAGCCTTTCGGTCAGCGGTGAACAGGGCACTCAGCCATACACAGTAAGCTACAGTGCACTGTTCTGCCACTTTTCTCTTATAGCTAGGATTAAATATTTTGCAATTTGTGGTACAGTATCTTGTATTATAGCAGTCTGTGTGTCTGTTTGCATGGCCATCGGCCCTTGAAATAGACTCTTCTGAAGCTGGCTGACAAGAAAGCCTGCAAACAGTTTGCTGAAGACAACCTGTCCAAGAGCATTAATTACTGGAACCATGTCCTGTGGTCTGATGAGACTAAGATAAACTTGACTGGCTCAGATGCTGTCAAGCATGTGTTGACACCCTTGTGAGGAGAACCAAGAAAATTGTGTCTTGCCATGCCCATGTTCATTAGAGTAATAAAAAATTGAAAAGTGTAAATTTAAGGTACATTTCGAGACAGATAAAAATGTGTCCAGCTTCAAGAGTTTCTCTTAAAAGGAGAAAATCTGACAATTCTGCATATTGATGGAGTAAATGAATGAAGGTTGGAAGAAATGAAGACATTTTTGTAATATATGCGGGAACATAGCTTTAGAAAATAAAATATAAAATGTCAATATTAACACACACACTTACATACATATTACAAATGTAAATATTTAAATACACTTTTCCATTTATTTAATTTTATCAGTTTAATTTGTGCAATTTTAATTTATTACGAAATGTAATCAATATAACCTAATTAAAAATAAAATATAATTAAAAATATTATTTTAATAGAAAAATTTTAAAATGTCAACTTTAACTGTAAACTAATAATAAACTACGTTTATAATTTTTTTTTGAAAGGACAATTTTGTTTTGCGTTTCTAACCATACGGAAATTTTGTGTACCATTACACCCCTTTAGATTTATATATATATATATATTGCGTGCACGCACAGTACCAATCAAAAATCCAGACACACCTTTTCGTTTTTTTCTTTATTTTTATCATTTTGAATATTGTACATTTATACTAAAGACATCAAAACTATGGAAAAACACATATAGAATATTTAGTAAACAAAAAAAGTGTTAAACAACCCAGAATTTGTTTTATATTTTAGATTGTCCAAATTGGCAAACTAATGCCATTATCTTATAAGTCACCTGGAATGGTGTTCAGTTCACATTGTCTAAATTTAAAATTTTTTATAAATTTTACAATTACAAAACTGTACATTTAAATAAATTAAAAAACTTGAAATATGTGTACATAAGTATTCAGATCCTTTTCAGAAACACTTGAACATGAGCTCAGGTGACTCTGACTTCTCTATTTCATTGCTGAGATGTTTCTACACCTTTATTAGAGTCTACCTGTTAAAAAGTATATTGATTGGACATGATTTGATAAGGTACACACCTCATTATAGGATGCCTCACAGCTGACAATGCATGTCAGCGTCAACGAAACTGCCTGCAGAGCTCTGAGACAGGTTTGTAGCAAGGCACAGATCTGGAGAAGGCTACGAAATTTTCTACTGCACAGTGCCCGCTATAATTCTTAAATTGAAGAAGCCAACCAGAACTCTTGCACAACTGGAAGCCTGAAAAGTGTGAAAAACTTGTTGCTTCATACCCAAATTGCCTCAAGGGCTGTAAATGCTGTCCAAATGTGCTTCAACTAAGCACTGAGTAAACTGTCTGAATACTTATGTACATGATTTTTTTAAAAAACTTTTATTAAAAATAAATGTGCAGACATTTCTAGAATTCTGTTTTAACTTTGTCATTACGAGGTATCTGTATGTGTATATGTGAAGTACATATAGATTATTGTATAAAAAAAAATTTTTGTTGAAAAATCCTCCTTAGCATGAATAACTGCTATACATGTTCTTGCCAGCTGAACAGTCAGTTTCTCCAAACATTCAGCTGAAATACTTTGCCATGCTTTTTGTAAAAGTTGCCAGTGTTGTTCTTCTCTAGTTGGAGATTTCTTTCTAATTTTGCAATCCAGTTTATTCCAAAGCAGTTCAATAGAATTTAAGTCTGGTGTTATAGCAGGATGGATAACACTCCAGCTAACTGTTTGCAATTGGGGTTTAAATGTATGCTTTGGGTCATTGTTTTGTTATATAGTAAAGTTAGTTCCAATTAGCTATAGTTAAGATGTAATTGCATGGTGTTGAAGTATTGAATATAAGGCATTTTAGTTCAGTATTACTTTTACCCGAAATAAGTCTTCAACTTCAACCATTAAGCGTCCACCTCCATGTTTGACTGTGGGTGTGAGGCAGTCTGGTAACATTTTCTCTCTTGTTCTCTGTCTCACATAAGTTCTTCTGTTAGAGCCAAAAATGTCAATGTGGACAGATAAGTCAGATGTGTTTTGCCTTTTACCTATCATGATAATCATTCTTTAGAAATATGGTGGTTGTTTTTTCCAGGGGCTTGTTTAGTTTAAATTGTAACTTTATTTTGAAATGTTTAAAGTCTTTACATTAATACAGTTGCTTTACTCAGGCTGTGCTTTTCCATGTTAGACAGGTTAGACAATAAAATCTTCTTGTGCTGCCAAAATTCCCACCCTCACAATCATGGATTAAAAAACGGGGGAAAAAAAAACAGGAATTATGCCTGTCTGTGCACGTTTTTTTGGTTTTTAAGAAGTATAATCCCTTTCACCTGCCATTTCTTGGTAAAAACAGGTCCTGTAAATTTTATTGTATTGTAGTATTTTATAACCACATACATCATATGTCTTATCTTTTCTGTTCTTTCCTTCAAATTCTTTTCATTGGTCTTGTCCTTTATCCTGGTGTAAGCCTGTGCAATCTTTCCTTTGTATTCGTTTTTGTCAGTTGGTTGTTTGAGTGTTTGGGTAGGCCTCTTGGCCTGTATAAGGAATTGTAAATTGAAAAATTATTTTAATTATGTACTTTTACACACCCCTGTTATTTGTTTTATTATTGCAGCAAGCAACATATTCGAGCAATTATAGCTTCTTCTTATTATTATTATCATCAACTTATAATATTTTAGAGATAGAAAAAGAAAAGAATTATGCACAAACGGTTACACCCTTTTATAATGGGACTTTTGAATGTACCCAGAATTAGCCAATTGCAGGACAGTTGATTGCTTAAGCCATTCCCTGCAAAAAAAAATATAAAGCATGTACATGATTTTAATTTTAAGCAGAGGGCTACCACAAAATCTAAGAGGTAATATTTCATGAACCATTCAAATATTTGATGTTGTTCAGTACCAGTTTTTGTTTTTCAGGTTACCCTCTTATTTTATCGTAAGGTTTAGGAAATCAAAAAGGCTTCTAGACCGAAATATAAAATTATTTGCACCAACATAATATTTATTAAACCACAAATTGTTGTACACTTAGGCTCGTTTACACACATATACACACATATACACGCACCCACACTCACACATATATACATAGGCTTACTGAGAGGAAGAATGACTAACAACCACAAATGAGCATCAAATATGCCATGGGATAATTTGCTCATTCCCAAAAAAACAACAACACTTCTTTATTAAACTAAATTGAATCCCTGATTTTCCTTCAATGGGGATGCATTTAACAATTTCTAAACCCTAAAAATATATATTTTTATTATAGTAATATACTGTATATATTTAATTATTATTCATCATTATTTATTTATTTTTATTATTTGCTTCCATAGTGTTGGATGCATTTTTAACAGTGGTGTGTAGTATTTTTATAGCCACTGTAAATGTGAAAATACATGCCCAGTAATTGCTGGTGTTGTAAATATCACTATTTGTGGGATTTTAAAGAAATTTTCTGATGGTTTCCTTTGCTACATTATTGTACTGGGTTAATTATTGTTCAGTGGTTAAACTCTCAAATTTATGCACAACCAGTTTATTCATTGCCTTCTGTCTATTGACTAAATAGTGCTTCTTGATTTTAATGTGGTATGGATGTATGTAAGTTTGGAAACAGATTTTTATTGTTTTTGAGACATATGCATGTTGCCTTTGTTTAAATGCAGAAAAGTATGTATTAAAAGCCAAAACACACAGGAATTGGATAGTAAATAGTTGGAAGAAAGTTCTGTGTACAGATAATTCCAAAATTTACATTTTTGGCACTAAGAAGAACTTATGTAAGACAGAGAACATGAACGATGTTGTTACCAGACTGCTTACACCCACAGTCAAGCATGGAGGTGAGATCTTAGACTTATTCCAGGTGAAAGAATATACTAAACCAACATGGCTACCTTCCATAATTCAGGGTCCTGCAATTCCATCTGGACTGTAGCTATTTGCAACCAACTTCACCATACAACAAGACCTAAATTCTAATGAACTGCTCTGAGATGAACTGGATCACAAGGCTGAAAAGAAATATCCAACTCGCTAAGAACACCAAGTTTTAAAGGGGCATGGCAAAGTATTCTTGCTGAATGCTTGGAAAAACAAACTGTCTAGACGCCAAGAGTGTGTAAAGCCGTTGTTGTCCTGACGGAAGATTTTTCACTGAAGTTTAAATGTTTATCACGTTTTTGTACCAACATCTGAAAATACATTTATTTGTTTGGTCAAAGTTGTTGCATATACACAAAAGGAACATGCATGTGTCACAAAATGTTGACCGGAACTGTATGTGTCTATCTGATGTTGAGTGTGTTTTTTGATGTGACTGCTGCTTCAAGTGTGTCTACATGTTGGCTGTTTTGGGGTAGCTGTTTTTTAGCTGCAGTCCTCAGACATGCTATGACAAAACCTGCAGCAGTCTAAGAATAAATACTTCATAGGGGATTGAAGTTTCTGAAAGTTTTCAATGCATTCCGATAATATTTATCCAGCATTTAAGTTTCTTCTTTTTTGCCCGAAGATGTACAAAAAGACAGACGATCATTTACGACTGCATGGAACACCCTGGTTTAAGCCAGTCAGTAATTTGCAGTATTAACCTTAGTGCTATGACAGTCTGATGAGCTGAGTGTTTGAGTAGCTGAGTTACACATACATGAGCAGAGAAAACATGTTTCCACAATGCTGTGTTCTCTAGGCAAAGACTGCATCATTTACCAAAGGATTATGTAGGCATTTTCTTTGTAGGCTTAGTTTTTGTTGCTTGCCATCATGTCATGCCAGTCGACTATTGCTCAAGATCTGGAGCATAATACCAATTTTACAATGAACTCATGAACTCTGATTTGAAAACAGTGTGTGTCTCTGTACTTCTGTGTTCAGTAGATTACGACAGATTGAAACTTGATCTCAATACATTTGAGGCACCATGACTTTTTGCACAACAAGCACATTGCATGCTCTGAAAGTCTTTGAAAGTTGTTTCAAGGTTTGAAACACCATACATTCTTTCCTACATTTTTTCAGTTCATTAGACATCCCTTTGGTGTGATATAACTTAAAAAAAAAAAAAAAGTAGTCTAACTGATAACGTTAGTTTCCAGGTGGGATCCAACACTATCTGATGCAGTCTCACTAGAATCGGGCTCTGGGGTTCCTATTCATGCTTGTGCACAAAAAACCAACATAGAATTCATTTAAACTCCTGATCAGTAATAATGTATTTTACAACATGAACTTTCGATTTACAAAATCTGCTCTTCATCTGGTGGCCAGATAAGAACCATAATTGTGCCCAGCTCTGGTTAATATGCATTAAACCTCAGGATTAATTGTGCAGCAAAATGCTAATTATTTGTTACATAATTTCTAAAATATAAAAAGATGTTAATAGTTATGATTTGTTTCTTTTTCTTTATATCATAGCAGCTGAAGGTGAAGACTAAATTGGATTGATTGTTGATTTTTAGAATGTGCTGGAAGCAAAGTGAATTTGGATTGACATATCGTGGTGCTAGTTATTCTCTGTTTTTCTTTTAAGGTGCGCTTTATAAAAATTAGATCATGTCTGCAGCATTTAATATGTTTTAGCTTTCAGGTTATTTAACCCCTTGTTTTTGGAAAAGATGTAACTGTACTTCAAAGGGGTCAAAATATTTGCCTTTTGACTCACTATGAACTCAGCTATGTTTGAACTCACAGTTTATGTTTAGAGATTGGGACTAAACAGCATTAAGAAAACTACTTATTCGTGTGGCTATTCAATAGTGCATAGGCAGCATAGTGATAAGATCAATGAGAAAACAGATGAAATGATGCACATATCATGCCTAGAGCCTACTGTACAATCCTATGGGGCAGTGTTATGATCTGGGGGTTGCTTCAGTCAGTCAGGTCTAAGTTCAGCAAATTTATGTGATCAGATTACATTTTGAGGATTTTGGTCATCACCTTGACCTTTCTTTAAGAGAAACAAATTTAGAAACACTGAAGTAACATCCAGAGAATGCAAATAGTACTAAAATGTCAGTAAAATTTTACCAAGCAGGGGTGTGAAAAATGAAAAAGTTTATCTTTGCGACTTGTTCAATCTGTTAAAGTTTGTCTTGAAGGGTATTGATGGAGCCTTTTTAAAAGTTCACTTTATTAGTGAAAATGTTGTGTATGTGTTTATTGTATTTTATTTACAGGTTTTAGAAGTATATGACATTTATTAAGTGTATGGAAAAAGTAAACAAACAAGATCTAATAATGGCTCATCATATATGGTCTCTTTGTCACCAGATTGTGTTTAACTTGTAGTCTGGTTTGTTTTGCCCTAGTCTGGTGCCTCTTTAAACACAGCTTAAATATAAACATCTTTAAATGTGAAATTAAATGAAAAATGTATGATGATTAGGAAAATAAGAGGGCATGTCTTTATTCTTTTTCATAATTGATTTTTCAGTATAGCTTATTTATGTTGGAGTTACATCCCACAGTGCCACCTTCTATGTTAACAGTAGGGATGCAACAATACAGTTAGCCCACGGTTTAATACATACCTCGGTTTTATAACCACGGTTTTCGGTTCGGTTTGGTTCTGATGGCTTAACACATAAAAGTGTTTTTTGTTATTCTATGTTTAGGCAATAGGAACAGTAAGAGGTTAAGAAGAAACAAAAAAAAAAACTATTTATTGCAATACTCTTTTATTTTACTTAAAATCAAGAAAAGTCCACTGGTTCCTAGTGTTTTGTATAATATAAACATTTTTTATTTTAAAATTAACACCGACATCTCACAGCTGCTGGTAGCCTGGGGAACACATAAATTCCTAAATTTTGAAAATAAACATACATGTGAAGTTAGTAAACGTAAATTGACCATTTCAAATAAACATACTTGTACTTCAGTGACCATAAATAAACCATCTTAATTAAACTTAACAGTACTCCAGTACAGTATCCTTCATTCAGTGCAATTTCACTTAGGTCAGCTATCTATTCCTGTATTTTGAGGTTCTTCTGTAAAAAGATAAGCCTGTTAACATTCTCTGCAGCAAGGCGAGAGCGTTTTGCACTTACAATGTCCCCAGCAGTGGAGAAAATTCTCTCACTCACGCAATAGAGGTTCCTGGGACACAGAGGGGGTGTTGTGCAGCTTTTGCTACATGGGGGAACTTGCATTCATTTGTTTTCCACCATATGAATGGATCAGCATCCACATGAATACTGTCTGCTAACTTGTATGTGGTGACTTCCTCCTCAATGATCTGGGCAAATGGCCTACCCTGCTGTTTCTCAGTTTTGAAAAGCTCCCCAAATACCTCTGACATTGCTGTCTTCATTTTGGGAGGGGGAGAGGATGGATTGTCTTCCTCTGTGAAGGGCACAGGATTCTCCGCTAGACCCTTTGCATCAAAGAGAATGATCCTTTAGTATAATTATAACACATATAAGCACACACAGCTCAGAACCACAACCATCTCCAGTGCAACATATGACAAATGTGAATTTATTTTGATCAGTGAAAAGGACACAAGATATATAACAAACATCTAAATGGATAAAACAATCAAAACCACACACGATTAAAAAAAACCCAAAACATTCATGCTCCAGAATTTCACAGATGATATTCCTGTAGAGCTTATCACAAGAGTCTTCATCAAGGTAGGGAAGCGATTTAAACCTGGGGTCAAGGGCTGTGGCCATTTGGAGGTAATCATGATGATTAGGGTCAGTGTACCTCTTTGCCAGGTCATTTGTAATGGCTGCTTTGGCTTCTTTGACTGTTGCAGTGTCCTGGTCTCCTGGTGACATGGATTTGAGAATCATCTCTTTCAGAGGAAGGATCATTGATATAGTGGGGGTTGTTTCACTGCTCATCAGGGTTATGTTCTTGACAGACAGCTTCAGATCTTTGTCCAGTAAGGCAGAATAGATGGTGGGCTGCTGTTCTGTGTATCTTTCCAACATGTCATGTACTGTATTCCACCGAGTTGTGACATCATGAATTAACTTGTGTCTGGGCAAGTTTAACATCTCCTGCTTCACAGTCAAAACATGGTGGGCTTTGGTGCTTTTGTGAAAAAAAGTCACTATTTTTCTAACCCTCCCCAGGAGGCGGGACTCTGTGTTGATTGACACTGCTTTCTTGGCGGCTAGGTTTACAACATGCGCAAAACAACTTATCTGTGGCCCCAGCCCATCAGCTTCATTAACTGCATTCACAGTATTCGGAGCGTTATCTGTGGTGACTGGGAGTAACATATTTGGCCTCCTCAACTTCCATTGGTTGGGAAGGTTGAGGTTGGGAATTATCTCGGTGCTGAAAAAAGAGACGGTAGTCTGTAACGCGGATCGAGTGTTTTTATAAGATGACAAAAGCCTGCATCTCCAATCACCGAAAACGGCTGCAAATCTTTGCCAATGAACACCCCCACTGCCTTTGTTATTTTCATGTGTCTCTCGGAACCAGTTGGGTATGTATGCTGGAAGGATTCAGCGAGGGACTGTTGTTTTTTGGAGGACTTTATTTACCTGCTCTGCTATCCTGCCTTCAGACATTGATATTGCTGGGTGATGGCACCGCAGATGTGCAATCCTTTTGGAAGTGTTTCCGTTTGAGTAGGTTACACGTGTAAAACAATGCTTGCAGACAGTAATTTTTTTGTTTACCGTTTTTTTCTTCCTCGGCATTTTACTCAACAGCAAAACCGAAATATCTCCACACCACAGATTAAAAAAGACGCCGGTGCCTCCTCGTACTGTAGCCTCACTTCACCACCGCTCGCCATGGTAAAGTGTGGAATGATGGTTCAGCGCCCCCTAACTTTAGAGCATAGTGATTGAACATTTACTCGCAGGGAGGAGTTTCCTCATCTCAGCTCGTAGACTTACAGGCACACACAAACAGTCAATTTGGAGAGAAATAAAAAGCACATATATTATTTAAACGTAAAACTGAAAAAAACGCAATTCACGAGCGCGTATTGAAAAGTGGATGTTGTACCGAACGGTTCAATATTATATTGTGAATTGTGGCATCCCTAGTTAACAGCATATGGTATGGTTCACCGGTGTCTCAAGGAATTTATAATACTTCATTTCTGTCTCTCCCATTTCTTTGATTTCAGACACAGAAGACAGGCTAGCCAAGAGGTTTTCACCTGCTGGAGTGTTCAACTTTAGCTCTCTGCTCCTAAATCCTGAAGATAACACACTATACATAGGTGCAAGAGAGGTTCTGTTTGCACTTAACCTCAGTGACATCAGCAGACTGCAACTGCACCGCAATGTGAGTATGTGTGCATGTGTGAGTGTTTCTATTCTAATAAATTCAATTATAGTTGTATAGTGCTTTTAACAGTGGACATTGTCCCAAAGCAGCTTTACAGAAATAGATTACAAATATACATTTAAAATGTATACAGTTGAACCTCAGAGCTCGCGAGGGTTAGGGACCAAGACCGGTCGCGAGTTCCGAATTTTTGCGACCTTTTGATGCGCCCCTTCCAACTTAGTAAAAACCCAAAGAACACTATACGAAATCGATTAAAATGAGTAAATATCACTATTTACATAATAAAAATAGTTTTAAAGCATTTTTTTGACAATTTTAAACCTTGATTAGAAATGTTAAAACTAGCGTTTTGAGCAGCGTTTTGAGCAGCTCACGGTTGCTCACGAGCCGATCGGAATGAAAGTCGCGAGCATGCGAGGTCGCGAGCGCTGAGGCCGCGAGCGCCGAGGTTCCACTGTAAATGGACCAGGCTGTGGTTACTGAGCCTCAAATGCAGCAAGCTGCAATGCACTTATACCTTTCATAGCCAGCATTCTCTTTCACATCATTTTGCACTACAATAGCTTTTCTGTGGGGTCAGACTTGACTGGTTAGTTTTCACTCTTCACTTGAATCATTGATCTTTGGTTGCCCAGCATCTTTTTGCCAGTTCACATTTTGTCCTTCTTTGGACCATTATTGGTAGGTACAAACAACTACATACCAGGATCACCCCAATAGACCTGCCATTATAGTAATGCTCTGACCTAGACTAGCCATTACAATTAGACACGTGGTAAAGTAGCTCAGATTTGCTTGGCTCCTTTTTGTTTTGCTTCTAACACACAAACCCGGGATAAATCAATCAGGCTCCTTTTTATTGTTTTTTTTACTACCTTTACGTTTCAGTGATTTCATTTCACTATATATACTTTACTGTTTGCTGCTTACTCCTCTGTCATTGTTTACTACAGTTACTATCAACACAAAACTAAACAAAAAAAAGTAAACTGGCAGTAATAAAACACGGATGAGAATCTTCATGCATTCCCTGCAAGTTTGACCTGCCTCCTCTCAATTCACAGCCGATGTTTGACCCTGCTTTTGATCTAAAGCACCCTTTTGTTGTGCAACTGGCAACTGATATCCAAAATACCCATAATAATCAGCCAGCCCCTTGGGTCTCGGGCAGGCCTCAGTCTTTGCTTTCTTCATTTTAGGGCTATACCTCACCCAAGTGGAGCCAAGATACTGTCCAACTCAAGACCTCATTTGGTCTCACCTATCATAAGGATCTCAAGACAGACCCATGATATTATGTGTCACTTATTATAAATCATTGTAATTTAAATAATCAGTGGCTTATGCATTGCTTATGACTCTTAATGTGGTGTTCTGTGAGTTCCATGTGCCTGAGTAGAATACATGACAAACCTGTGGATCAAGCCACTTATTCTAATTTCATGCATCCTCATGAGTGAACTGATGAATCATTCTTTTAATGACACACGCTGAGACGTTACACTGCTACGGGGTATATTGTGTCATTTCCAGGACTAACACAAAGCGATATACAAGTGAACTTTCTGATGGCCAGTCAAAGTCCATGTAGGTTCTTTCAAACAGGACATTTAGAACATGTATTGGGTACAATGGCACTTACTGGCATGGGATTATAATATGTTGTAGGCTCCTAATGGCTTTTTGATACCTTTATCTGGGTTGTCACTTCCCTGATTTGAGTGTCCATCACTTAATGCAACCTATCAAAGGAAGAGTTCACCAACAAGCAAGATTTATTGATCTACTACTTTAATTTGGTCGAAGGTGTGCTTCAGGGTTTCATTGTGTCACTACTCCAGGGAGAAATCCCTAAGGAGAGTCCCTGTAAAGAGTTGAGAGGTTGAACAAAATCATCTGCTGTCCTTCGCTATATGCAAAGCTGATATTAATGGCCCTAGAACCACCTCCTCAGTCACCAATGTGCACATTCCAAACAAGGAGGATTAACTTTCACTTTATTTGCATTTACAGCATTTAGCCTTATCAAAAGAGACAAAAGTGGCCATCAATAAATTCTAATTCATCAACATTCTAATGTTGGTTTATTATTCTAAGAATATTATCACTCTTTAAACTCAGTTGAGAGAGTTTAAATTATTTTTTTTTGCTTAATTTAAGCGTCACTGGAAGAGGTATGGGTTTAGTTTTACTGTTTCACTTGCGAGAGTGAGTTGGTGGAAGAAATAAGAGGTGAAAGAGAATGAGAATATGGAAAACAGTTCAGTAGGGCCAGTATTGGCATCTCAGTTTTAAGAAGTCGGGGCTGGCGGTCAAACAAGAGAAAAAGAAAAACTAAATGTGATTCTCTACCAGTGAACTTTTGTCCAGGGACATGGGCCTGTGGCACGGCACCTACTCCACTGTTCCTTTCTGGACCCAACTGACAAATTTGATGCTACAAAATGTACCTCTAATGTGTCCTCAAGCTCTGTCTTTGTTTCTTTACACAGGTAGAAACATATGTTACCCCTAGGGCCATTTGAAGGTTTGGGACATGTAATTTAATATTTGGGACATTTAATTTAATATTTAATATTTAATTCTGGGGCAAAAGCATAAATTACCTTGGACACAGCTGGACTACTCAGTATCAAGATGATGTTGCTTCAGCTCCCTTAGGCTTCTTTGCTTATGAGCAGCAGCCGACCTCAGGACTGATGTCTTCATAGTGAGTAGTGCAGCTATATCAATGGTGGCAGCTGGAAGTGAAAATATAAAAGGCATGTTTGGAAAACTCAAACAGCTACCACAATATTAAAAGATGATAATTAGATTTTAGATAAGAGAATTTTAGATTGTATTTCTATTTGCTTGTGATTGACGGGTGCTTTATGATGCTCAGGTGCCCTGTTAGATTTGTTCAAACAATTAATAACTTTGGATACCGTATTTTCCGGACTATAAGCCACTACTTTTTCCCCACTCTTTGAACCCCTTAAACAATGAAGCGGCTAATTAATGGATTTTTCTTGGTTTTTCCAGGTTTCACAAGCTTCAAGCCAAAAAACTGAGCCCCATAACATTAGACCAATGAAATTGGCGAACGGGTTCAGGTGAACCAATGAAACTCTTTATATCAAATCAGACTGTGTTCTGAGCTGCGCGGCATCGGGAGAAAAGATTCACCGGTGGTAATTTTTAAACGCACGACGATGCCAGAAGATAAACTCTCGAGAGAAACTGTTGTGAAAGGAAGGAGGAAGATCGTGAACAATGACTTTCTTGGTAGGCTACTGTTTAGATACAAGTGGTGTTACAGAAACGTCTTTTGTTAAAGCCTGTGTAAAGTTCATTAGTTTCAGTGTAGACACTTGCGGCTTATAGACAGGTGCGGCGTATTTATGTTCAAAATAAAACTCTTTGTAAAATTCAGTGGGTGCGTCTTATATTTGGGTGCGCTTAATAATCCGGAAATTACGGTATCTACTTTTGGTCACATCTTTTTTTTACAAACCAGGTATTACAATTTGCAGTTTGCCATTATACAGAACAATCTTACTAAACTATGGTGATGGTAGCAGAAGACTGAGTTAAGAGTTACAGTATTCCTTTATAGGAATTCTTACAGTTTTCTGCCAATTTTAAATATAAATACATTCAATATACCTGGGAGGAACTTCATTATGCATCAAGACAATGGTCCCAATTTACAATACACAAATTACAATACACTGCCAACACAACAAAATACTTAACAAGGTAAAAAAGTTGTATACAGGCCATGACGAGCAGATTAAATCAAGACGATGAACTGATTAATGTCAGAGGCTAAGAATATGACTAACACTACTCCCTAAGACAATGTTTGTTTAGATGAAATTTTTTTGGGATTGGGCTAGCCAGAGAGAAATAAAACAATATGATTCGAATAAGAAGATCAAGTGAGTCATCCATCAGCACTTATTTACCCTCTTTAATGAACAAAATACCTCACTTTTTTTTACTTCATTAGATCACGGATGGTCTGAGATCCCGCATCAATAATGGTTCCTGCAAAGCATCAGATTCTAGCCTTTGCATTGCCACGAACCACCTTCACTAATCAAGTGATTTTATGGAACCTGCTTATAAGACCTTATACTTACTCTATTCATCTCTCTCCAAGATCAAGTCTCTCAATCAAATATTCCAGGACTTAACTGCAGATGGAGGTGTTAGCTTTCCGACCTGGTGCTGTTAAATGATGGTATTGATCTAAACTAGGGATGCACCGAAATGAAAATTCTTGGCCGAAACCGAAAACCGAAAAAGAGGAAAGCAAGGCCGAAAACAGAAACACCGAAATAAATTATGCCAATTATTATTACCATTGCATTTATGGCTATGACTGTGTACTAACCTTACTAAAATCAAGGTATTTAAATTTTTGTTTCAAAGAATAATTCAATTACAAATTATGAAAATATTTATTTATAGCACATTGCAACAATGCACAGGATAAAATAAATTAAAATTCAAACCTAAATGTTTAACCTAAATGCACTCATGTGTACATTAGATAATAATGTACAGGCCCTCTGGCCTGCTGAAAGGTTGTAAAATTAAATATGTTCTTTCATAAAAACAAAGTGCATTCAGAACAAGTGCAACTGCTTAAAGATACAACAATACAACAATATCACTGGGAAACTTCCTTGCCTTTTTAAAAACGTCCACCACAGACGGAGTGCGCGTGCTCGGAGGGGTTTTGTTTTTCTGTGCCGCGTTCGCCTCCTATTTAGCATAGCGATCGGATGTTTGGATTTCAGGTGATAAATTAAACCCGATGTGGAGAAAGTCTTTGCAGACGCACCCCCTCTTGAAATTTCAGCATTACATGTTTTGCAAATCGCTATCCGTGGGTCTTTCTCAGATATACTGAAATACGTCCACACCGCAGACATGCACGTGCAGGCAGCGGTTTCTGTTTGCGTCATCACAACAAACTGTTTCGGCTGTGTTTTTTCTCTGATCAAAGTCTTTCGGTGGCTGAATATTCGGTGCATCCCTAATCTGAACCATTGTATTTATAATCCATCTGAAGTTTAGAAAACAGCATTTGAATGTAGGTGTCTTTATTGTCAGGGTGGGAGTGGGTCTGATAGAGTGTGGTGGCAATGGAATCTGTGGAGATGTTTGCTTAATATGCAAACTGCCGCTGGTCCAAAGAGAGGGCAGCATGGTCATGAAGTACTTCATGGTTACAGCATGACACTGACACTTCTTTGGTGGTTGTGGCCTGGAAGCATTTTGAAACAACAGTGATGTTCAAGATGTTGTTGAGTACATCTATCAGGCTGGTCTGCACATCCTCTGCCAGGAATGTAGTCTGGTTCTGCAGCTTTCTATGTGTTGACTTTGCATGAAGCTTTCCTCACAGGTCAGATCACTATCACAGGTAGGTGATGATATTCTGCAATTAATGATGGATTGGAAATCTTGCCATATGCCTCATGAATTGCTGTTCTCCTTGAAGTGTTTGTGGATAGTGTGGGCATATGCAAGCTTTGCCTCTATGATGGCCTGGAAACGTTTGGCGTTATATTGTTCTTTGAGCCACCTTGTCACCTGCTCCTAAGACAGAGTCTCGGGTCCTCTGCAGTTATGGTGAAGTTACCAATGGTTGTAATCTCCCTAAACATTTGTCAGTCAGTTTGCTCAAAACAGAATTTCATTTGCTTTAGAAACGGGTTTGATCGTTTGATGAGCAATCTGTATGCTAGGCTTAGTATAACAGAGGTGTGAGTAGCTGGGGTAGGAGCTGGGGAGCTTTTTCTGTTGTGTACTAGAAATGTTTGTATAAACACAATCTAGTGTGCTTCCCTTCTTGTAAAATCCACATGCTGGTGGAATTTAGGGAGAACTAACTTGAGATTTGCATGGTTGAAATCTCTGGTTACAATAAACAATCCATCTGGGTGTATGTTCTGCAGTTTGCAGATTGACTAGAAAGTGCACAGAGTGCCTTCTTACCATTAGCACAAGGCAGAATGTACATCATGATTATAATTACTGCCATGAATTCCTGTAAATCAGGCTAAGAAGCAAGGACGGCATTGTTTTACATCCGGGCTGTCTTGTATTACACAAGTATAGTTCTTTCAGAATTTTGTAAAACTGGTGCCTTTTTATTTGTGTGCATACATGCATGTAGTTTTCGTTTACTTAATTGGTGTATTAGAGTAGAGCAAGTAATTTCTGTCTTCTGTCTAAGAAAAAGTGCCTTTTGCTCTCTGCTAACAAACTTGCTGCTTTTGTTAATGTGCTTCTCAACACCTGATGAAATGGTAATTTGGCAAAATTGTCCCAGCTAAATTTAAATTTAATAAAAACTAAGAGCAGAATGTAGCCAAGTACGAAAGTGTGACACACGTCCAATGACCATATTCTGGTCCTTATGTCCTTGCATAGTGATTCCTTTTTCATTTGTTGCAATTGCAGGTAGAAAAAAATGGTCTCCTGTAAATTTCCTTGCTGTACTAAAGCTAAAATTGCTCTGTCAATAGATCTACGAAGGAATATGATGCATTGTTCAGAATAGATTTTTATGTCCTCCTTTTCTCAACCTCCTCAAAGTTGTCCAGGAAGCAACTTCACACAGAGCCAGGCTTGTTTAATACTGCCCTCCCAGAATATTGCCACAAAGACAGCGCTTGCAGCAAGAGCTGGTAGGGGATCATCCTGTGATTTTTAAAGGACCTGAGCCTTCTCAAGACTAATTTAGTCTTCTCATCCCCTTACTATTTTCAGCCTTCATATTGACCTGCCAGTCATGCCTGTGGTCCCGTTGGACTACAGTCTATTTGTAGGTATCAATAAGCCCAACATCCTGTTGCATGATTTTTATTGGTCTGGTTGAGGTCCTTTTTTCTCCTGAAGTCAACCGAAATCCTGAAATAATCATATTGGTTTTGGCCACATTGGGCCATAGATGGTTCTTAATACACCATTCAACAAACTTATTCACTCTTCCTGTCCATGCTGCACCTGATCAAAGAATAGTCAGAGAATTTTCTGCAATTGACAGATATTGACTTGCATGGGTGTTTTTTATTGAGCTTTATTTATTTATTGTATTTATGGTCAGTGTTACAGACTGCCATTAGAAAACATTGAATCAGTGTTGTTCTTTGGCATAAGCTGGTATGGTATGTATTTGGTTTATGTATATTTTTGGAGTATCGCATTCCAGTTGGTCCCAATTTGCTTTTAAAATTCCCTCCACTCTTCTGGGAAGAGGTTCCACTAGATTTTGGAGAGTGCATGTGGACAAGTGTGTGGCCACAAGGGTGTTAGTAAAGTCATGTACTGATGTAGGGTGAGGAGTCTTGGGGTGCAGTCAGTGTTTCAATTTATCCCAAATGTGTTCAGTAGGACTGAGATCAGAGCTCTATAGCAGGCCACTCAAGATCTTCCTCTCCAAACCATATCTTCGTGGAACTCACTTTGTGCACAGGGGCATTGCCATTCTGGAACAGATTTGGGTTTCCAAGTTCAATTGAACGCAATATTTTATTATACCACATCCAAAGACATCCAATACAATTGTGTGCCTTCAGCTTTGTGGTGAAAGTTTGGAGAAGAACCACATATGGTAGGAAAGGTCATGTGTCCCAATACTTTTGTCTATGTAGCGTGTGGCAGCGGGGGCGTGGCCGAGCGCCTGTTTGTGAATGAAGGGAGAGGCCGGGAGCAGAAAGGCGTGGGAATGACACACCTGAGGAAGATCTTGACTAATGAATGTTCTCTCTCTTGCAGTGATCAGGGGAAGCGCATAAAAAGGAACGAGAGTGAGTGTGTGCTGGGGAGAGTGTGTGCCTGCGAGCATGTGAATAAAGCACTGATCACTTAAATAAACCGATTTGTTTGGAACTGGTCATGTCCTGAGTGGTTTTTCTTCCCCTTAACCATCAGCTTTTCCACAGTGTATCAAAAATGCACTATATGGACGACACCTGATTTATATGTGCTTTTTCAACGTCCTATTCCACATCTAGTTTCCATTTGTCATAATAACTTCCACTCTTCTGGGAAGATTTTCCACTAGATTTTGGATGGTGGTTATAATGATTTGTGCTTATTTAGCCACAGGGGGAAGGAGTTCTAACTCAAAGGAGGTTTAGTATGTTTGAGATCAACGTTCTATAGTAGGTCACTCGAAGTCTTCTATTCCAAACCATGTAAACCATATCTTCATTAAAATTCTCATGCTTGAAGAGGTTTGGTTCTCCAATTGTATACAGTTTTGACCTTTCAACATTTGGGGAAGAATGAGATTTTTTTACATAAAGTGTACCTAATGATGGTAGAAAACACATTTAGATACAAAAGGCAATGAATGCATGACCTCTGCAGAAACAGTGTGGCATTGTAGTGGAGTTGTCATTGTGTTCACTTTCAATTCAAGCTGTTTTCAAAGATGAGAATGTGAATCTTTGACGTCCCAGCTTCATCTTACTGGGACTGATAAATACCCCTGCAACATGACTACATGTTTTCATGAGAAAATAAATATTTGTGTTGACAAATCCATAAAAGTTATTATTTAAATGGTTAATGGTAGAAAAAAAAAAACATGTCTATCATATTTTAAAGGTTGTGTTTATTATTGACTCCTTGAATATCTTTGTTGCAGTTCACATGGGGCACACCTGAAAGAAAACGAGAAGAGTGTAGCTTTAAAGGCAAAAATCTGCACGTAAGTAGATCCTCATGAATTCTGAATTTTATAGGAGAAAGTGTCAGTGTTGCCAATTGTCTGCATCTTATATGTATGCCTTTAATAAATTAAATCATTATTTACAATAATGCAAACACAGTTATTCAAACACTGGTGTAATTGTTAAATTAGAACTGCTAACTAGTAGGTGAAGTTTTTTTTACATTTCCTGGGACTTATACCCCCCACTGACTGGAAACCTGAGACTGTGAGAAAGCTATTAATACTTTAATAACCACTATACTTGTTTTAGGGATGAACTTGTTTGGAGAGAAATGCTTAATAAAATGAAGTAATGGGTGCTGTTTAAATCCCAGAGATTTATTTGTTGTGATGGTGTTCTTTTTTTAGGAATATTAACATGGTATCTGGTCTGAAACAGTGTCTCTTTCTTTCTCTCTGTTTTTCCTTATTCTCTTTCATGCTGTTTATTCACCAGACTGACTGTTTCAATTATATCAAAATTCTACTGCCTGTAAACACCACTCATCTGTATGTGTGTGGAACCTACGCCTTCAGCCCTACGTGTGCCTACATTGTAAGTACATATTTTACTTTTGCATCACTTAGCAGGCAATGAGCAATGTAAATGTGTCTTATTGACAGTTTACCTGCATAGCCAAACTCAGCGTTAAAAGATATTAACATTTTTTAATAAGCTTTATATTGTCTAAGCCTATACCTGCCTTTTTTTTTTTCAGAGTTTAAATCAAATCCTTCACTGACTTATGCTAGCAGTTTGTCTTTTTTTATTGTATATTTATTTTTTCACCAAATATGCATATGTTTTTAGGGTTTCTTAATTTTAAACAGAACAAACAAAATAAAAATAAAAACTTATTTATTTCCTCAATGCACTGGTTCATATTTTACTGGTATCTAACTAGCTACAAAAAGAGAAAGTACACAAAATTAAGTTTGCATAAAGGGCACAGTTAAAGGACTTTTTATCTGTTCATTCTACACAAATCTTTATATCTTCACAGCTGACTCTTCACCTATCTCATGTAATCCAGCTTTATTTTCTATTAAAGTAACCAGTGTCTGCTTAGAAATGTTCACTGAAAAATATTTATTAAATTTCAACACTAATATCTGACAGTATATAATAGCATCTGCATTCATATTGTCCAGAATTTCCATAATCTCATATTACAATGTCATATTGTTAATAAAAAGTGGTTTCAGATCACAT
Organism: Silurus aristotelis; assembly: GCF_946808225.1. NCBI lineage: Eukaryota > Metazoa > Chordata > Actinopteri > Siluriformes > Siluridae > Silurus > Silurus aristotelis. The sequence continues at coordinate 18,758,364 of NC_139583.1, forward strand.
TTGTATTTGTATTTTGAGCATTATGTGCAAAAACCAAACAAAAAAAACGTTTCTGCTTTAATCAGTTTTGTATAATTTTACATTTATCCACCCCCCAGTCTTTCTATTAGACTTGTATAAACCGTGGCACGGTTGTAGATCCTGTCGTTTTGAATCTGTTTTTTTCTCTGTTCATTATCACAATTCTAATTAAATTTAATTAAATGATTAGATTATTTGGTGTTATTTTAATATGATTGCTTAAGACAGAGGACAAAATAAAGATGTGATATGTAGTACCCCCAAATATTTTATAAACCCTTTACACTTTTAAGTATTTTTGCATTTATTAAACCTAAACTCTGATCAGATCTTTATCTAAGTCTTAAAACTAGAAAATGGACTCCCAAAGAAAATTGTAAAGAATAAATTCAATGGAAACTTTATATAAAAAAGAGCACACCTACAATCTTCTTCAGGAATTCATTGTGTTCATTGGATAATTAAAGACCTTTAGTTTCCGAAAGTGTTTTGTGTGGAGACTTTTATGATAGGGTGATAGTGTTTACTGCTGCAGGGTTCAACATAAAAACTTAAAAAAACTCCCAGAAACAACATTTTCTAAGATTTATTTTATTTTATCGCAGCAATTTAGTGTAGTAGTATTGGTATCTATATAATAAGGAATATTATGTTTGGTTTAACCAAGCAATTTTGGAAAGACTCATATTGTTATATTATTTTCTTTCTCTACAGACCACAGCAGACTTTTCTTTAGTGCAAAGCAGTTTAGGGGAGATTTTAACTGAGGACGGACGCAATCGCTGCCCTTATAATCCTGAATATAAATCTACTGCCATCATGGCTGGTATGTACAGTTGTGTGTAAATGTTTGCATAAGTCAAACCAAATTGAAAATTTTTACCAGATTTACTATTTTGCATTTGTATGTATTGTGTTCCCATTATTTTTTTCTTTAATATTTGTTGCACCTAACATAGTGATTAAGCATAAGAATGTAGTTTTTTTTTTATTTTTATTTTTTATTAAATACACTTCTATATGTCACTCTGGATAATGCCACTCAATTCTATAATCGTAATATAAATAAGTAAATAACAGTACAGTAATCCATGCAAATTATATGATTAAAAGTTCTTCTTTCTTGTGGTCTTCTGCTGTTGTAGCCCACTCACCTTAAGGTTTAATGAGCCTAAATATAAGCCTATATATATATATATATATATATATATATATATATATATATATATATATATATATATATATATATATATATATATATATATATTCTTTTTTTGTTAATAAAAAGGTGGACACAAGATAATAAACTGTAATAAACTGTTTCAAAATGAAAAGGTGGTCTAAATGTTGCTTTGGATGACTGTTGCAGAACAGCCCTTTCTGGCAGTGGTTCCTAATCGCAATGGCCTCTTGTACAAGGATCATTTAAAAAAACTGTTCAAGAAGGGTATAATTAATATTTAAGAGTTCAAGATGTTGACCTGGTCTCCAAGGTTTCCAGATCTCAGTGAGATCTGTAGGATTTGCTGGACAAACAAGTCAGATCCATGGAGACCCAACTCCACAAATTAGAGGCTAATCACTGGATTTTTGTGTGTGTTTATCTAAAAATCCTTTTGCAGATGGAGAGTTGTATGCTGCTACTGTCAGTAATTTTCAAGGGAACGAGCCAATAATTTACAAAAGCTTTGGTCAGGGCACTACTCTAAAGACAGAAAACTCATTAAACTGGCTTCAAGGTAAGAACTAGAAATGAAATGGTCTGTTTTTGAGCTCTGTTTTTCCTTCGATCTTTTAATTTTCTTGTGTCTGTGATCTGTTTTTATTTACATAAACTGAAACCCAAAATGAATTTTATCCCTGAAGAGACTGACTAATAAAGTCGTTTAATAAAGAGGAAACATAATAGGAAAATAAATTACACACTTTTTCATTCATGGCGATTTCTTCTATGCCAGTAATTTGTGGATTATTTTATAACACTGTTTAGTGCAGTTTAAGATTGTAGACAAGGAACATGCACTGCATCCAGCTAACAATGAATGAACAGATTCAGTGTCTGTGAAGATTCTGTCATCCAGTTGTGGTTATCTGAAAGTTGAGTCATGTCAACTGGCATTCTATCTGGTTAGGTCGAAACATTTACTACTCATCCGAGCAGCTTATTTAGTCTATTCATTCGTTTGGGCAAACATTCCTATAATTCTCTAGAGTCAGCTGAAGTTGATGTTCATCTTCCACTAAATTTCAGTAGTTTTTCCTGTTTGCCAGTTTGAAATACATTGAAGTTCATCTTATTTTATATATATTTTCTATAGTTTCATATAAAGTGCATAAAATACATGCAAATATGAATGTTTCTTGTAAATCTACAAATTTGTTGTGAAACTTTTTTGCCTTAAATGCCTGCTTTCATGTTAATGATTATAAAGCATTTTTAGCATTTCTTTGAATGTGTTAACAATTATGACTGCTTGACCTCCATTAAAAATGCAGGTTACATTATTATTATTAAAACTGTACATTCTCAGTCAATGAACATTAAATTAAACATGCTTGTTGTTTGGCTGACAGGCTTGTTTTACGTATGCACACGTATGTGATTTGACCTGGCATTTAAACGTCATGATTTATTTATTTATTTATTTTTGACTGGGAATGTTTAGCAGAAGTCATTATTTCCTCTTAATACCATCCCAACATGTCCAAGTTTTTAGTTTGGTGTATAGAAACAGGTAGATTCAGTTGGCAATTAATTGCAATTCATGTCATATGGAATTTCTCAATAGGATTTGCAAGACACACATGCAAAATTACTGGCAAACTGGAAAATAAAGACATTGTTTAGATTTACTATGTCCATATGAAAATTATGGCACCTGATTTAGTTCTGCACTATTCGATTCGCAGAAATTGTTGGAAGTTGTGTGTGATTACTTTTCCTGTCATTCCAGCATATGTGTCAAATTTTAGTTTTCCCAAATACACTCTTATGAAGAGATCAGGAATACATCAAACAATTGACTGAAGAAAATCGCATTATGGATGATCCATAATTGTGTCAAAAGATTGTTGCCATAAAAAATGACAGTCCCTCAAAACTAGTGCATCATATACATGTTGCACATAAGGAGAATTATGTGCATTTTAGTGATGTTTCATGCGTCAACTCCCAAGATAAATGAAAACAAAACTGCATTAACACAGACATGTAACATATTAGCTCAGTGAGGAGAATTGCATTATGGTAATTCACAAATTTTGATGGAAACAACTGTCTTGTTTTAGTGATATCACCTGCATGTCACATGAATATTAACCAAAATAAGTGGAATCACAAATTTTCTGCAACAAAGTAATGTGACACATTGCATTGCATTCACAGCTGCATGGTGGTGTTGATTTTTGCACAGGATGCCACCACTCATTTACTTCAGAAAATGTCAAGTCCAGTTAATATCGAGCAGCTGGGCACTGCAATCTCCCATTCTATACCAATTATTACAGACAATGTTTTCTAACCTGGCTTAATACAGTACATATTAATGTTAAATGAATCTATAGGCCCTACCAGGCAAACCAACATTGTTTAGATGTACTCTCTTCATAGGAAAAAATGTGCATTTAGCTAGTCCCACATTGTTTGACTCACAGACACAGATCAGAATACTCAGAATTCTTGGGCAGTGTGTTACTTTTCTCACCATTCTCACATACGTGTGATGTGAAATTCCTGATGAAGTGTATGCCATACACACTCATTGAGAAATCAGTAGCAGGGCCCAACCGTGCAGTCATGTCATACATTATAATGATTTAACTCAATGAACAGATCTGCGTTATGGGGGGGTCGCATTATCCTTGACATAGTGTACAGAATTGCACATTCACATAACATAACATGCAAGTTATTGTAGTTATGGTAAGCACAATGCTACTGTACATAGATAAAAAAAATATCAAATGGCTTGGCTGACTAAGAAGATTTGCATATTGGTATTTTGGTGACACCAAAATAAATGGCCTAAAAATTACCCTCAACATAGATGTGATATATTTAAATGGTCAGCTCAACTAGGAGAATTGCATCATGGGTATTCTTATAATGACACTTGCACACAAACAGACTGCCATTAAATTAAATCATAGTAATTATGCCTACTGACATAGGACAGATTAGTAATGTGTCAACAAAAATGTACACATGTAGCTCTCCCTGCTGACTGCATGCACTGCTGCATGTCTGTTGAATTTCATATGGGTAAGCACCACTCGCATAACCTTAGCTGTTATCTGTCTTGTCCTGTTTAAATAGGTATAAAATGTACAATAATTGCAAACATCATACATGTTTTTGCATCTGAAATCTAAGGATTCTGTATACAAGAACAAAGAATTAAGGTAAACCCTGAGAAACACACTTTGCAAAGCTGCCAAATTGGCTCTGTGTTGAAAACCTGCATGAACACAACCAATAAGCTTTTGCATTCTGCTTAATCAAACTACATGTTATTAGTTAAAATATGTCATTCAAATGTATATATATTTTTAGATAAAAATGTTTGCACTGAATCTTATCCAACCATGTCCAAATTTTTTCAAATGCAGTTTCAGCATTTTTTCATTTATTATTGCTTTCTGATTTACATAGTTTCTTAGCATAGGTTGTGCAGATGTTTTGGATGTGAAGCATTTCACCAGTGAGAATACCAGTAAAGGCCATGCAAGACCATTTCTATTATGTAGATTATTATTGAATACTAAAATGCAAGGATTAGCACAATGAAGTGAATTGACTTGCCTTAGCCAGATACCTGTGCTATAGAGCAATGTTTTATTTTCTATTTGATTTCATGGACAACTAAATCATCAGGCATGATTTAGTTGGATTTCTTGCAAAAGAAAAAGACAATCATTTAGCTTCACCCAATCAGATGTCAAGTTAATTTGCATAATGTGTTAATATTTGTATATATGATTTGTTTTTCATCTGAAGCTCAGTAATTGCCATGCTGCCATTTGTAAACAATATCACCTTCCACATACCAATTAGTTATGGCATGGCAGAGTCTTATTACTCATACAGCAGTAGTTAATGATTGGCAGCATACACTTGCATGACTGTATATTCAGAGTACGAGTCTATAGAGAAAAATACAAGGTTTGGGGCATTGTCATCCAAAAGGTTCAGAGTTGGTTTCAGATATTTTTCAGATAATTTATTTCTTTTTTATGAAAGTTCATTCAGATTAAAATTAATTGTAAACTAGTCCTTCACAAAATAGGTCTCAAATGACACAGGGTGAATTACAATAATAAAATTCATGCTCAGATTTATAAACAATATAGAAGCAACATCCTTAGGAACAGCTATTATCTCATGGTATACTCATATATAGAAAAAATAAATGAAAGGCTGGTTTTGGACTAGATGGTTGGAATTGGGTTAAGTTCAAATACTTTATAACAGGAAATCTGGGGAAGTGTAGTTGAACTGAAATTTGGTTAACTGCATAATGTGATAATAGTGATAATCTGTTGAGTTCTAAAGAACTTGAAAAACAGGGGCACCATCAGATGCCATCAGAGGGTTCGTTATTTTTACATTGCATTACCCTTACAAACCTTGGTAAGAATGTTGATCATGTTTCCTTTATTTTTCCAGTGTGGCTGGTCTCTCTGGGACATTATTGTATGGGCATTATTTATGAATTATAAATGAACTATGCAGACTAAACCCCACTTTGTAGACACATGAAACTTGTCTGGTCGATTTTTCCTCCTGCAAACAAAATTGTTTGGTTTGCTGATTTCTTGGCTTCTCACAAATAAAAAATTTTTTATCTGTATAAATACTCAGTGCAACCATTTGTTTAATCATTAGAGTAATATTTGGGTTTTCTGCAGTAATATTTGGGTTTGTTCTTTCCACAGACCCAGCTTTTGTAGGCTCTGCCTTCATCCAGGAGAGCCTTCCAAAAGGCAATGCAGTGGGTGACGATGATAAAATTTACTTCTTCTTCAGTGAAGCGGGGAAAGAGTTTGATTTCTTCGACAACACCATTGTTTCACGTATTGCTCGTGTGTGTAAGGTGAGGAGGGCTTTTTGAGTCAGTGTGTGCAGGTTTTTTTTTTTACGTTTCTTTCAATGCACCACAAGCACAAAAACAACCACACATACTCACTAACTGCACTAATTCATTCAACTACAGATACAATAACTCCTAGACTTCCAAGTAGGGAAAGAAAAACAAAATGGCCCCATAATTGAAATTCCTATTTTGGAACTATTCCTATTGATTGTCACCTCCAGTGATGTCAAATCAAAAAAGCTACCCACAGAATCACAGCAGGAAATAATTTTACATTCATTTAGGATTAAATGAATGATTTGCTCCAAAATAATCAGTGTGTAAATTTTTACTTGTTAAATCTATTGCGACTGTACCGAAGTTAGCAAACAAACAGTTTACACATTAGCAATTAATTCAACTTTACTATTTTCACATGATGAGGATTATACAGTTTTTGCTCACCGTGCTGATGTTTCATCTTCTTTACTGTGCTCGTGCATCACTGTGGTACTTCCATTCCACATTAGCTTAGCTTTGCATAGCTTGCAGGTTATAGTCTTCTTTGTTGCATTTATTATAAAATGATCTCATACCTTGGATGACTTGGGACAAAATGAAATTCTGGTAATGAGCTGACTTTACACAAGGTGACTGGTGCATGATGAGTCTGCAGGAGTGAGTATAAATAAGAAGAACTTTAGTGTCTTCAGTGATAAACCTCAAATTGAAGGGGTGCCAATAGATTTAGAATAGAATTGAATACAGTAGCAATGGTTTTCCGAATTGTATTGATCTGTACAGAGGAAAATCGAACTAGTTTTGATTGCATCACACAAGTATTGTTCTTGAGACAAACATGGAGGAGCTGATTCCTCTAGATAGCGTCATGTATGCAGTAGAACTTAAAACAGCCCAGTTGTTTGGAAGAGAGGTGCTTTGCAGATTCCGAAATAACTGGCTCTAAATCAAAACCTTGAGAGCAGTACACCAGACAAATGAAAAGACTCTGGACTTACTTTTAAATAAGTTTGCAAAAGTTAAGTGTTAATTTTCGATCATTTAATGGATTTTGGTCTATTTTAAATCTGAAACCAGAACAGAATTAAAATATTTTTCAATTAAGGGTTTTGCCATACACAATGAGACCTAAAGTAGAAGCTGAGTTAAACTGCCTGTAACCAGTAATCCCCCTGTATTTCACCTTTAAATCCTTGACCATGGCCCAGAGCTCCTTGACTGCATATTCACATTGACTTGGCTGGTCCATTTGAAGGATGAATGTTCCTGGTGGTAGTTGATGCTCATTCAAAATAGCCAGAAGTTCAAGTGATGAATTCCACATCATCATCAAAGACAATTCAAGTACTTAGAGGCTTACTTAGTCATAATGGCATACCTGAAATGCTGGCAAGCAACAATGGCCAACAATTTACATAAAATTAGTTTTTTTATTTATTCATTTATTTCTATTTTTTTAAAGGCTAATGGTGTGTGCTCTGTGCTAATCCACCCTCTTAAAATAACCTGGCTGAGCATTTTGTGTAGACATTTAAACATTCTCTGAAATCCTTCAAAGAGGCAGTGGGTACTGTTTTCTTTCAGACAGGAAGTTCAGGTGAACAAGTCACAAGGTTGGAAAAGAGACAGATCAGATGAGTCATCCAAATTACTAAAGCTACTGACACGCCTCTTCAGGGGACATTTCATTTAACACACCAAACAATGCTGAACAACAATTGTCTTTTCCAGTCAGCAACTAAAATATCTGTTCTTAGACCAAGAGGAAATAAGGCTTCCTGAACCATCTGCTACATCATTTGAAAATGTTGGGTATGTAGACCAACTACATGTTTCAGTTACATTAATAAGTCATCAAGTTGCTATATTACCAAGCTAATCTGTGTTTATGGAAGTAAAAACATCTACCAGGTAGAACCTAGGTGTTCTGCCTGTTGTGTTTTTATGGAACAATATTGACTTCTATCGCTTTGCCTCAGGAGGATTTTCCACGTTGTATGTGTTTTGGCGTTCTAAGACTAAAGAAATGAAGTGGTTGTTGGCGCTAACCTGGTGTTGCTTGTTTTTGAAACAAAAATGATATAATTTGTGTTACAGTAGCATATTGATGCAAACATAGCGGAATGTGAAACGCATATGGTGCAAATTAGTGCTCGACCAAGCTCCTGCCACTACACACACACACACACACACACACACACACACACACACACACACACACACATACACATACACACTATAAAATGTGCATTTAGACATTCCCACAATGGAAAAGACATTAGCATAACACCAACATAACTCCAACAACTTTCTGTATGTATTAAATAAGAGCATATCATTTTACTGCAAAGGATCTGACATAGCAAAAATGTATTATTTGATAAATTATTTATGTATTGTTTCTTCTATGAAACAAATGATAGGATAGAATGCTAGGAATAATGGAATCAAGGTGGAATAAACCAGTGGCTATAAATGCTTTTGGATATCACATCTGAATATACCTTACGAATAACAGGGGTCTATTTATATGTTTTAGTAATGTCTCTATATTATTGGTCTAGCGAAAAATAATGCAATTCATAATATCGTCCGATTATGCATGTACTATAATTGATATTTTGGAGACTTTTGAGGTTTTGGAAGTCTATAATGGACACAGTTTTTGCCATTTGGTACAAAATTTGATGTGCATATATTATGTTAGAGTCCATGTTTTGTACTTATATTTGGCATACTGTAACCTTTTAGTGCACATCTTGCTGGCTAACAGCACTGCAGCAAAGACTCATGAAGTGGGCATGATTAAGTTTGTGTTTTATGGAACAATATTTAATTATGAATAGCATAATCTATTATGCAATCTTTGTAATGTTCAATATGCAAGTTGTATGCAATACAATGTGCTTTTTAATTCCATGCCTAACAACAAATGCCTAGTTTGTAGTTATAGTCATAAGAAAAAGAAAGTAAACTCTTTTTAAATTTATGGTTTTACATATCAGGACATAATATTCATCTTGTGCTTAGCAGGTCTTAGAATTTTGCAAATACAACCTTAAATGAACAACACATGACATATTACGCTGTTCCATTATATATTTTTACAGAAATCAAGCCTAACTAGTTCTATAGGAATTAAAAGGCTATGTAGCAGCCTCTTCAAATTCCAAATCATCTCTTTAAATTGCTGCTAATTAATCTCCTTGATTAATAACTGCCAAAGTTTTAGCAGTTTGCTGGTCTGGAGCATTTGGTTGTATGTTTACACAATGGCAAGGAGGGAAGACATCAGAAATGATCTTAGAGATGAAAATGTTGCTGCCTATCAATCTGGAAATAGTTATAAGGCCATTTCCAAACAATTTTAAGCTCATTATTCTAAAGTAAGGAAGCTTATTTACAAGAGGAAAACATTCATGACTGTTGGCAATATTCCCAGGCATGGAGTTCCCAGGACATTCACCCCTGGTTCAGATATTCCCATGCTCAGTTAAATTTAGTTGAACTTTGTGAGTTACAGTTTAACATTAGTGAGTTACATCTCACTCTTTACAGACCTCACTTGACACAGACTCAACATGTTAAAGCTTATGAATATACTTTTGGAAAAAGGCTGAACATGTATGGTTAATTTAGAAGGGTTGCCAGGAGAATGCTTCTTCTCTCTAGAAATCACATGACAGCATAGTTTAGGTTTGCAATGTTGCATTTAAAGAAAATCTAAAGCATTCACTATTCCATTAATTATTGTGGATTGCATATTTGAATTGAATTGCTATTACATTTCTGTTGGATAACACAATATAGACAAGTTAAAACAGAAATGTATATTATTATTATTATTATTATTATTATTATTATTATTATTATTATTATTAATGTGTTTATAATATATTGTACAAGTTAAATTTTACTCCAGGCCTGAGTTATTTTTTATCTGTTTATTCCAATAATTAAATATAGATTTTTGGACATGGATATTTGTTATCTTTAATCTCTTTTTAGATTTCTAAATTGTATAAAGTCATGCTACTATGTCACAGAATTATAAATGAGCCCTAACAGGCTGGAATCATTTTTGAAAATAGCTTTTATGGTGGTTGACATCAGGAAAGTGTGTTTAACTGCTCTCTATCAACTACTGGCAAAAAAATTCATTTTCTTAAGAGCCCCTTTAAAATAAGGATCACTATGTACTTTTGCACTTCTAAAACTCTTTTAATCTAACAAATTAAAGCTTTGGGATTACAAGTCAGTCATTGGGAGAATCAATTTCATTCCTGATAATCTGTTTAAGTTTAGGGAACCTTCCTGATGAAAAATACATCTGAATTATGAATGGAGTCAGGAAATTATGAGAGTGCTAATGAAGCAGTAAGATAAAGCTCAAACCTACACTTTCCAGATTGAGGAAAGAGCATCTGTACTGCACAAACATAGAACAGTATCAGAATTTAAAACAGTTCTTATCTTTAGTAGTGAACCATGCCAGAACTGTGAGTGATTCCTGTTCTCAGCACAGAGCATTATCATTTTTGAGCACTAATGTTTATGCCCAGTAACGTCTGGGGAGCACCATAAGTATGCCCATTAGTAAAAAAAAATTGCCCTGGCAGAATGTTAGAAAGTATCATGAAAAATTAAGGCAGATGAACTTTCCAACCAGTTTTCTAATAAAATTTTTCAAAAGGTATATGAGACTACAAATGCTTTTTAAAAACAATGTTTGGTTGGTCCAATTGTTGGTTTTGTTTAATTTCATGATGCAGTTTCTGTAGATTTTTCAAGTGCGGTTTCATGTCCTTTCACATCCTAGAGGTGTCCTATTGAATTTATAAGTTCTGTTTATTTGTTTTTTAGGTCACTTGTGAGAGGTATTAGTAAATACACTATTTTAGGGTGTTGATGATGGTGTCCTTGTTAAGTGGAGAGTTGTCTGGAGGTGGCAGGACACACTCTGGGGGATGAGGTAGAATTGGAGTATTGGGTGCATTAGGCAGTGCTAACTGATGACCTTGTGGTAGAACTTTTTCAGTAGTCTAAAAGTGTGCCCTGTTGGATTAGAACACTCTTAACTGATGGTTGGCTCCTATTTGTTTTGTTTTTTAATAAGTAAAGCCACAGGTGTGCTTTTATAACCAGGGCAAAGGTGTTTGTTTATCTTTAGAAATGTAGGGTGCCAGGGAGAACTTTTCTATAAGGTAGAGTGAAGTAGGGTCTCTGTTTCTTTTGGAAGTCTGTGGCTAGCTTCTTAATGTTGAGTACCAGATTGCAATCAGAGTACTGGTCTGGAAGACTGTGTACCTTATCCCTCTAGGCTTTATTACCATTACCATCATTAATCCCTTGAAATAAGCCAAAACAGTTATTTTTACTTGGACCAGAGCCTATCCTTGCACACACAGTATAATGTTTTTAAAATCAACAGTCCTAGAGTTATTCGTGATTGTGTTGATGCCTCACCTTGCATGATGGGAAGTATCAATTTTGAAGTCATTTTCTATTCTCTGTTTGTGGGCTGCCTTAGAATCCTTCATGTCTCTCTCCAATTTTCAGCAGAAATTAAGTGTGGTTGAAACATTGCTAAAGTTGTTTTGATACATATACAAATACCTATACTATCCAACAGTTATTTTGATTAAATAAAGGTAGCTCACAACCTCCATTAGTTCTAATTTCAAAGTCTAAATAAGTGTACAGGGAGTACAGCAGAGGGCTGAGGACACATCCCTGGGGAGCTCCAATGCTAAGGATGAGTGAGTGTGAGTCATGTCTGCCCAACCTTATTGCTTGAAGCCGTCTGTCAGGAAGTTGCAGATCCACTGACACAAAGTTGAGCTAAGTTCCAGGTCATTTTAAAATAGTTTCTAGAAGGCTAAGGGCTATATGATACACACCCAGCCAATCAACCTTATGCCATATATCCTCTTAGAAATTATTTACCCATTGTCTGATAAGTACTATCATACCCATATATAGACCTTTCCTAATGTACTGCAGAACACACAATTGTCTAAGTATGCATTTGTATACTGTAGCATTAAGATTTCCCATTATTGTATTTAAATGTCCCAGCTCAATCTTGTTTCAGCATGACAAAAGTGCAAACGTGCAATAATGACAGTTTGCCAAGTTTCATGTGTTAGCACACAACTTGCCTATTCAGATCCCTCAACTCAACTGATCAAGTTTGGGGTAAAACTAGGCACATTCCTACTTGCTCAAGATTAGAGCCTTCCTTCACTAATGCTCTTGTGCCTGAATGGGACTAAGTACCCGTAGCCACATTATAAAGTCTTATAAAACGCCCTTTCAAATGAGTATAGCAGCAAATAGGGAACAAAGTCCATATTATTATCCTCATGGTTTGAATTATCCAAAAATAATAATTGACTGCATCAAAACTAAATGATTGGGTCATTTAAACAAGTATTGAGAGGGTTGTCCAGTATGCAGTGGTTAGTACCAATAAAAGGTAATCCAAGGAATAACAATCAGGAAACTTGCAACAGGGTCATGGGCACCCTATGCTCAATTTGCTTGGAGAGCGAAAACTAGCCCATCTGGTTCACTCCCACAGAGGAGCTATTATAGCACAAATTACTGTTAAGTTAATGCTGGCTTAAATACTGTAGAAAGTTGTTCTGTTGTTCAATGTTCTGCTGGCACGTACCAGTCAGGTAATATATTCAGCCACAGTGGTTATAGGAGCATAATAAAGAGTTCAAGGTGTTAACTTTGCCTCAGAATGTGGATTTCAGTCTGCATGGTCCATGAGTTCCTTGTTTAGTCAGTGAAAAAATACTCATACACTGGCATTGGTAGTTTTCATAGTTAATAAGAGACTTTGCTCGAATTAGCCAAAAAACATCATCAGTGCATGAAATTGCAAACAGTGCCCAGCACTCTGAGCAGAGCACAATGCATGGACAGAACAAGAGAGATACTTTGCTGAGCATAGAGACAAAAAGACAGCAACATAACGCTTATATTTAGCTTATATATGTATGTATTAGGGCTGTTAAAATAAACATGTTAAGGCAAATTAATTTTAATGGCACACATTATTTTAACTTACGATTATTGCAGTGCGCATTTCTGTTTGACCATTTTTATTAAAAAAATATAAATAAATATTTATAAAAGAGGCAAAATTAAAACATTCAACACAACACACATTTATTCACGACATCCTTTCTCAACTCAGATATAAAATAATATAAAATTATCTTTTATCACTAAACATTTGTTTTACTTATGTGCCAAGTCTCATATCAAGCTTCAAATTCCGCAATGATGCACAAGTCCGGCAATTAAAACAGTCCGTGTGGAAACATAGCAAGAGTTCTGTTTGCTGTCCTGATGTGATATGTAATTTAAAACACAATAATTACTTGAAAACATTTACAAGAATATTTTGCCTTCATGCTCTATGTTGAGTTTGGTTTCAATAAGAATAAACATATTTTTATATGAAGCATCTATATTTGTCCATGCCCATGTTGATTAGAGTATTAAAAACTTAAAAGTATTTTGTTTCTAATTTGTTTCGCTGATTTTCCCATTGATAAAGATGCTCTACAGAATCCACAGTTTCTGCTACCTTCAATGGTTTTAAAAATATTTGATGTTATGGTCTGCACTAAACTGAGACATTTTACTTCCCATCTTTTACATGTCGTGTGTTTTGTGTTTTTTTTTTTTTTTTTTTGGGGGGGGGGGGGGGGGGTTGTTATTTAACTTTAATGGTTGAAAATCTTCCTTCAAATTAAGAACATCTAGAGTTATAGAACTTATAGAAGTGATTGGTCTCATCATGGAGGAAACAAAGCTGGGCTGGAGAGTCTGTGTGGTTGGCTTTTGATTAGTAATGATCTGGATGGCCTTTCACATGTGTCTGGGGTCACAGTTATTGCTCTTTAGTGCAAAGTTTATAAGAATGTCCCTCTTTTTTATTTTGTCCTGGGAACAGTGCAATGACTTTCATGTTTTTGTCAAAAAATAAAAAATTCCATGATTCATTTATGCGATGTTATCTGAAGCAACAAATTGTTTGTTTGTTCACCACTGCTCAGGCTTTCTTCTGTCCCTGCTGCAATGTGCCAATTTAAACATGAGGCTTCAATGTGGTTTCATTTATGTTTTTTGTTTGTTTGGTTTTTTTTTTGTTTAGTTTAGTTTTTCTTCTTCATTTAAGTTTGTTGCTTTAGCCTGTTGGTGGCAGCAATGTTCATCTCTGAATTCTGCTTTCTTGTGGGGAGAGGCCATTTGCCAGTTTAGAGCTTTTATTTTTACATTTGTCTTGTAGTGAGATGTATTCCATTGGCCTATGTCAGCTTTCTAATTTTAAGCTTTAAACTTTTTTTTTTTTTTTTTTACCATTCTTCATGGTTGTTTGTGTTAAAAAGCTTTCTCAGCATTTTCTCAAAGAGCATAATCATTATCTGAGCTATTTCTGCATTTTTTACAGTTACATTACAGTTATTTTTTTATTTACACATTCATTTATGCACGGTCACATTTCTTTTTTTATTTATTTATGTGTGCATATGTTACTTATTTAGGTGGTTCTAACCTTGATTTAAAGTCATTTGGGCAATTAAGCAAAATGGCTTTGAGTGGCAGACAGCTAGCAAACCTATTGTGGGATCAGTAACACAGAATAATTCGAAGTCATAATTTAATAGGTTATTCGTTGTCAACAACTAGGCAAAACATCAAGTGAAGTGTCTTTTATTGTTATTGTTAGTTGGTACAGTACACAGTAAAACAAAAGAACAGAATGACTAGGTGCTTACAAAAAACAACACAGAGTAACAAAAGATGAAATGAAGTTCATGTGCAAAAACGATTTGTGCAAAAAACACAACATACTAGTACAGTATGAACAATAGCACATTGACCGTGGGGCATCTACTGGTACACACAGCTAATGTGGATGTAAAATAAAATACATTATGTATATAATAATAAATACTGCATATGTAAACATTTAATGGTTTTTGTAGCATATTTGTGCAGCTTTGCAATGTAGGTGTTCATTGAGTGTGTGTTTGTGTGGACTAGACTGGACTTTTTGTGCTAAGAAGTCTAATGGCTTATGGGATGGAACTCTGTTTATAGGGTCCTGTGTGGTTTAGTACTTTTTGCCAGATAGTAGGAAGGTAAAGAGTGTGTGTGAGGGGTGTGTGTGATGTATAAAAGATGTGTGTGGTCAGCCACAATGCTGGTGACATTGCAGATGCACTTTGTGGTGGAAATGTTTGTGACAGAAAACAGAGAGGCCCAGTAATTTTCTCAGCAGTCCTCAATATCTGCTGCAGGTTCTTCCAGTCTGAGATTTGCAATTGCCAAAACCTAATGCATCTAAATGTAAAAATAAATTCAAGATTTTATTAATATTTTATTTTGATGTATGTATGTATGTATGTATGTATTTTTTTTTCATGCACTTATTAGTTTTATTTTTCCTCTATATAGATCTAACAATTGCCCAAAATACAAAAAAGGCCCCCAGTTCAGTAATCATCATTATTTTTTTCAGCCATTAATGAATGTGGCTTCATAGGGATTTACATCATTCACATGTGGCATCAATGGGATGTGCCCACGTGCCATGGGATTGTGATAAACAGACACTTTTCTATTGGGCCATTCAGGAGCTATTTCAGATACACTATATTGCCAAAAGTATTCACTCCCTTAACCAAATCATTAAATTCAGGTGTTCCAATCACTTCCATGGTTACAGCACCTGGACATACAGACCACTTCTATAAACATTTGTGAAAAAATGGGTCTCTCTCTGAAGCTCAGTGCATTCAAGCGTGATACCGTGATGGGATGCCACCTGTGCAATAAGTCTAGTCATGAAATTTCCTCGCTACAGAATATTTCACAGTCAACTGTTAGTGGTATTATCACAAAGTGGAAGCGACTGGGAACGACAGCAACTCGGCCATGAAGTTTTAGGCCACGTAAAATCAGAGAGTGGGTCAGCGGATGCTAAGACGCATAGTGCACAGAGGTCACCGACTTTCTGCAAGAGTCAATAGCTACAGATTTCCAAACTTCACGTGGCCTTCAGATTAGCTCAAGAACATTCATAACGAGCTTCATGGAATGGGTTTCCATGGTCAAGCAGCTGCATCCAAGCCTTACATCACCATGTGCAATGCAAAGCAGTGCAGTGGTGTAAAGCACGCCGCCATTAGACTCTAGTGCAGTGCAAACGTGCTCTCTGGAGTGACGAATCACATTTCACTGTCTGGCAATCTGATGGACGAGTCTGGATTTGGCGGTTGCCAGGAGACCGGTACTTTAACTGCATTGTGCAAGTGTAAAGTTTTGCTTCAGCACACCAAGACATTTTGGACAATTTCATGCTTCCAAATTTGTGGTAACAGTTTGGGAATGGCCCGTTTCTGTTCCAACATGACTGTGCACCAGTGCACAAAGCAAGGTCCATAAAGAGGAAAGGATAAGTAAGTTTGGTGTGGAAGAACTTGACTGGCCTGCACAGAGTCCTGACCTTAACCCGAGAGAACACCTATGGGATGAATAAGAGTGAAGACTACGATCCAGTTCTTTCTTGTCCAGCATCAGTGTCTAACCTCACAAATGCGCTTTTGGAAGAATAGTCAGAAATTCCCATTAACAAGCTCGTAAACCTTGTGGAAAGCCTTAGCAGAAGAGTTGAAACTATTCTAGCTGCAAAGGGTGGGCCAACATCATATTAAACCTTATGCCACATGGGCCTATGGATTAAGAATTGAATGTTACTCAAGTTCATTTGCATGTGAAGGCAAAGAGCGAATACTTTTGACAATATAGTGTATATGTTTTATATTTATTTATAGCAGGAAAAAGCATGACAATTAGCATACTACATTATATGTGCATTCAAGTTCACATTGAAAAAGCTTTCCAGAATGTCTTTGTCATGTCCTGTCAACTTTGCTAACTATTACATTTCTATCCTTTTATCTTCCTGGAAAATACAATACAGGACAAGCGCTTCAGTATATCTAGAATTGTACCTACCTGAAAGAGCTTTCAATTCTGATTTAGGTTTAGTTGTTGCCAAATTAAAAATTATTATATGTAAAAACACCAAATAAAGTAGGAGATGGAGGAGACAAGAATAGGTCTCGACTGATTACAATTACCATCTACCTTCTTAGCCACGTGTTATAGTTCATCCTATAGTTATATAATTCTTTGTACAATTGCCTGTGAATTTCAAGCAGTCAGTGACTTAATGGCCGAGAGGGAATCTGCACTACACACATTGTTCTGTTTATTATTCTTGTGGCCTATTTTTTAAGCCACAATGTGAAAAAATAATAATAAGCAGACAGTGTTTTCACTATTATTTATAGTTTGATGCATTTATTTTCTTTTGAAGCAAATGTGACATCTGTCTCATCAGGTGTGTCATCTGTTTGTTTGTGTGTGTTTAAATTTGCAGGGTGATAAGGGAGGGGAGAGGGTCCTGCAGAAGAAGTGGACCACCTTCCTAAAAGCCCAGCTCCTCTGCTCATTGCCTGAAGATGGCTTTCCTTTTAACATCATTCAAGACATGTTTGTCTTGACACCCAATAAAGAGGACAGGAAGAGCACTGTGTTCTATGGAGTTTTTACTTCTCAATGGTAGGAATTAACTGTTTGGTGACACATGTCCCTTGTGAACACTTGATTAACAAATGTGAATAATAAGTTGTAATGATTTTAATCAATTATTCATAAATGTGTAAAGTAATATTGCAGCAATTTTTTGTGTGTGAATAAATAATGTAACTAATTCTTTTTTTTTTACTATTTATTAATTTAAGTAGGCTTATCACGTTTATCTGGTCCAGACAGGCAAATATGGCTACAAAGTACACTATATTGCCAAAATCTTGCAGACACCTGGTCATAAGTGTGGTATGTGATTTTTGAGCTTTGCATTCCACATTTAGTCCCAATTAGCTCTTCTAATTCCCTCCACTCTTCTGGGAAGATGTTCTACTAGATATTGGAGTGTGGTTTGTGGACATTTGTGCTCATCAACTATAAGGGTGGTAGTAAAGTCAGGTACTGATGTGGAGGCCTGTGGTGCAGTCAGTGTTCCAATTCATCCCAAAGGTGTTTAGTAGGGTTGAGATCAGAGATCTATAGCAGGCCACTCAGGGTCTTCCTGTCCAAAACATGTAAACCATATCTTAATGGAGCTTACTTTGTGCACAGGGGCATTGCCATGCAGGAACAGGTTTGGGTTTCCAAGTTTAAGTGAACACAAAAAATAATGCTACCACATCCAAAAACATCATATACAGTTGTGTTCTTTCAGTTGTGTGGTAACAGTTTGGAGAAGAACCGCATATGACAGGAAAGGTCAGGTGTCCGCAAACATTTGGCAATATAGTGAAAGTATTTTTATATATTTGGTTTTGTTCTATACAATTTATTATTTTAAACATGGAATACCAGAACTGCTGAGGGTCCTGTGTAAATGGAAATCATTCTAAAGATCCTCATATCATCTTATATTTTTATATTATTTTATATTTTTATATTATCATTTATATTTTTTTGTATTATACAACTGTAATTGGGTCCTTGATACAGGGTAAAACACTAGTTAGAAAGCGTTGCATGCAGCACACCTTTAGAGACACAAAAGTACATACATGGCCCCTTCTGATTTGCATAAATCCTCTGTAAGTCTGTAATTTTAGGTTGTGGAAAATGATTACAGTACAAGATAATGTCCATTTCTGTAAAACTGTTTTGTGACAGTGGTCTATTGTTAAAAGCTTTATATAACAAAACATTTAAAGGAAATAAGTGTTTTTGTGTGTATCTTTGCAGGTACAAAAGGGCATCGAGTGGCTCAGCTGTGTGCACATTTTCCATGAGCCAAGTGGAGGAGGTGTTTAATGGTCGTTACCGGGAGGTTAACAGGGAAACACAGCAGTGGTACACCTATAATCACCCAGTCCCAGAACCCAGACCTGGAGCGGTATTTATCTTCTAAATAGAAACACCTTGTCTTGATTGTGTTTTTATTCAATTCACAGATATAATACTCTATATATACATGCCCTCTGAAATTAGTGGAACAATCTGCTCACTAAAGACATTTAGGTTTGAGGTCAGAAGATCAATATGAGACGATAGATCAGAATTTCACTGCAGTATATAACCAAAAAAATAGTAATAAATGCAAAGAAGCCCAGATCTACTATTGTCTCTTTAAAACAGCACAGCGGTCAGTGAAAAACCTGGAGGAGTTAAGGAGGAAATATTGAGAAAGTAAAGCTGAGTGAAGAAAATCTGTGAGGAAGACAATTCATATCCACTCTCTATTATGATGCATTGGGGGTTTAAGTCAAAACAATAGGATAACAGAGAGAATGGGACGAGTCCTAGTTTTCTTTAATAGGAATGTGTGTGAAATCTGGACATTGAGTCTCTGTGTATATGCTAAAGAAAGATTATACATGACATCATCCTGCTTATTTACATTCCACCATCAACTGATGCAGTACCCTTTTTTCCATTCTCGACACTCAAAGGCACTCATTCTTTAACTACACATCTCAGCTGCACAGGTGAGAAGGAAACTAAAGACTGTAGAAGCCTGGCATTAGACTTCAGGTGCCAAAAGTGCATTTCACCTTGTTGTGTTGTGCTCAAACATCTTTAAAATTACCCTGGTTTTAAGAGTCTTCCTACTGAGCAAGAAATTCTGTGATGTATAGTTGGTCCTAAGAAACCTTGTCCTTGTACTAGTAGGAAAGTACATTAGCAACAAACTACTGTTTTCTGGTAGTGGTCCATATTACTGCTCTCCTCCTCCCCTGTAATATAATGTGCAATAGTGTATATTTGTATGTGTATGGTTGATAATTATATGCATGGAGGAATGTGAGATAGTGGTTTACAAGCAGTGAGGAAAATATTTGACATGTGAGTGCTTTGCATGGTCCCATAGCAGATGTCTTTAGGTTAGGTTAGGTTTTGTTTTATGTGTGCAGTTTGATCATTACATTCATAGGGCCCAAAATGGCTAATTGTTCTTGTATTTTTATTAGGGCTGTCAATTGATTAAAATATTTAATCACAATAATCACAACATAATACTTTTCAAAAATTTTAATACTCAAATTACCATGGGCATGGAGAAATATAGATGCTTTATGAAATGTTTGTGTATTTTTTGTGAAACCACACTCAACAAAGAGCATGGACAAAATATTCTTGTAAACATTTCAAAGTGATTATAGTGTTTTAAATTACTCAAATCATCAGGACACCAAAACGGAACTTTTGTCATGTTTCCACACGGACAGTTTTAATGACCAGATGTGTGCTTCATGGTGGATTTTGTTGCCTGATTTAAGACTTGGCGCATCACTAAAACAAATGTTTAGTGATTAGAAATTATTGCTGGTGTTTACTATTATTTTTTTTTAAATATCTGTGTAAAGAAAGGGCATTGTGAATGTCCTGTTGCATGTGAGTGTGTTGCGTTAAAGGTTTTAATTTTGGCTCTTTTATATTTAATAATTTATATTTTTTTTATAAAAATTATCAAACAGAAATGCATATATTGTGCATTAATAAAATGTGTGCCGTTAAAACAAATCTACTTTAACGCATTCTTTACGCTTTAATTTTGACAGACCTAATTTTTATATATATATTTTTATATTTTTTTGTTTCTTGTTGTATTATTAAAATGTTCTTGTTAATGAAAAATAACCATGAATTAATAAAGCAACCCAATCTGGCAGTTTAGACTTAATCACATTGTTAAAAACCATATATACTTTGCATATAGCTAGGTTCATGGTGTTTATTTTCTTATAGGCTAACGTGCCAGTTATGTAAATGTTCCAATTTTAATGCAGCTCCTTTACACTGAAAATGTGTTCTTAGTGCAGCGGATCTGCACCTGTAAAAATATTATCTTAATGCTTGAACATTTGTGTGTGCTTGAACGTATAAACAAAATGGAATTGATTACACTGACCATTTTATTTTATAAACTATGCTAAATTAACAAGTTAGATTTTCTTATATTGTATAATTAGAATGTGAATGTGTATATTGTGTAAAAAAATAAGCCCTGAATTCATGGCAGCCTGTCTCTCCATTCTGCCCTTTGTAGTGCATTACTAATGCAGCTCGTGCTCAAGGCATCTTCTCCTCACTGCACATGCCGGATAAGGTGCTGAACTTTGTGAAAGATCACTTCTTGATGGACAGTGTGATCCGCAGCAAGCCATTGATGGTTAAACGCAATGTGCATTATACACAAATCACTGTACATCGTGTCCATGCTGTACAGAGGGCCTATAATGTGCTTTTCCTGGGTACAGGTGAGGGTGTATTCAGAGTTGAGTTTAATGTGTAAATAATTATATAAGTATTATATGATATAAGTATATAATTAAATATTAACTATTTAACACTTACATTTGCATCCATTTTCTGTTGCATGATATCCACTTATTGTTATTAGGATGCATTAAGGACATCCTCCTTCATGCTGTGTAATGTAAAATATAAAAAGCTTTAAATTCAATTAACCCGTATATTAATGTCTTTGATACTGCTCTAACTGTTAACCGTATTTACCTCTTCAGGAATAAAGGATCTTTTCATACAGAAACGCTACCCCAAAATGTTATATTTACAAACCCTATTTAATTTTGATGTATCCAATCCATAATTCTGTATGGATGTATTCTACAGTCATATTTGGCAATAATGATAATTGCTTATTTAAATAAAACTTGGTTGTAGTCCACACAGGTAGCAGATGAAAGGCTTTTATTGCCAAGTTCTTCACAGTAGCCTTTTATTAGCTATTTTTTATTTTTATTTTGTACAAAAAAGGAACATGTGTATAATGCTATAATTAGAAGCAACATAGTGGTATTGCTACTTGAAATACACACAAACAGAAATTGTAACTTAAAATAAATTTAAATAGGACTCCTAGAAGTAGCCGTTTACATGAGATTTTCTTTTTCAGATGATGGCAGACTTCACAAAGCCATCAACTCCAAAGGCAAGATGCACATCATAGAGGAGCTGACACTTTTTCAAGAACAGCCTGTGCAACACATCAAGCTTGATGCTGAAAAGGTCTGAAAATCTGTTTCATGATGCAGAGTTTCTTAATCACCAAGCTTAAACATTTTCTTCTTTTGTAGAGAAAGCTAGAAGAGGCAGAGTCTCTTTAGTGCCATCTGTTATTTCTACCTTGACCTGTATGCAATTGTATAAGTAATTTGTTTTTGTTTTTTCAGGAAAATATAAAAGATAAATGCCACTGGGACAGCCATCGTCGTTCGTGAGAGTCCATTATGCTTACTGATGGCTTATGTTTTGCTCCTCTGCCCCAGGGTGTGTTATTTGTGTCCTCTTACTCTGGACTGGTGGAGGTTCCTGTTGCTAACTGCTCAAATCACCAGAACTGTGGGGAGTGTATTCTTAGCAGAGATCCTTACTGCGCCTGGACAGAGGGGCAGTGTATGAATGTCAAGCAGGCATCATCTAAAAGGTTAGCAGACCATATTTTGGTGAGATGGCTGTAGAATAGGAAAGTATGATCATTCTGATTGCCTTTCGAACTTATGTATCATTTTCTTCTTACATTCACAGTAAAATTCTGCAAGACATAGAAGATGCCAACACAGTCACATGTGATGAGACCCAGCCCAGGTCACACTCTGCACAAATTCCAGCCACACGTGAGTGAAATCAAGACTCACTCAACATTTCATTCTCCGGTTAATTTTTTTCATTCAAGGACTAGGCTTGATTTGTGTCCAGGCATTCAGCTTTTAACCAACTGCAGCAAAGATTTATAAAAGGCAGATGTAGTTGTTAACAGGGATGTTCCATGAAAATAAATAACTACTGTAATGTAATTTAACCCACAGGTATTTTTCCATGTCAAGTGATCCGAATCCCAGTGAACACATTTCATGTACTGCCATGTAAGATGCGCTCTAACCTGGCTGAAAGACGATGGGAGTATAGCAAGGGTGCTGGGCGCTTTCTCTATCTACGTTCTGATGGTGGGCTAGTAGTATCCCGAACAGACGGAGAAGAATCCTATGAATGCTGGTCAGTAGAAAAGGGCTTTCGGCAGCTCCTGGCCAATTACTGTGTAAAGGCAGAGCCACAGCATGAGGGCACCACCATGATTGGTAGCACTCAGACCTCCCGAGTTCCCATGGAGGAGCAAGTAATACTACCAGGTGAAGCTCGCTCAACACAGATGGAGACTAAAACCTACTGGAATGAGCTGATTGTGGTGTGCACACTGCTGGGCTTCTCGCTTCTTGTGCTTTCTTTGCTTGTGATCTACCGGAATAGAGACCACATGAAATCCATGTTAAAGCAGAGCGAGTGTCCCAACATGCAGCAGAAAAAGGCACGAATGACAGTAAAGCCGACTGAAAGTCTACCACTGAATGGCAACACCATTCCATCCTCGGTGTCAGACCACAAAGGCTACCAGACACTGAATGACAACTACTTCTGTGGTACACCAACACAAGAGTGTTCTTCACCTGAGAACAGCAAAAGTTTCTCAGAATCAGAACAGCGCCCATTACACTTGAAGGACACCCATGTAGAGATATCACCCGCCTGCCCACGTCCTCGAGTACGACTCGGGTCAGAGATCAAAGATTCCATCATTTAAGACGTTTGATGTAAATGAGATGCAAATGACAACATCAGTGACCGTGCAGTGACATGGAGGGAAGTGACAGGACACACAGCAAAGACTTAAAACCAATTTCTGTTGAACGTTTCATACTATATTTGTATTATTTTGTTTGCACTTTGTCCACTACATCCCTTACGTGATGCTCACACACTCTATTCACTGGTAGTTTGCATTTCAAGGGGCAAAAATGAGAGAGGGGCAAATCTCTGGCATTTAAACCTTGATGGTTCATGGAATATGGTGTTCTGATTTAATGCCAATGGAATATTTCCCATCTTTTCTGTCCATGTCATCTTTCGGCTTCCCTGTTAGTTACTGGAGGCCCCTTAGGGATTACTATCCTGACCCCCTCCTGTAAACCTTGCGTATGCCATTTGATGATTAACCTACTGCAGGGTGCCAGAAGGCTATACGGTGCCAGAAGGCTACATGTAGTACTCTTGTAAACCAGCATAGATAGTGTAATTGGTACAATGTGAACAACCTTTGATTCAGAAGCCTCATGGTGTATATATGCAAGGCTAGAGTACATCATCATGACCTCAGTACAAGTGAGTTGTACTATGCAAAGCACTGGGAATTTAACAGAAATTAGATTTCCTTTAAAAAAGACAAAGCCAGCATTGGCACATGGCCACACATTCAGTACTGCCTCTCAACACAACACACATAC